>NW_005871048.1:19312588-19443085 GCF_000147115.1 Myotis lucifugus
GTGTGACTCAGTTGGTTAGGCATTATCCTGTGCCTCAAAGGTTGCCAGTTCATTCCCAGTCAGGGTACATGCCCTGGTTTCGGGCTGGATCCCCAGTAGGGGGCATGCAGGAGGCAGCAGATGATGTTAAGCTCTCACATTGATGTTTCTCTCTCCTTCTCCCTCTCCCTCTCCTTTCCTCTCTCTCTAAAAATTAATCTAAATATTGAAAAAAGAAACTATACCTTAAACTAAAACCACATAACACCATCACACTTATTTGTTTTTGGTTTGGGTGGGTTTCATTTTATTTTTTTGATATTCTAAATAGAAAATTCATTTTATTTCAGAAAATTCACTTAATTCTTTTATTGTTTAAAAAATTGTGACTTATGGCTGGCTTAATTTTTATTCTTGGGATTCACCTGAGTTCTCAGTATTTATTGAACAAAATGTTACCTTTCATCAAAATGGGCCTCTAATTTCATATTTTAAAGTTTTAGTAAGAGATTGGATAAAAACCACTTTGACATTATTATTATTTCTAAACCATAGAGTAACAGCTTAAATGTTCATGAAGTCCTACAACAGATGAAATATGACAGAACAAAGGGGCATAGGGAATTTGTAGTCAAGTAGCTGACATCTCTCGTATTAAACAAAACAAAAGCATGACTTGTCTACTCTCTTTTTGATGTTTACCTATGAGATATAATTAATGTTTTCATTCACACACTTTTCATATGATTAGCACAACCTGATGCACAATTTTAAATCCATCCGTACATGACACAATTATTGTTACCTGATTTTCCCAATCCAAGTCAAAATATAACTGTAGCGACACAGAGAGTATATTTCCTGGTGCCTCCATTTCCCACATTAGTGATTTGATAACAGTCAAAGAGGGAATTTTATATTCTGAAGATAATTGAAATTTAGAAACTGACAGAGAAATAAGTTTATAATATAAAAGACAAGGCAGGAATTTATAGAAATAAAATATCTTTGATAAGCTTTGAAAAATAAACTCTACCCTTTATTTCCAACTTTTTCATTCTTTCCTGTCCAGGAAACAAAATCTTCCACGGGGTTTGCCTGTGAAATTGAGCCAGGCATCATGACCTACACTTCTAGCCAGGCCTGTCACTGCCCAGGCACCAAAGCACAGATCCTACTGTATCTTCAAACTGCACGACAAATAAAGGATCACCCTGTCAGGATTCCACCCCAGCTTACCCAAATTGACAAAAATTTTCTGAATTACACTGTTCCAGGGCTCCTGTATTGACAGGAGGCAGTCAAGCCTAACTGCCCTCTCCCTCTTGTCTGTTATCTTGAAATCAATTGCACAGCCTGATGCACAGAATAATGGCTGTGGACTATTCTGCAGGACTTGGCCCATCTGGTCAGGGAGGAAGACAGCATCCCCAGCTTCCTATCGATCTGGGAGGAGCATGCTGCTACACAGGGGTGACCTCCATCTCTCCACCTGGCCCTGCTATTGAGGAAATCAGTTTCACAAGAGTACTCATTCAGAAATAAAACGACTTTGGACTAAGGCATATTCATTTTTGTTTTTAATTATGAGCTCTGGTCTCTTTGAGATTATATAGTAAAGTGGAAGCAAAAGAAAGGGTATGAATTCTTTGTGTTAGTCTTCTGTAAGTCCCATAGTCTGATCCCAAAGATCAGACATTTCAGTAGAGGGAAAATTAATTTGGTTATTTTATGAAATCCCATCAATTTCATCTTTAGAGAAAATTCTTACATTAGAAATATAATATTTTTATTAGCAAAGCTGACTAGTGTTCTCACAAAGATTAGTGCTTCTCAAGTTGGTTCTCTCAGGTAAATGATCAATTTATACTTAATTGTCTGAAGTTGATTACACAGCTTACCTGTTTTACATTTAAAAAGAATTTCATTCTTGGGGAATTATAATAAGTGAACCCAGAATCTATGCAGGCTGCAAAGTGCTCCTGATTTATTTATTGAAAAGAAAGATGAAAGCAAGAAGCAAGAAAGCAAGCAAGAGCAAGAAGAAAGATTGATTTATATATTTAAGTTAGTAAAAATTTTGGATGCTTATATTTCCATACTTTTATTTTTATAGTTTGTTTTTAGTACTAAAAAACACAATTAACAGGCTTTTATGAAATTTCTTCATTATTTCCTTCTGTAAATTAGCATATTGCAGAAAATATGCAACATTACAAAAGTTTGCTCAGTGAGTCTCCTGCCCAAATCTTGTCTTCCTACAGCACATTCCTCCAGTTACCCAAAGTAATCTTTTAAGACCATACATGAGATTACACCCTTTCCTGCTCAAAACCTTACAGGCTTCCAATATCTCAGAATAATAACCCAATTCTCCCTCACCACGGCCTATACAATCTCCTTGTCTGTCTATCTGACCTGGTCATCCAACAGTCTCCACTCCTGTTCATCCCACTCTAAACAGAATACTGTTTTGCCATAGGCCTGCACTTTTATCTTACTATGAAGTCATATGTTAAAATTCATTTGATCGCAGATGTCTACTAAAATGCTCAATATAATCTCATAGATTACGAACCTCATGAGGTCAACCATTTTGTATGTCCTGTTTACCACAGTATTTCTAGTGCCTAATAAATATGTGTTTAATTAAGGCGATATTAGTCATATATTTATCTCATAAGCTCTATGCTACTAAAAGTGTTTTGTTTTCTTCATCACTATATTCACACTATTTTGGGTAATAGTTCTTTTCCTTTCAATATTTTTTTTCAGAGAGAAGTATTTTTTTAAAGGATATGTTTTTATTGATTTTTAGAGGGAGAGGAAGGGAAAGGGAGAGAGAGGAAAAACCTGGACTGGATATGGAATCCACAACCTTTTGGTGTACAGGATGATGCAATGCTCCAACCAACTGAGCCATCTGGCCAGGGCTACCTTGGGTAGTTCTTGAATATAAAACTCACTTAATAAATATTTATTGAATAAATTGACCTAAAAAAATAAATGTATTAAATAAATGCAATGGGAAATGGGAGCACAATTCAGGATTGTCACAAACATTCCAATAATATGGACACCTTAAAGAGAAATTAGAATAATATTAATAATAAATTTACAGCTCAGAGACATTGTTTATAGTAGAACCATGTGATTTTGTGTACAATGTTTTAAACTACCTGTATCTTTTTAAAAAATATATATTTTATTGATTTTTTACAGAGAGGAAGGGAGAGGGATAGAGAGTTAGAAACATCAATGAGAGAAAAACATCAATCAGCTGCCTTCTGCACACTCCCTACTGGGGATGTGCCTGCAACCAAGGTACATGCCCTTGACCAGAATCGAATCTGGGACCCTTGAGTCCGCAGGCTGACGCTCTATCCACTGAGCCAAACAGGTTAGGGCAAAACTACCTGTATTTTGATTCAAATTGTGGCTGTATCATTATTTATACAATTATATATTTCATTATTTATACATTTCACATACATATCATTATTTATAAAGTTGTGCATTTGCCCCTATGAAGTAATTGATTGTCTTTCTCTTCCACAAGGATGGTGAGTACTGCCTTTTTATAGGTTAATGTGGCAATATCGGAACTTGTCAAAGTGCTGGTACATTATGAGGATTTAAAAAATCCTCTATATACCATCAACCTGAATATTATGATATACTTTTATGTCTGAATGATTGTTGTACACTTCAGTGATTTCAAAGTGTTTTTCTTTAAAATATATTTTTATTTATTTTAGAGCGGAAGGGAGAGGGAGAGAGAGATAGAAGCATCAATGATGAGAAAGAATCATTGATTGTCTGCCTCCTGCACGCTCCACAGTGGGAATAGAGCCTGTAACCCAGGCATGTGCCCTGGCCAGGAATCAAACCATGATCTCCTGGTTCATAGATCGATACTCAACCACTGAGCCACGATGGCCAGGCTAAAAGTGTTTTTGAAGCCTGATTGCCACATCTATATGCAGCTACAAAACATAATATTGTCTTCTAAGTAGGGTTAGGGTGGAATACTGAAGGGTGGACTACAGTGAGCAATAAAAAGACAGTAAATAGAAATAAATACTGTTTACTGGGATTCTCATCCATCTGCTTCACTGGGAATATTATTATGCACTAGACAGTACATTAATATAAGAAGATCAAAATCCCTCCTATATAAAGCAACAAAAATTGTATTCTTAGTTTGCCTTCCGTGAACTTCAGAATGAAGCCCAAACTAGTAGCTTTAATTAACTTAAATCAATTTGACATTGATAAAGTCTTAAGAAAATGGCCTACTGTGTGAATCTAATTCACTTTTGACTTCGAATTTTAATGAGTGGAACTCTTTGCTATAAGGTCAAGAGAACAATACAAAACACAGGTTACAGAAGACTTATGGATAGGTTTGATATTACAAAACACACTCAACATTTTCTACCTGCTGATTCAAGAGAGTAAATCATGAAAAAAAAATTAACCTCCCACTCCAAAGTGAAGACTCTGCCTCCCACCATCCTCCATTCATGTACTGAATTACTGACATCCAGATAAGTGGATTGTTGATCAGAACTGATGCCTAGCAGATTTCTACTCTCAGACTATCATCATAAGCCTCTAGAACTTCATCAAAATTACCTCTTAACTGTTCCTACCAGTTTATAGCTCACGCAGCATCTGCTCCAGGCAAGCATATATCAGCTCTGACTGTCTGGATTCACAGTCCCTCAAGACTTCAGGGAGGTGGTTTGACTTGTGACTTCAATTCTCCTATGGGTGCAAGAAAAGTTGCTGATTTTCAACTTGTCCAGCTTTTCTCATTTTAAGGATGGAAGTTATATCTTCCACTGGAGCTGAAATGGCAAGTCTATTTCCTTTCTATTCCATGAATTAGCTTAGCGTTCTACTATAAAATCTAATTTTTAAAAAATAAATCAGATAAATGTTTATATGGTCATATGTGCTGGAAAAACACACACACATGAATGCTATTTTGTTTTGTAGGTTTTAAAAAGTGCTTTATTGTTTTTCTTTCCTTTCCAATTTTGAGAAAAACAACAACAGTTAAAGAGATTTTGGAGGTTAAGTTATAGATTCAATCTCAATTTCTCTCTCTATCCCTCTCCCTCACTCCATTATTTCCTCTTTTGCTAATATATAGGATGTCACCTGAGGCTCATAAAATATTCATTGTGGCTCTCTTGATCATTATCTCTTATGTTATGTATGTATGTATTTTTCTACAAGTTATAATTGTTTCTTTCTAATTTTTAGCTTAGAATTCTGCCAGAAATCTATGGGCATTCTTAGATCCACTGTTGTTATTAAAAATGGAAATCTTTTTGGTTCTGAGTTATAAATTCATTGTGGTTAAATATTGGAAAACATAGAGCAACAACAAGGAAAGCTAGTATAGTAATTCCTAAAACACATAATGTTAAAACTGGATAAAAACTGAGACATAGTCCAATCATCTCAGCTAAAATAATGAAGCCTAGGAAAAATAAATGGCTCATTCTTCCCATAATTATATTAAATTACTTTCTTGATTTATAACAATACTATTCATTCTTTTTCTATGAATGTGCATCTCTCTAAAAATGTAAAGTGTTGTTTTCAGTGAGAAACAATAGATTTTTGCATCCAGAATAAGAAACATAGTATTTCACAGCTTTAAAAATGTTTCCTGCTTACAGTATAGTTTGAAAGAATCTGGTGGGTGAGTTTGCTTGCTTTTATAGTTCTGGTTGCTGAAATTTAAATATGAAATTGTTGTCAAATAAGATAAGTTAGATTGCAATTGTGAAATAGATGTAAGTCATTTTGGTGTTATTTCCACATCAATATTTGTTTCCTTTGAATTTCTTTTCCTGTAAAATAAGGATGCTGGTAAAAGCATATGTGTGTTAGATGTATTTTATTAACTAAAATAATGAGATATGTAGCAAGCTTAGTAATTAAAAATAATTAACGTAAAAATAATTTCTATTTTCATTCAATAATTTTAAATGGGTATGTTCTAACTACACTGAAATTAAATTAAACTGGATCCTGATTATTCCATTGTTTTTAGTTAGACCAAATCATGACAATTCTGTTATTTTTATTCTACCTAATTAGGGCAAAGAAATTCTGTGTGTGTCAACTTGAATCACATATTTAGGTATCATTTTGTTTCCTCTTTTGCTCTGTTCTTCTAGCTAGACAGCATCCACTTAAGAATTAAAAAGCATTCATGTGTATGATTACACACGTGTTCTCTTGTCCATTAGACTGCACACCACAATGACAGAACCTCCCTTTATCCTTTTTTCTTACAAATGTGTTCAGAAACAGCAAAAACAGAATAATGATAAACACGTACATTATTCAAATGACTATGTTTGGGGTATAACTTTTGAGAGAATTAGCAAAGCTTCAGAAGTTCTTTTCTTAAAAGAACATGGTTTGCGTCTTGTTCATCTCTGCCCTCCATGGGCCTCGCGCAGGGCCAGTGCAAGTAGCTGCCAAGAAAGATTCCAGAGCACGTGGCTAAGTAAAGATACTAGATTGTCCTTTACACTCAAACTAGGTAAGGATGACCTCCTCACCAGCATTCACTATGTATTTCCTACTTCTGTGTTAGTAACTGTTATAAAAATTGCAAGCAATATGGGAAAAACCAATCATTTCTATTATTTGCTTTTCATTTTCTCCCTGGGAAATTTCAGCAATTAGGCTAACTTCCAAGGCACAAGTTAACACTTTGTAAAAAAGAGGCAATCTGAATCTTGAGTGATCTTCCTGTGTTTTTTTTTTCCAACTTTAAACCTTTACAGACTAAATCCAATGATGTTGTTTGTACTGTCTGTATTCAAATCATGTGATTGTACTTCATGTAATTAACTTAATGATTTTATTAATAAATGGGGATAGGTTAAAGAAAAGAAATGTAGTTTACCGTTTTTACCCTTCAGAAACAAATCGAAGCTTTGAGATTGCTTTAAATGAATAAAAACGGATATTACATTTAACACAATTTAGGACTTAGAGAGTCAGGTGTCACGTGAAGTGGAAAGTGTAAATTGTGGAAATATCTGGTTACCTTTTGCCCTAGGTTTTTTGAAAAGATTAGAATGAAAATGTTTCATTGTCCTGACCTTTCATTACTGAAATCTGGGTGTACTTCCTCTTTAGTCTCAGCAAATGGGACATAAATCACTCTCCTTGGCATTTTGCAGGGTCTGCCATACAGGCAGCCAACTTTTACAGATGCCCTTCCTGGCTTCAAAAAGCAGAAGCCCGCAGGTAGCAGAAAATGCCAGGTTTCTTCTCACGCCTGAGAAAGTTCTATTTGCCATAGAAGGAACCTGTGTGCTGTGATAAACGCCACTGTGCCGAGTCAGCATGGTGGACAGTTTAACTCCATGACCTTCTGCAGGTAGACAGCCTCCCCTGTAGATTGTCTTTCACACAACCTATCACACAGAATGTCAACACCAGTCTAGCAAGTGGAGTCTGTATTCATTTTGCTGTGAAACAACTGATTCTCAGCGTGGAGCTCAGGTGTCTCACATCTTCTCAGATGATTTCTTTTACTTTATTCTTTCTTTTGTTAGTCATGTATGCATGAAAACTTCATCTCTGAGTCTTCGCTGGCTTAACCTTATTCTGTTCACCTTATATCTCAAGTGGGTCAAGGCTTAGGGTCCAGTATCTAGAATCAGTTTATGAAACAAGATAACTAAGTGTTGTCATTGTATTTCCTATCTTAATCACCAAGGAAACAGTTCCTATTCTATTACTGTGACTGTTGTTCAGTTAGAATAACTTAATCCTATGTAACTCACTCAAGTATCAGCAATTGACAAGAGGAAAGAAGAGAAATCATACTGGGGGAAGCTGATTTTATAAAAGTTAGCCTGTGTAAATAAGAATTGATCTAAGTTTTACCCTATGAAACATACCCACCTGTCTTTGAAGCACTTTTCCCCCCCTTTTTTGTTTTGTTTTGGCCTGGCTTTTTGCTCTTTGAAATGGTTTGGAGCAACATTTCTTTTCTTTTAAAATCAAAGGAGGTTCTATTCATTTAAAAAAATTTAGTGTGCAAGCTATTAAATCACAAAGCACTAATATCTTTTTAACATGCTATTGCCTAGACAACAGAAAGGATACTGGCTTTCTATCTTAATGTACAGCAAGGGTTGGCAAACTATATTCTGTGGTCCAAATTCAATGTGCCACTAATATTTATAAAGAAAGTGTTATTAAAATAGAGCCAGATTCATTCATTTACATATTGTCTTTGACTGCTTTAATTCTACAGATTATTTTTCATCTGCTGTGAAAATGCAATAGAGATTGTATGACCCACAAAGCCTAAAACACTTATTGTCTAGTCTTTCACAGAAAGAGTTTGCCAATCTTGGTCTAAGGTTCTGTTCTCTATCACAAATGGCTGGGTGTCCTTGGTGAGCCACCTAGTTTTTCTTGGCTTTTAAAAAGGAGAAGATTAGCCTTGGCTAGGTAGTTCAGTTAGTTGGGGTGTCATTCTATACACCAAAAAGATTGTGGGTTGAATTCCTGGTCAGGGCAACCTAGCGATGTTTCTCCTTCTCTCTCTCTCTCTCTCTCTCTCTCTCTCTCTCTCTCTCTCTCTCTAAAATCAGTAAGTATATCCTCTGATGAGGATTTTTTAAAAAAAGGTTAGACTAGTCAGCTTCTCTATGGTAATGGGACTCATTCAAGTTTGCACAACTGGCAAGTCTCATAGTGCAGACAAAATTTAATTCTTCTACTTTGTACTGTTGGATTATTTACGTGTTACAATCTACTTTACATATTTAATTAGTTTAATTTAAGTCATATTTATGATCTAGGTATTTAAGATGCTTGGGAGAAATATAGTTAAGCTGACTCATGAAGGATAAATGAGAACTACATTAAAATGGGAATAATATATTACCAAGCAGTCCTAAATTCTAGATATTAATTATGAAGACCTTGGAAAGAGTGATAAAATTTTTATCTTGGTAGCATTAGTCCATCAAACACCAATAACAATACCCAAAATATACTTAAAAATAAAATGAAAGAAAGGGAGAAGGAAGGAAGGAAGGAAGGAAGGAAGGAAGGAAGGAAGGAAGGAAGGAAGGAAGGAAGAAAGGAAGGAAGGAGATGGAAGAAAATGGCCCACTTTAAGGAAATTGATCAATGTACTGTACACCCCCTTCAGGGAAGAGGAGAGAGGAGAGTCATTTTTCTTCATACTCAGTCAAGTTACTTCAAGTTAGCTTTTGGAAGTTTTACATACAGTTTTGTGCTTATGGTAAACCAGCTCTCTGAAAAAATAAATAAATAAATAGGCCCAATTTTTAGTATTTGATGATCTTAGCGATATAAATATACCCACCAATGGGGGGGGGGGTAAGGACACATATGTAATACCTTAATCAATAAAGAAAACAATGAATAAAAATAAAAATAGCTGCGTGGCCCTGTAGATCCAGAGCAAAAAGGTCACTAGGTGAGGGACACTTTGTGAACCCAAACTATACACCGCCCTGTGGGGGCTGCTCCAATTCCAGCTGAGCCTATGGGCTGAGACCAATGCTTGAGAACAACGAAATCACATGCAGCGCTGACCTTTGCATGGTGTTGATGGTGTCTGGAGGGTGGTGTGGAAAGAGCACTGAGCATGACATCAAGAAGGGACCTCTGCCACCGCTGTCTGGGGGACCAGGTCCATCCCTCATCTCACTAAACAGTCCATCACACGTAAGGGACAGAGGGGACCCACTACAGCAGCATGTGAGAAAGTGTTTCGAAAATACACAACTGTGCTGTCCAATATGACAGCCACTACCCACGTGCACCTGCTAAAATTGAAATTAATTAAACTTAAATAAAATTTAAAAAAATAAATAAATATACCCACAACAAACAATTTCAGGAGATGAATAGTTTCACAACTGGTTCACAAAATTACTAAATATTTAACAAACTACTCTAGTTTGAAGGAAGTTAGTATTGCTGCATGAGTCCACAGTAGTTGGAAAATTGAGGTACTGAAGTGTCTGGTGGTCTACATAACACCTGAAAATGATTAAGAGAAACCTAGGAGTTGTCTGAGATTCCATCCAGAGAGCCTAGAAGAACACACCAAAAGAACAAGGTAGGCTTACAGCCAACTGAGTCCAACTTATTTATTAAACTTATTAAAATGTATTTTATAGAATCTAATTAAATCTGCTTCATATTTGACCCATCACAATTGCCAGAAAATTCAATCTCAGTCATTATTATGCTTTCCCCCTACGTATTGATTGTACTACATAAGAGAGAGATTGATTGGGCTGGTTTTTGAAATAAGTTGAGCAAAGAACAGGAACTAAGGCCACCAGGAAAGGAATTAGAGTTCTGGATAATAGAAGTGTGTTATTTTAGAAAGTTCACATATCTGGGGCTCTGCACAAACCTATCATTCCCTCAATTGCTATAGTTCATGAAACCATGTTAGCTCGGCATTACTGCCCAGTGACATCATTGGATAAAATATAGCCAAGAGTATAAGGTGGAGAAGGTGGCTTTTATGAGTTTGTATCATAACGTGGCATTGAAGCTTGCTGATTCTGTTGTCTCTTTGCTTTTTCTTGCTCCTAACGAGGGTCATAAAGGACTAGAATGGGTGAAGAAATTATTCTGCTATATTTTATCTGCACTATTTCCATTGGTTTTCACCCTATTATCAACGCTATCATCCAAGGGTAGGCTTTTCATTTTTCAGAGAAATGGAAAAAATAAAGAAAAATGGAATTTCTTTTAAGATATTACTTTAAAGATAATGCAATTCAGATATTAATATCACTGTCTTAGAAGTCAAGAGTCTAGTTTTTGGGGATATTTGGGGAGTACTTAATTAGTTAAGAACACACCCTTGAGTTGATAGCCTAATTTAGTGGTTCTCTATATTCCTCATAATTAGTTAAGCTCAAGTCAACTAGGCAGTTTCTTCTCTAAAATTTGTAATTCCAAGACCATTGATTAGTTTCTCAGTGTTGCTACATGTATAATACATGAAACAAGAATTAGCAGCCCAACTTCTGTGCATCCATGTGAGCCTAGTAAGTACAGAACCTTAATCCAATTAAAAAGAGAACATATAAATTCTAAAAGGGAAAAAAAGGAAACACAATTCTGGAAAGATACTACTCTAGGTTCTTATTTTCTGTGAAGCTGGCATTCAATTCTGCACTCAGATTTTGTTCGATATTTGTTGAAGCATATATAAGTATCATATCAAATTTAAAGAACATACTTTTTTTATGTTATATTTAATATGCCAAAGGCTCACTACTTCATGATAAAGAAGGTAAAATTCCTACATAAATATGAAAACATTCAGGTTTATCTTATTCAATATTTATTTTACAAGTCATGAACCTGTTTGACTCGTTACTTAAATTTCAAAGATATGGACTCAATGTATACTCAGAAATGATCATACGAACCTCTCTTGCCAAATAAATTATTATTTACATCAGAATTACAAAACTAATTATTATAATAATAAATAGTGTAGCTATAACTGTTCCGGCATGGTGCCCTAAACTTAAAGTAATTGTCAAGTTTTGAACAATATAAAATACATAAATAATAACAAAGATCTCAATATATTATAACACATCCTAAATGATGTCCTCAAATCCTCATCTTGCTTAAAAATAAACTTAAGGAGACTCTTTCAACTAAGCATCATGGAAAGTAAAGTTTTTTTTATTTGAAAAAGGTAAAGTTATTTTAAGAAATTTAAGAAGCAGACAAGGGAAATGGTGACATTATTGAGAAAGTAAAGAAGATAAAATGATCTTCCATGCAACTCTTCTCGCCCATTTATAAGAGGCTATACTTTGAGAGCCAGGTATAATTAGGGTGGACATATGGTAAAAGAAGCCTGGTGAATAGTATAGTCTGTACTGAAGTTAGTTAAACTAGTTAGTAAGATCTTAAACTTACTAAAACTACAGGGTGTGAATTGTTTCAATGAATGCATATGAGGATTTTGGAGAAGACAACCTGCATTCTCTCAAGGGATATTTATGGAGGTTTTATTCTAGAGTGGATAGATTAAAAATATCTTAGAAATTACAAATGCCATAAATAAACAGAAAATGAAAAGTTGTTTTCTTATTTTTATAAGGGAGATGGGACTGTTAGGACAGCTCTTAGGAAATATCTTCTCATGTGATGTTCAAGTAAGACATAAAAAAGGAGAAAGAGATTCTCAGTTGGAAAGTCAAGTGTTAAATAATAATGTGTTACATAGGGGAGTGAATTATAAAGGAGAGTAGAAGAAATAGATGTTTAACATCTTTCAGGGGCTTCACGTAATGATGCAAACTACATTGTAATACTTTTTGTTGTTTGTTCGTTTCTTTTGAATGTGAAACCATGCTTGAACTGACTGCAGATTGGCCCAGGTTTTTTTGGGTTATATAAAATTTTTTTCAAAACAAATTTTGTCAGATACATCACAGACTTTAGTACACCTGTTTTATCCATAATCACCTGTCTTTTTTTTAACCTGTGTTGATATTTTATTTGTTTGTTTGTTTGTTAAAGTATAGGGTTTTACACTTATCTCAGTTAAACTTTATTTTGAGAGATGATAAGCATATAATTTCAGCCAATTGAATTTCTTTGATTCTGGGCCCATCATCCCAAGTATCAACTAAACTTCCTTTTAGCATATCCTCTGCAAATTCAATAAGCATGAAATCTACCTTCTTTCTCTCTAAAAAAATTAATAAAATTTTGAATAGATCAATTTATATACATATCGAGGAGACACATTTCCCTCAAAACTCACTTTCAGAGTGAAATGAAACTAATTATCAGATCAGGAATAAACTACTTCAAATTGTTATGAAATGTCATTGAGTTCATTTTTCCATCTTACTCACAAGAGGATTATGAAAGACTTTTCCAAATGAGTTATTGAGTTCTGAATATGCTTTTGATGAGAAAAGCCTGAAAAAACTATTCATATTGAATCCACTAAATAGAATTCTTTTGTATTAAATGTTCCAAAAATAATACAGTCAACCCTTGAACAACATGGTTTGAACTGGGCAGCCCATTTACATGTGGATTTTTTTCAATAAATGCTGTAAATGTATTTTCCCTTCCTTATAATTTTATTCATAGCATTTTCTTTTATCTAGCTGATGTAATAAGAATCAATTAATATTTGACAAAGGAGGCAAAAACATACAATGGAGTCAAGACAGTCTCTTCAATAAATTGTGTTGGGAAAATTGGACAGATACATGCAAAAAAATGAAACTAGACCACCAACTTACACCATACACAAAAACAAACTCAAAATGGATAAAGGACTTAAACATAAGACAGAAACCATAAAAAATATTAGAGGAATCCACAGGCAGCAAAATCTCAGACATATGCCAAAGCAATATCTTCACCGATACAGTTCCTAGGGCAATGGAAACTAAAGAGAAAATAAACAAATGGGACTATATCAAAGTAAAAAGCTTCTGCACAGCAAAAGAAACCATCAACAAAACAACAAGAAGCCCACTGCATGGGAGAACATATTTGCCAATGTTATCACCGATAATGGTTTAATCTCTAACATTTACAGGGAACTCATACAACTTAACAAAAGAAAGATAAACAACCCATTCAAAAAAATAGGTAATGAACCTATATAGATACTTTTCAAAAAAGGACATAAGGAAGGCCAAGAGACATATGAAAACATGCTCAAAGTCACTAATCATCCGAGAGATGCAAATCAAAACGACAATGCGGTACCATCTCACACCTGTCAGAATGGCTATCATCAACAAATCAATAAATGACAAGTGCTGACGAGGATGTGGAGAAAAAGGAATCCTCCTGCACTGCTGGTGGGAATGCAGACTGGTGCAGCCAATGTGGAGAACTGTATGGAGTTTCCTCAGAAAACTAAAAATGGAACTCCCATTTGACCCAGTGATCCCACTTCTAGGAATATAGCCCAAGAAACTAGAAACACCAATTAGAAAGGATATATGCACCCCTATGTTCATAGCAGCACAATTTACAATAGCTAAGATTTGGAAAAAGCCTAAGTGCCCATCAGCAGATGATCGGATTAAAAACCTGTGGTACATCTACACAATGGAACACCACACTGCTGTAAAAAGAGAAGGAATTAATACCATTTGCAACAGCATGGATGGAACTGGAGAGCATTATGCTAAGTGAAATAAGCCAGTCAGAGAAAGATAAATATCACATGATCTCACTTATTTGTGGAATATAATGAACAACATAAACTCATGTACAAAAACAGAATCAGAGACAGAGAAGCATCAATCAGACCTTCAAACCACAGAGGGAAGGTAGGGGAAGGTGAGGGTAAGGGGGAGAGATAAACCAAAGGACTTGTATGCATGCATATACACCTAACTAATAGACACAGATACCAGGGGGGTGAGGGCATGAGTGGGTATGGGAGGGCAATGGGGGGATAAGATAACATATGTAATACCTTAATCAATAAAGAAAGAAAAGAATATAATACAGAATACATATAACAAACAAAATATGTGTTAATTGACAGTTTACATTATTGGTAAGGATTCTGATCAATAGTAGGCCATTAGAGTCAAAAATTACTGGGATTTTTGACTGTGTAGGAGTCAGCGCCCCTGAACCCTGTGTTGTTCAGGATCAACTGTCCATCTACTATTACTCTCTACCAATGGGGCCAAGCTAATGGTCAATATTTTAATAAATCAATACTGTATCAGCTTTTTCTTTCCCTGAATTATTTATCTTCCTCTTTTCCCAAGACTTAGTAAATTTGACTGAGTGATTTATTAGCCTCTTCTATAAGACTGCATCAGAAAAACAAAATGGGATTTATCCAATATTTATTTGAAGCTGTTAAATGCTAACTTTAAAATTTGCTTAATTAGTCTTAGGAATGTTGCCATATTACCCTTTCTTTCTTTGCCTGCTTCAGTCTAAAATCACGTTGACAGACGGTAAAAGAAATACTAAATCGATATGACTAGAAAGTAAAATGTTTAGCATTAACAAAATAGGAGAGTATAAATTGAAGTTACACAGAATATAAAATTATTCTAAAAGAACAGTCTATACTTTATACTATACTATTCTGTGCTATACTGTGGGAAGCAAAGTAAGAGTGATCTACTAAGTCTCAGTGCATGGAGAAATACTTAACAAAATGTCTGACCACTTATCTTGCTGGTAAAACAGGATCTGTACTAATAAAAAGGTAATATGCTAATTAGACCAGGAGATCTTCCAGGAGACCTTCTGGACATCCTTCCAGACAAAGCCATGGAGGCAGAGGCGGTTAGGGGCAATCAGGCCAGGAGGGAGGGCAGTTGGGGGTGATCAGGCTGGCTGGCGGGGCAGTTGGGGGCGATCAGGCCGACAAGGGAGGCAGTTGGGGGTGAGCAGGCTGGCAGGCAGAGTGGTTAGAGGCAATCAGGCAGGCAGGCAGGTGAGCGGTTAGGAGCCACTGGCCCCGATTGCGAGAGGGATGTCTGACTGCCCGCAGGCTGGTGCAGACCAGGCTGAGGGACACCCCCCCCCCCATATTTACCATAAATATTCCATATGATATTTATTTAAAGAGCTTATTTGTACATAGTTTTTATTTAAAGAGCTTATTTGTACATAGTATATACTGAAAAGTACTTTGTGATCAATATCTATTATATTTATATGACTATAATTAATGCAGAACAGATCAAATCCAAACATTTTGATTAAAGCTCTCTACAGTATTCATAATTTGATACATTTAAAAATACTTTAAAAATAAAATTCTGTAGTTTGAATGTTATTCAACTAAACACAAACATTTTCAAATCTCCATCTTTATGTTGGAAAATCACTTGTATTCAAATAGAACATGTGTTTCACCCAGAGCTGTCCTTGCCCTGGGCTTCTCACATAATTGCTCTAGTCTTCCCAACCACACATCCCTGCACTTGCAGTTCAACAGATAACACGAGTCGGTAGGAAAAGTAGAGTGGTAATGAAAAAGCTTGTAGTTCTACTTGAAATTCCACAGTCATGTAAAGATCAAAGTTACAAACTGTCTTAGTATATCCTTGATCTTTAAAAATAGGCACATTTACATTGTATCTCCATGGGGCTGGCTAAGTTGGTAATATTTTGCACCAATTTTTTCAAACTTACATGAGTTTGAAGGACAAACAAGGTGGGATAAAAATCACTGTTTTTCATTTTTAAAATATTGTATAGACACTGCCAGAAAACATCAATCTAGTGTCACATTTTGTATCTGTTTTTTATTGCTTTTGTTAACAATTAATATAAAGTTTCCATTTCAATAAACCAAATTTACTTACCTGATGATTTTTACTTTCCTTAATAAAAGGAAATAAATATATAATTCCTTTTAAAATTTTTACTTTGTGACAAATATAAGTTAGATGATTTAAAAAATTTCTGCTTACCAAAATACTTATAAGTAAATGCATTTTAGACTTTTGCAAGCAGATAAAAAGGGAGATATCAGTCAAGGTACTTTTTCCAAAAAGTTCTTGAATAGAAACATTGCTAGCTTCCTCCTCATCCCACCATAAAAAAAGATCAAAGGATTTTTGGAGCTAAGAATAATGCAATTCACATTTAAGATTAACTACTGGTCAGAGGTAGCTTGAAATCCATCTCTACAGTCTGAAAAATGCTTTGTTGTGCATGTACCCAAGGTCAGCGATCTGCTTTCATCATATTGGCAGAAAATCACAATGACTAGATTAAAGTTTGACTATTAAAATAGTTCTGCTTTTAACTATATATATATATATATACATATATATATATATATATATATATATAGTCATTTACAAGTACATAAAGTTTGAGTAATGTGGCAATTTAATCACAAAGGAGATAAACACACAAATCCACAACTTTTCACAAAGTTCCTTACATCTATTAGTACCTTCATATTCCTTTCCTAAAGAGAATTATCATTCATCTGATGTCATTTAAAAATGAACCTTTTTATCATATTAAATGTTTATTGTATGTAATTTAGAAATCAATGATACATAAAAAGAAGTAAAAATCTCCTAACTTCACCATCCAAAGATGATAAGATTAAAACTGTGAGTTATAGTTTTTAAGATCTTGCTTTCATCATTTATACATATGTACATTATTTTTTAAAAGAAAATTATTATATAAGTTTTTAACTTACTATTTTTCATATAAATATATCATGAATATTGTATCATACCATCAGATATTATTTTACAACAAAACTTTAACTGCAGGATTAATATACTTGCTAAAGCAGCTTAAACTAACCATTTAAGTTTATTTCAACTCATGAATACAACTTAATGTCTATGAGTTAAATCCATAAGAAGACGCTATGGGGAAATGATAAAAAGTGAAGCAGTTAGATTTTAATATATACTGTTGTTTCCTAACTTTTTCCTAAACATATTATGATGGTTGATTTAACAAATATTTAAAAAGGCACAATCTTATAAGTACTTAGGAAATTTACTTTTTATTATAAATATATAATCCTCTTTTGATATTACATGGTAAAGAGCTTAGAGAGAAAAACAAAAGTTCTGTGAATAGAAAATAGCCTGATTGCTTAAAACAATACAGAAAGAAAATAAATAAATTCAACCTGTTTTTCTTTATTGCATTCTTAGGAACTGAAGCTGATTATCCTCCCTAAAAATATATAGTAGTTCCCCCCCTTATCCCTGGGATACATTCCAAGACCCCTAATTATGCCTGAAAATGCTGATAGCACCAAACCCTATATATACTATGTTTTTTTCATATACATACATACCTATAATGAAGTTAAATTTATATATTAGGCACAATATAAAATTCCCAACAATAACAAAATAAAAGAATCATAGCGATATACTGTAATAAAAGTTGTATAAATGTGGTCTCTCTCTGTCTCTGTCTCTCTGGTAACCAATATGATAACCTAGATGGTTACTAAGTGACTAATGGACAGTAGCATATACAATGAGGATACACTGGACAAAAATGGCCCATCCCAGGAGGAACAAAATACGATGGTGGTGCTAGAGTTTATCATACTAATCAGAACATTGAGCAATTTAAAACTTATGAATTGTTTATTTCCGGAATTTTCTATTTAACATTTTTTTATTTTAAAATACATTTTTTGTTGATTTTTACAGAGGAAGGGAAAGGGATAGAGAGTTAGAAACATTGATCAGCTGCCTTTTGCACACACCTATGAGGGATCGAGCCTGCAACCAAAGTACATGCCCTTGACTAGAATTGAAGCCGGAACCCTTCAGTCCCTTGGTCCGATGTTGTATCCACCTTGCCAAGCCAGTTGTCTCTATTTAATATTTTTAGACCATGCTTGATTGTGGGATATCGAAACTGAAAATAAGGGGGCGTGATAGGCTACTGTATACATCTGCTTTAAATAGCTTTTCTTGATTATAACAGCATCTGATATACTGAAAAACTCAAATTCTTCCATTCAAAGTTATTACATCTTTGCCCTGACCAGTGTTCTAAGTGGTTAGAGTGTTTACCTGTGCATCAAAGGATCGAAAGTTGGATTCCTGGTCAAGGGCAGGTACCTGGATTGCAGTCTACATATTGGCCTCTGCTGGGGACACATGAGGGAGACAATCTTTCTGTCTCTCTCAAAAAATATCCTCATGTGAGGATTAATCAGTTATCACACCTTTAATCCAGGAATTTCAAAGTTCAATGAAAGCACTGTTGCCTTTTCCCATGGGTTCTTCTAATCCTTCTGCATAGGTTAGGACTGTCATCAATTATATCACTGATAATTTCTATAGTTTTAGAAGTCACAGGCTCACCTGGTTTATCTCATTTTTTCTCTTCAGCAATTCCTTTGGAACTCAGCTCCATGGTCTGACTTCCATTAATGTTTCTCTTTATCTTTCTTTCACCCTTTCTCTGTCTTCGTCTCTGTTCTGTCCACGTCTCTCTTTCTCCTTGTTTTATTTGGGTCACAGGTGAGAATAACTTTCTTAGTGTTTCTGTCCATTGACCTCTTAAATTCAACTTACTTTACATTCACATAACAGACTAGATGTCCTTATCAAAACTCAGCTTCTCCAGTATCTATTTCCAAGTCCACACTTCTTTATTAACTTTTTAAAAACACAAAATAGAAAGCATTACCAGCTTTCTTCTCCTATAACTAATGTTTCTATTTATATTATAACTTTTGCTATAGACTCTAGAGTATAATGAATGCTTTACATACTGTATTCTTAGATTTTATTTGAGGCCTGCATGTGTGTGAATTTGACCTCTATTCTTAATTTTAAAAGACTGGAATTCAGAGATCAAATCTCTTTATTTTTTACATACAGAAACTAAAGGATAAATTAAAATAAGCTTAAAAAACAGTAAAAATTGTGTTAACTCAGAATTATTTTTACCATAATTCTGAATTCTTATAATGTCATATATTCTCATAAGGAAAATATATAATCATCTAAGTAGGCAAATATCAAAGAATATTTTATATTTCCCACAAAAGTAAAAACAAAAGGCTATGGGTTTTTAATGATGATCTTTGATTATACTCTTTATTTTTTCCAGAGACCACCAAAGGCTTCTGCAAGGGCAGGCTGCCAAGGAAGCTGTCTGTTCTCAGAGTTAGATTTTAGGCAGGATCACTGCAAGATGCACAAAAAGAAGAGGTAAATTTGCAAGATAGAGGGGAGTTCCTTCTTCATCATGTCAGACCCAGGCCTTGGCTTATTGACCACAGTGAAACTGACCTAGCTCACTTATCACACTGTCTGGTGTAGGGGTCAGGAATGTGGGTTTGAAGTCAAACTGGTCAAGATGGACTTACTGAACTTGGCAGCTTCAGGGATTTGACCACATCATTGAAACTCTGTGCTTCAGCTTCTGCTTTACATAGTTGGAATAATAACAGTGCCCAATACTTAGCTTTGCTCTAAGAAGTAAAATAAGTTAATCTGTGAACTATACCTGCTAGAGAAAGTACTCAGTGAATGTCAATATTATTTTTCAATTCCAAGCAGCGAACATTTATCTTAGGTATTTGAATGTGTAAACACCAAGTACTAGAATGAAGATGATGTTTCTTCACTACCTTGTCTTAGTAGCTTTTTTAGTGATCTGGATGTTATAATTTTGTTTTATTTTTTTCAGTTGCAAAATTTGAATTTTGTCAAACTTTTAAATTGATAAGACTTTAAATAATGATATTATTCAACAGTATTTTGCTAACTACTCATCTTGCTCAATCTGAATCTGTGTTTCCAAATGTCAACAAGTCATGTCTTTTTCTTCTCCCAGTAAATAATAATTTTACTGTCAATATGGTCATACAAAATGACAGAAATTGAACATTTTATCTTTTCCTGTTGTAGTAGGATTCATATTTAGATTTAATGTTACAATTTCTCATTGTGTATCAAAATCCCCTGGAGAAATTGTAAAAATACCTCTGCCCTAACCAATTCCCAGATCAATTAAATCAGAATCTTTAAAAAGGAAAGAGTCTGGAAATTGTTAGTTGTTTTATCTCCACAGGTGATCCAAAGGTGATCCTAGAGTTGAGAACCACTGATGGAGAGACAATTGAGAAGACTGCCTCTCCTTCAAAAGGATGTCAAAGAATTTCAGTAACTGTCAATTATGTAAAACTATTGAGTTTACTAAGATAGACTTTGGGATACTGAAACTTGAAGCATTCTGGTGACTGTAACACTCAACAATTCAAAATAAAAACTCTTTAGGTTATTCTCTAGGTATTAGAAATTTTACGATTGATACATGATATATATTTACTCTACCCATAGTGCAACTAAAGCAGAAATAGCAAACTAATCTATAATAATAAAAGTATAATATGCTAATTAGACCAGAAAGCCAAACGACCTTCCGGACGTCATTCCAGACGTCCTTTCAGATGAAGCCGTGGTGGTGGGGGCCGAGGCAGAGGCGGTTAGGGGCGATCAGGCAGGCAGGTGAGTGGTAGGGGCAGTCAGGCAGGCAGTCAAGTGGTTAGGGGTGATGAGGCAGACAGGCAGAGTGATTAGAGGCAATCAGGCAGGCAGGCAGAGAATGTTAGGGGCGATCAGGCAGGCAGGCAGGTGAGTGGTTAGGAGCCAGCAGTTCCGGATTGCGAGAGGGATGTCCAACTGGTGGTTTAGGCTCAATCCCTGTTGGACATCCCCTGAGGGGTCCCGGATTGCAAGAGGGTGCAGTCTGGACTGCGGGACCCTCCACCAGTACACAAATTTTGTGCACCGGGGCTCTAGTCTATATATATAAAAGCCTAAGCAACCATTTGATCATTCGATCAGTAGCTATGACATGCACTGACCACCAGGGGGCAGACGCTCCAACCGGTAGGTTAGCTTGCTGCTGGGGTTCAGATCAGGACTGGGCAAAATGGGCCAGACATACCCTGGAGCCCTCCCTGCAGTCCCTCCCCAGCCCCGATTGTGCACCAGTGGGGTCCCTTGGCCTGGCCTGTGTCCTCTCACAATCCAGGACCCCTCAGGGAATGTCTGCAGGCCAGGCTTCTAGTCTTTTAATAAAATACCAAAATGTGCTATATTGCAAATTCTGGTTTCTCTTTCATGTTTTGTGTGCATCTGGAGCAGACTCCAACCATCTATGTTGCGATTGCATTGTGATTGGTGTATGCCTGGTGTACAACTGCATAACTTAAATAATGAAAAAAGGACAAATTGACTTTATAGACAACATAACAACCAACTTACGATCAATTAAAGCAGTAAAGATGTTAAGTTTACCTGATGTTCCCATTAATTTGGTACATGGTTCCAATCAAGTAAATGCCACTGTACAAAAACATTCAATTTACCATATGTTGCAATTCTAATGTAATTGCCATTGATCACTAAGTCACATTCTCTTTGTCGGATGATTAACAAGTGAAGTAACACTCTAGTATTATCCAATTGCCACCAGTTACATACAGTATATTAGGAGAGGAGATGTTTTTATATTACTGAATAAAAACACATAAGAAATTATTTACTCTGTTGATGGCGACTTCAAAGTACATTTAAAATTAATACAGTTATCTATTTTTTCTTTACCAATAATTCTTTATTCCTATTATTCATATTTCTTTTATTTTCTGAAAAATAGCATGGTATTTCTTAAAATTTTAAGAATTCATTCTCAATACAGTTTTAAAAGATACCAGATTATCTTTTTAGAAAAATATTTCATGTCACCATATTGATAGAATGAAGCTACTCATCTCTAAGTAAATGGGCCTGTACTGCATCAAGTATACACTGACTGTTAATATGTACTAAGTCAATTTATGGACCTGCTGCAATATTTGAAATGTATGATTCCCTCCAGCCCCCACGTCTCTATAAAGCAGTTAGTCCAGGGTCAGTTAGTACATTTTACAAAGTTTAATACTGTGTTCTTCCCCAGAAAAATCTCCATCTCAGGTGGCTATCTATATGAAGCCGGTAGAGGAAGACTATCCATCGGCTCCATTTGAATAAAGGGAAACTGGCAACAGCATGTGTTAGTGATCAGTGACACTTTTTGAGCAAGTTCTTTATGTTCTCAACTGAGAATTCTGGAACTTTGCTATTAGCAGGCAAGGAAGTCCAAAGAGGCCTGCTTCAGGCCAGCGGTCTTCATTGAATCACCCTGTGAAGGTAACATCAGCTAGAAAAAAGAATCTCTGACTTAACCTCTGTTCTGTAGCATTAAAAAGAGTTGGTGCTGGATTTTAAAAAGAAAAGTAGGAAAGAAATCTAGCAGGATGTTCAGCTAGCATCTAACAGTGTAGGGAGACCGTTGTGGGGGTCACAGAATCACAGCGCCTGGCTTTACAGGTAATAAAACTCAATGTGGTCAGTTCACCCAAGGATGATTCAATGTCTTGATTCCTTGATTACGTGTGGGTCTTCAGTTTCAAATTCATGCACTGTGATAACCCTGGTCTAGACACCCATAATCCTTTACCCAAATTACTGCAATACTTTTATTCCTGCAACAAATCTCCTCATTTGCTTTATGTCTCTCTTCTACCTATTTTATACCCTGTAATCAGAATAACCAATCTGAATTTCAAATGTGACCATGCCACCTGACTAGCTAAAGATTTATAGTAGCCCTCAATTAACCTTTATAGATAAGGCCCAAACAGGACTCTCTTGTTTAGATTTTCTAGATCTGAACAAGAAAGTTCAGGACTCTCTTGTTGAGATCTAGTTATACAGGACCATTTTCTACAACAGAGCGTGCCCTCTTTCTGTGGGCATTCACAAGTGCTTATCTTCCTTGTCCTGATCTCTTGTTATCCATAATCCTGCTAATCACTTTCATCTTCTCAACTGTTGCGTCTTCTGAGACGTTATGTGGTTCTAGAGCTGTGGCCCCTATTGCACTGCCCCACTCTGTTACAATGATATGTTTGTATATTTATCTCTATCAATAATTTTAAACTCTTTTCTTTTTCAGTTGCACATTCCCCATGACCTAAAACAACATACAGTACATAGTGGATGGTCAATAGATGTTTGTTGAAAGCATAAAGGGACAAATGAGCAACCTGTATTTGATAAGTCAAAATTTATCAATGACACTTAGGCTCTATTTTTTGAAAAATTAATACCATTTTGTGAAATTGCAGTTCAGTGATATTCTTTAAAGCATTTGTATATATCCTCAGACCATATGTTTTCATAACCAACAAAATAAAATATTTTTATTCTAGTTTATTATTAAATATAAAATATATGTACCAAAAGAGATCTCAGATTGAATACATTATCTTATATGCTGTGTTTTTACCTAATATATAATACTAATTTTTGTTTTAACTAATTATCATTGAAAAAAAAACATAATTAATGGGTACATAGTATACTAACATGTAAATGACACTGTCTGTTGTTAAAAATTTAGTTTTTATTTACGAATTTTAACTATTATAAATAATGTCTGGATATTTTATTTATTTTCTGCTTTATTAAACAGAATTTTAAATATAACTGAAGCTTTTCTAGAAGATGATATTTTTCACTTCAATTATTGTACAATATTGTAACGCACAGTATACTTTTAGTCAGCAATTATTTAGCTTTCTAAAAATATTACACCTTTTGGCCAAGGATGTGTGCAAGTTTCTATTGTGATTTTTTTTAACAGATTATTTGATTCCACACATAGTAAATGTCTTATCACTTCATGTTTTCCTGTGTGCCTATATCCTATTTCTAATTCATTGCTTCTAATCTGCTGAGAGTTTAGAAGTCAGATCACTAGGCTTGATCAAACTGCACATAAACATAAATGTATAATCTGATTGAAGTAATGGTATAATAGTTAAGCTTTTACTCATTGCTTTGTACATATGGATACAAATATAAACATGTACCTTTATTATACAAATACACATTCTCACGGGCATCTGAATCAAGTTTACACATTTTTAAGCATTGTATTTGAGTTGATTAGAAAGGTTTATAATAGTCATTTAAGTTTGTGTTTATTATAATTCATGTTTTAGAGCTATAGGCAACATTAAATAGCTATCAAGTAATTTTAAGAGTATTCAACAATTTTCCAATGGTAAAGTCTCTGTTTTTGAAAGGGTGTAGATTACTTCACAACTACTGTTGACTAGTCCTGGGAACACATATTTGACATTATTTTGAACAGAATCTGAACGTTATTGAAAAATAAAATTGTATTACATCAACTGAGTTGTATTTAAGTCATTATGAAATCAGCTTGTCAGTTAGAACCTGTAACTCCTAAGAAATTGTGTACGAAATTTGCATCATGCTTTTAACAGAATATATACCTAAGGCTTTAGCTAGTAATGACTAAAGAAAGAAACAGTAGATGAGTTATGCTTGAAAAAACATTCTTATGAAGTCACAGCTCACAGTAGCACCGATCACTTTATACCTGTCCAACTAAACTGCTGGTGACACATAGCAAATACTTCAGTGAATGGGTAAATTGTACATCTTTAATAAATGCCTAAAAGAGTTGCTATCTTACTAAAATACTAGACTTTGTTTTCACAGAGATCCTGAATCAGAAACATTACTATATTGTCTTTAACTTCTATTATCACAAAAATGCTTGCATTTAATTTTAGTTCAACACAGCAGATGAATGTAATACTATCAGATGCTTTGTGTGCCTTTGCTGCCCCCTTAAGACAAATAAACATAAATAAAATTAGTAAGAACCTAAAGTATCCTGAATTTGTTTCTTCAAAATCTGTTTTTATATATTAAAAATGTGTACACATACACACACATACACACACATATACGCACACGCGCACATACACATACATCTACCTGAATAAAGAACTTGATTAAAGATTATTGGACAATTAAATCAGTATTTTGTTTGCTTCTTTTCCATAACCAATGAAAATATTAGTTTTGGTTAGTTTTCTGAGAAAACCATGTATATTTTAGGTTCTATAAACTCTGAGATTGAGTATTTATTTTTGTCCAGTACATTTTTATGATTTTTCTTGAAGTAGATCATTGAGGAAAATAGTACTTTTCATTTTTATGCCTTATTTATAAAAATTGAACTCAAGACCTTAATATAATTTATAAACCTTAGCTATATAAATAAAAATATATGGCTCATGGGTGTTTTCATACGTATTATGTAAGGAAAAATATCATAGTAGGATTATGCATGAAATAATAAATTCTAAATTAAAAAATGTAATTATGCTCACTGCTTATAAATTTTTAAAGAGGACAGATCGCATGTGATGTTTGCTATTGGCTTTATTTCTAATACAATGGACATTAGAATAATTTTGTGTTCAATTTATCCTTTAACTAGGTTTTCTCTGTATAGTGCATGAATTTTTAATAAGAGCAATATTTCAGTTTTATTTAAAGCAAATCAATACATTTTAATCAATAAATAAACATTGAGAAAAGCTTATAGTTGACTGTTACTGTAAGGCATCCTTTTCTTTATAAAAACATGACACAGGCCCTAGTTGGTTTGGCTCAGTGGCTAGAGTGTCTGCTAATGGATGGAAGGGTCCTGGGTTTGATTCTGGTCAAGGGTTCGTACCTTGATTGTAGGCTCAATGCCTGGCCCTGGTCAGGGCGCTTGCAGGAGGCAACCAGTAGATGTGTCTCTCTCACATCGATATTTCTCTCTGCCTGTCTCTCCCCCTCCCTTCCACTCTCTAAAATTCAATGGAAAAATATCCTCGGGTGAGGATTAAAAAAACAACAACTATGAGAGTTTCAAAGAGAGGCAATATACAAATACAGATAAAGGATACTAAAATTTTCCAAATTCTGTAATATATTATCAGAAATCAGATTAGTCTTATTTTTCCTTCAGCTTTAAAAATTTAATCAATTATTGAGCTAAATGAGAATATTCAATGGCCACCAATATTCCTTTGTGTGTTTTTTTTTAACTTTTAATTTGGATGATTTATATAAAATAAATATTAATACATTTGAAAATATTTATTAGAAATATGTATATTAGGTTGAGGACTAGATAAGATGTTTTATAAATAAATGTATGCTTTATTTTTTATTGCAAAAGTGGGATTTGCAATAAAAATATATATGTAAGCATAAAGACTATTACAACTCACATTTGATAAAAATCTTCTCTGTCATTTTTGCTCAGTTATCCAAATAATCCTACCACAAAAAAGAAATATGTTATATTTATTGCTCAAGCAGACATATCTTTAAAATAATTTGCTTTATAATTCCATACTGAAAACTAATAGAGTGATTTACAAAGAAAGGGGTGTGTGTGTGTGTGTGTGTGTGTGTGTGTGTGTGTGTGTTGAGAAGTTACTATACTACATTGGAAAAGTGGTGTGAAAGTTCATGGAGTGGATCATGTCAATGTGAAGGATGCCCCTTTCATTCATCAGAGGAATTGGAAGTGAAAGGTGCTAGAAGGCCACAACAAGCCTGAATCATTCTGGTAATAGGGGTTGATAGTGGAAGTAAAGCCCCTTGAATTTTATTTGTCCTAGGTTTTGTCTCTCTCTTATCATGTACAGAAGATTATACATGCTGTCAGAGCTGGGAATGCCCAATAACCACAGGCAGCTTTGGCTTTGAGGGAAATGCTACATCCATTCCCCTTTGCATCTGCATCAACTACCAGAGAGCAACCAGATGTGTCAATGGGAAGCCTTACCGCACTGTGAATGGACTGACCAGTTCAAGCAGAGTAATTCTTAAAATGTTCCGGGAAGCCAGTGGGCTTTTCAGTTCTGCTACTAAGTGAGTTCTCCTCAAAACATTTGATAGTTCCTTCAATGGATATTTTGCCTTCTACAAACAAAAATTTAATGGTTAAATTGTAAAAATCGATGTGTTACATTAAAAATTGTATTTTGACCTACAATTATTCTTATGACTATTAAAATGTGTATTCAGGATTATATAATGTAAATAGCATTTTAAAATTTATTTTTTTCATTTATCCAATATCAATTTTATGTGGCATAAAATAATTATCATTGTTCCAATATTATGGTGATGAACTAGCAGAGAAGCTTCTTAAATGAAAATGTAAAATACTTTGTAAAAGTCCAACCTGATACCCCAGAGTGCAAACTGCCTCACTTGGTCTCAGTCATTATACTGGTCAGCTTAAGGCAGTAACAAATGACCCCCCAAATTTTAGTGGAATTCAATAATACATGATTGTGTTGTCTGCCTCATGTTATGTATTAACCAGTCAGCTGAACATGTTTCACTCTGGAACCAAGAGCTATAAATTAATCTTATCTGGATTATTGTTGGAAGAAAATAAAATGATGGAAGAAATTGATGACGCAGATACCCTGCTCAGAAATGACAAATATCCCTTTTGCTCATATTGCACTGGCCTAACTAAGCAAGGCACACGGATAATCCTCACAGGGAGGGGCACTGCAAGTCACATGGTCACGTGGCCAGACATGACTTCCACAGGGTGGGAAATGTAATTCTTCCACAGGATGAACAGAAATAATTGAGGAGAAATAATATAATCCTCCACAATTGTGAAGGTGTCAAAATAGCTACGAAGTCATTCCTGATTAGTATATATCTGAATAGCATCCTAGATGTAGTGGTAGGCTCACATTCAGATGGAATCAAGGCAGGGGAATTCTAAGTTCATGTCACAGCTGCAAGTCAGAAATATTTACTCTAGAGAGTAAGTTAAATGTGGGTTGTCCCTAAGTATCTAGGAAATGGTAAGTTCCAAAACTATTTTTCAGAAGTCTCCTATTATGTAGATATATGGTTAGCACCTAAGTTTATATTTTTATTCATTATCTTTAATTAAAAAGTCCTTCAGATATTTCAGATGTCTCCTGCTAAACAAAACACTTTGTGTGTACTCCTGGGACAGGAGTTAAAGGGTGAGTTGTGTGTCCCAGGCAGTCCGATTATTAATAGCAGAGAAAAACAAATGAAAGACCTCAGCAGAAGATAAACGTAGTGCCACTTGTTCCTGCTACTTTCCTTTTAGAAATACTCCTTCCAGTGTTAAACATTTGAAAATGTAGGCTTTATTTTATTAATAAAGACAGTATGCCCTTGTGTACCCCCAGGGATGAATACTGACCCTGTAAGTATGGGGAGATAGAACATCATTTTAATTACAGTGTATTATAAGGTGTAAGTTTATAAAAGTTAATGAAAATGCATCTATATTTTGTCTTTACAATAATTATTAGAAATTATAGGATTCTCATAGCATCTTTAACATCTCTTTTGTTTGTAAAACACTGACATAAAGCACAGGATATATAACTTAATTGGCCAAAGTTAAATCAAATTCAGATAGAAAAACCCATTTTTGTTATCTCTCCTTTTTCTATTAGAAATAAAGTCAGGTTTCCATCACTTCCAGGCTCAAGGTTGCTAGAAAATCTGACAATCATTTTTATCACGGCCAAATATTCTCAAGTGTCAGTGCTCAGAGCTCCCTCAGCATCGGTCTGTTCCACTCTCAGTATCTCTCAGGTTTTAATCCTCTTTGGATACAGTAGCTGAACAGAATGAAGCTCATGAAAATGAAACCCGGGAAGGTCTGCACATGACTCACACTGAGGAGTATAATTGAGCTTAGCTTTTCACACTGGCCTAATTATATGTATTTAGTGTTCTTGCTGCTTGGGAAACTTGGAACACTGAAATGAGGCTATTTTGCCAGAAAGAAGGCATGCATATCTTGATAAACAATTGTGTAGATCAGGCATTTGGAAGGACAATTATGTGACCTTTAAAACAAATATTGATATTTTATACCGATACAGGTAGGCATTAATCAAATTAGTGTTTTAATGACAGAATATGCAAATTTTGTCAAATGTAATCAAAAGCACTTCAAAGCCATAAACAGTAAGAATGTTAATGTTGTGATTTCATATTTCTACTTTTGATCTTTTGCTAAGCTACGTGTGAGCTTATGATATTATTAGGAAATAAATGTCAAGAAATGACAAGTGTTGTAATATAATTTAAAATTTCATATTGATGTTTGTGTCAGTGTTTCTTAGCATAAAATGCTAATCAATGTTGCACAGGAAAAATACTGTCAAATTCTTTTAGGAAAACTGTTCTAAATGAATATTGTTGAAGAACATCTCATAGTCTTTAATTGATTAACGTACATGACACTTTTCAAAACAAAGATATTCCATGCAGTATTTCCCAAATTCCTCAGACCTTTTCCTCAAAGGACATTCTTCCCCTACAGAACAATCTTTGGTAGACACTATTCTGGGAAAATATTGTGATGACCCACGTTTCACATCCGCACCCAGGAGCGGCCCCCTAAAGCCAAGCCTGTCTGTAGCTCTAGTGCGCATAGTGGTTGGGAGTCTGTGAAATCCCCTCTGTCCAGAGAGGTCATGAAGTTTTGTGCTGGTGTGACAATACCAAGGTTCAGATTTCAGCCAGGAAGGGTTGAATTAGATATTAGACTTTGTTCTAAGATAGATAAATGAAGTAGCTTCAAACCTTGTCTTCCTAACCAGGCTGCTATTTGTCTAAAAGCAAGCTTGACACTACAGTTCCAACCTAAAATTGGTCAAGCAAGATCTTCAGTGCTTCCAGAATGAAAATGACCTGGCAGCAGCATTAATGGACAGTCATTTCTGCCTTCCTTGTATTTCTACTGTACCCACCTGTGGTCTATTCTACTTATTCATTTGGATTAATCATATGAAAACTTGTGTTTGAAGTATTTCATTGCAATTAAGAGGGCATGTTCTCTGGGCTCACATAGTCTGACTTAGAATCTTAGTTGCATCACTTAAGACGTGCATGGTGGTACTTAAATCACTTAATCTTTCTAACCTCAATGGGGAAATGGATATAGTGATTTCCAAAAGGAAATATGACATAGCCAAAATAATCACAACAGTGCTTTTGTAAATCCTGAGTTTAAGAATATATTTAGATATAATAGAATAGAATAAAGAAATATCTTTATGGAAATTTGGCTAAACAAAAACTATTATTACTTAGGTTCTTATAAAGGGCAAGATATTTTCAGTGGCAAGTAAAATAAAACCCAACTTGAACTGGCTTCTGCCCCCACAAGAGTAACTTATTGGCTAACAAACCATAAACTATGTAACTCATGGGTAATTTCTGGCTTCAAGCGTGCCTTGATTCAGGTCTCAGACAAATGTGCTCATCTCCATCTCTCAGATCTGCTCTCTCTATGGAGGCAGCATTCTGAGTTTTGTATGTTCTACCCCAAATCTTATCCCACTTCATCTATCCTTAATTTCAGGTTCTCATGCTTACAACATTAAGATTACAGAATAATAAATCCTTCTAGGATATAACCCACTCTTGTCCTAGGAACAGAGTTCACATTCTTATCCAGGAACAATTACTGATTGCTTTAAGCCTGGGTCTATGGCCATCTCTGAGGTGAGAACTGAACTTATATTCATATAAAAAAAGAGGCAGGAAGCTGGTGCTCTCTAAAGAGAAGGAAGAAGGTAGCTTAAGTCAGTGAAAACGACTATCCCATTTTGGTCTGCCTCATGTTACACTTGCTTGCAGGTACATCTAGGAAAAAATGAGAAGAATTGACCGATAGCCTATGACCAGGGGTCCTCAAACTTTTTAAACAGGGGACCAGTTCACTGTCCCTCAGACCGTTGGAGGGCAGGACTATAGTTTAAAAAAAAAACTATGAACAAATTCCTATGCACACTGCACATATCTTATTTTGAAGTAAAAAAAAAACAAAAACCGGGAACAAATACAATATTTGTATTTGCATGTGGCCCGCGGGCCGTAGTTTGAGGACCCCTGGCCTATGACTATTATAGATTTTCCCAATTACTCTTTTCTTTTTTTTTTTACAAAGATGTGGATAATTCAAATAGCTCAGTTTGTATTTAGAATATTTAATGATTATTTTTTGCATGATTAGATATTTTCCTATATAATTTTTGCTCTGTTTACTATTTAGTTACTTTGTATTCTAAACTCAATGATAATTAGTAGCTAGGAGGAAGAAGCATAAAGTTATGTGTATTAAGTAAACTGCATTTTGGTGTTTAATTGTATAAACAAGCCTCAAATTAATAATTAATGTAAAATTACTCTTTAAAAATATTTTTATTGACTTCAGAGAGGAAAGGAGAGGGAGAGAGAGAGAAACATCAATGATGAGAGAATTATTGATCAGTTGCCTCCTGCACACCCCCTACTGGGGATTGAGCCCACAACCCAGACATGTACCCTTGACTGGAATCAAACCTGGGGTCCTTCAGTCAGCAGACTGATGCTCTATCTACTGAGCCAAATCAACTAAGGCTAAATTACTTTTTTGATAGTACTAGTATATGGATAATATGATACTGAAGAGTTTGGCTTCTCTATCATGACATGTAGTAATATTAGCTTTTATTTTATTATTTCAAATGCATGTGAAATAAAGACAAATGGAAAAAAATCAGAAAAATTCAGTCAATACTGTATGTCTGTTTATATACGTGTGTATACTGCTTGCCCACAGCAACAAATATGTGTTAAGATTGTGAAATAAAAAAATTTCCATAATGGTTTCTATGAGTTATGCATGCTTTTTCTTTTATAATTAATATAATTTTGTATGCATAAAAACCAATAACCATTTAAAATTATAGGATAGTTAAATATCCTATGCTATTGTATATTAAAATTTAAAATGAATCATGGAAAATGTTTAGTTAGAGACATTCCTAATACAGAGATCCACAAAATATAAAAGAAATGAAATATATAACCTTTGCTCATTAATTCATTCACTTATGCATTTGCTCAGTAAAGATCAATGAGTACCCTCTGTGCCATGCACTGAACATATACAAGAAATTGTTCAAGAGTGAAACATGCATGGTGTCTACCTTCAAGTTCATTTTTGGAAAACTTTTACTCTTTGCTGAATGCCTATTATATGCTGAATATTATATATAAGACCTGAGACATAATGGGTACCTTCAAACAACTAATAACAAATATAATACTATTTCAGTATGAATTGATGACAGGAAAGTGAATGCAGGGTTCTTGTGAAGCACCTGAAGACTGGAATGATAGAATCATTTCCCGACAAAACTGATAAAAGATGAATGGGATAAGAAAAGTGATAAATTGTTTTAGGTACTAGGGTTAACACCAAGGAGAAGGAGTCAAATATTAACCCATATTATTAGGCAATTTTTAAATGTGTAATATAATTGTCATGAATTGCAAAGAAAAGAATTGGGAGAAGCATGACTGATTGACATATTCAGGAATCAAACCACAAAAACCTTCCCAGCCACTCAAAGGATTTTAGTTTAGAGCTATGGTAGTAAGCCACTGAGATTTGTAAGATCAACAGCATTTATATATGTGAAAGACCATACTGACAATAGCATAGTGGCTGAATTGAAAGTAAGAGAGTAAAATAAAGATAAGGTTATTTATTAGAAAGATATATCAGTTATTTAGTGATAAATAATTGGAGTGAGAACTAAGACAGTAACTGAGGAATGAAAAGAAAAGGGAAAAATCAAGAAATAGTCATGAAAGTGTTGAATTGTAAAGTTGGGAGATAGGGAATGGTTCTTTGTAATTTTCTAATGTGATAGAGATAATTTTGCCCCCTTGTATGACAATTAAAGAGCAAGTGTCTTACACATAGGAGCTAGGTAGGAATTAGGAAAAAAAATGTATTATTTACAACAAGAGAGAACGAGATTTACTATTGACCTATTAGACTTGAAAGTTTTTCTGCCTTCTGATTTCATATCATTTCCTTTAAAGTATTCATGGCATATTTTTTACTCTTTAAGTGTGATGATCAAAGGAATGACTTTAATAAGTTAAATTGCACAAAATAGCATTAAACAATCTCATATATTTAATCAAATCTAGGCGACCTTGTCCAAGGTGTCGTTCCTTTCATTGATCTATTTAGTTTTTAGTTCTTTGCCTTGAAGTCATATTTTCAGACATGCACATAAGTACTTTGCTTTATTCTCTGTGGCAATGACAACATTAGGACATGAAAGAAGACATTACACATAAAAGAAGACAGGTAATAGTTTAAAGCCAATTTCATTTTAAAGTCCCTGTTTGGTAGTCATTCTTCCTGACTGTTCCCACAAACTACAGAAAATGTCCAGGTGTGAGAGAGAGCACCTGTGAAAAATCAAATGAGGATGAACAAGAGTCCGTAGTTTATGGAATGCATCCAAATCTCAAACCCATAGCCAGCGTCATATTAGCAAAATAAGTAAGAAGTAAGGGCAACAAGACTTTTTATTACTTTATTTACAGGGCAACTAATTGCTATTTTAGACTGTTTGAGTATGTAAGTGCTCTTTCATGGAAGCCATGAAAGAGTATACATTCAATAACGGGTCTAGAAAAAGGTTATTGATCCAGGACACACTGAAGTACAACTTTACTATGTTTATCATTCCATTAACTACTGAATGAGTGTTCCTATTTCAACATTAAATAACTTTAATATGTGATTAAGAAGCATCTGAAGCATCTGGTTAGTTGGCTGATTGGATAGTCATTGCAAAGTAAAGTTCCATTCATGGTTCAATCACAGTAGCATCTCAGATACCACTGCAACTCCCCATCATAACAACACATTTATTCAGAGGGTTGTATTAGAAAGAAGATGGAGGCAAGGGTATGAGAAAAAATAAAATTTAAAACATTACTTAATCATAGGCAATATCTCTGGTTTGCACTGAGGACGTTTATAGTAGATATGCTAAATTTGATCAGGGACCATGACATGTACTAGGTGGTAGAGATTTGATCAAGCTGAAAAATTCTGGAAGTAGCCCCAAAGTTTGCATTAGTTACCTTTCCTCAAAGAAAATATAATGTTCAGAATCATTTTTACTCTGCAAATTTTCTATTACTTTAAAACTTTTTTAAAGATACTAAATTCTATGCTGACAAACAAAGATTTCCTGTATCTTCTTATTTATGAAACTGTGAAAATCCTTTACACTGTACTTGGAGTAGCAAGCTCAGTATGATTACATCAGTGTGAGTTTTAGATAATATTAATTTTCAGCTGTAAACATGGTTAGACTACCTATAGTTTCACATCTGGAAAATGATGCTTCTTGTCTTCTGTAATTAATTGGTTCCCATAAGTAGGTATTAACAAAGTTCATGATATCAATTATATCATGAATTATATTACCACTTTTAATAGTCTTAATATATTTATGTTTAACTAAATGAATAAATAGGGCTGTGTTTCCAAACTGAGTTTATAATATTTGATACCCAATAAAACAAATTTAATAACAAAAGACCATGAATCAAGCTGGTTTTGTAGATTGCCTTCTTTTGATGTAATAAATACAAGTACTTTTTTTTAAATTCAAGAATACTTTTCATCTCATTTGCCCTATTACAAAATTTTAATGTTTCAAATTTCATTTTAATCAAACCAAGAACATAATTGCCAGGCACTGGAAATATTTTTAATGGCAATATAGAAAAGATTTTAAAATAAGTATACTCGGACAAAGTAAGACAAATGATCACACTTTGCTCAATCTTACCCTCACAGAGTCAGGCTTTCCATAGGAATCAGGTTGTCTACAGACAAAATGAAATTAGAAATTTGTCCCTTTGTTTAATATGTTAATGATATTGCCATGTTTACCATTTTATGCTATTTTAAAAATGTCAACAGTTAATTATCTAACCAGTAAACAATGGCATTTCTGTGATTGTAGCTATTCTTACCTTTTTAAACATTTCTGATCATCCACAGACATGAATACATAAATACAGCAGCCTGCAGGGATTGGGCCAAAACTGGCTCTCCAACATCCCACGAGGGGTCCTGGATTGCGAGAGGGCACAGGCAGGCTGAGGGAACCCACCGTTGCACAAATCTGTGCACCAGGCTTCTAGTAATTAGATAATCAAGAAAAATAATTGTTCTGAGTAAAAATAAATAGCTTCCTTAAATTTCCTATTCACAATTTCTTCAATATTTTTACCTTTAAAGACTTAGAGGTTCCCCCATTTTGTTTATGTTTTAAGATTTACTGATTTATTATTCATTTCTGAATCGAGACAGTAATTGATATTGATCTCTGTGCTTTATAGATTATTATTATCTAGGGAGGAAGTTATTCTAAGGGTGGTATATCTGGAATAATTAGCATTGTTGGCAGAAAAAAATCAATATCTAAGCCTGAAGAAGCCTCTTTATTCTGTCTTATTATTCTTAAAATGGTTGAACTGGGGAAAGCATAAATTGGGTAGTTATAGAATATGAAGCTTTCAAAAGAGCTCAAAGTGCTATGGACATGAGACATCCTGAAGAGAGGAGAAAAATAAAGAAAAAGTAATCATTTCAGCAAATATGCACTTGACATGAAAAAGCCCTAATCTGAAGTGGCCAGAGACTGAGATCTTCAAAATCATTTTCAATGTGGCAAAGGGATTTCACAATTTAGGAATATGAATGAAAACTTCTTTCTCAAAATTTATTACACATCTCCTTTCTTCAACATTTTCCTCTTTATTCTATCAGAGAACAATTATTTTCATGTTCTGAATGGAGATATTGTTCTTCATGGTTCTTTCTCCCTTCACATACAATGATGAAAATGTGCAATCTTAAAAACAAGACATAATCAAACAATGAGTGATACTTCTACTTTTACATTTAGACAAGAAAAACAAAGAGGTACATAAAAAGCAAACAATTCTTGGATGTGCTTTCTAATTCTCTGTGAAAATATAAATATTAATTATGTCATAACCCACAGTAATTGCTGCCAACATATCCTAGATAAGCTACAATTCAGATAATTACATTTTAGTATGGAAGAGGTTTTAAAACTGTGTCTCTCAGTCTCTCCAACTAAATCTCAGTGTTTCTTACCACATACGTGTGACATTTATCATTTTGGGGCACTTTGCATCTTCAACTTTCCTCCTGCAGCCTGATGCATTTAAGAAATTATATAGGAATCTAACCTAGAGAGTCACAGCATTTAGATTAAGAAGGAGTGATAGTGATCACACATTCCCACACCCACACCATACCTGGAGGATGTTATAATGGTCAAGTCACAAACAAAAATGCCAGGAGTGACATTTTAATAATGATAATTAAATAATAACATAGGTATACCATAGATATATTAGCATGATTTCCTTGTGGTTTTTTTTAAATCTGGATTTAGAGCAGAACAAGAAAAAAAATGAATATTGGTAAAGCAATTGAACTAAGAAATGATATAGAAAGACTAATATGAGGAGCACATGATTTACATTAAAGCAATAGGTAAATGAAAAAGGAAAATAAAAAATCCAAAACTAGTCCTAAGAATATCAGGCTTTCTATTATAACATACTATTTTATTTATTTCCAACAAATAAAAGCATGTTTTCACTATAAACTATATTGACCTCCATGAATAAATTCAATATTTCCCCAAACATTTTATACACAGTAATTTTAATACTCTGGATACCATTTTTAGTTATTTCTATCGTAGCATGTGCTCAAAATGATAAACTCTAAGTTATGATCTTGTTTAATTAATTTAAACTTTTTAAATTAGAATTTTATTTTGGTATAAATGCAAGTCCACATGAAGTTATAAACAAAGAGATTTCACATATTCTTTACTCAGTTTGCAATAATGGAAACATCTTTTAAGATCACAATATATTATCACCGTCAGGAGTTTTACATTACAGTCAAGATGCAGAACAGTTCCATCACCACCATAATTCCTTCTATTATCCTTTTGTTGTTGTTGTTAATCCTCACCTGAGGATATTTTTCATTGATTTTTAGAAAGAGTGAAAGGGAAGGGGAGAGACAGGGAGAAATATGATGTGAGAAAGACACATTAGTTTGTTGCCTCCAGCACATGCTCCAACCAGGGCCAGGGATCCAGCCTGCAAGGAGGTATGTGCCCTTGACTGGAATTGAACCCAGGACCATTCAGCCACAGGCGATGCTCTATCCACTGACCCAAATCAGCTAGGGCTTCTATTGTCTTTGTATAGCCACACCTACTTCTTTCCTCTCCACCAGGTCTCTAATTCCTGGCAACTACTAATCTGTTTTCCATTTTCACAGTTTTTAAAGTCAATATTAACACAAGGCAAAGAGACAGAAATATTTGAAAGAAAAACTAAATTTCTGAGGTAGCAAATCATATTTTATAATATTGTTCTCAGTATGCGAAATTCATATTTTTCTAAACTTTACCTTTAAGTGAAATATTAGATTATCGATCAATAGCAATTGATATTCTGTATTAAATAAGACTTCTTTATTGTTTACATGTTTTGGAAAATGTCAAGAATATATGGAAAATATTAAAAAGTACAAAAGCACTAGATTGGAATTTAGAAACTGGATCATGTTATCTCTCCGTGATATGTCCTTAGAAAAGTACATTATCTTTCTGGAACTGTTACTTCATGTAAACAATTTCAGAGGTTGCAATGATCCCTAAAGCTCACATAATGCATATTTATAGTAAGCTAATTTATGGAATAATTTGAATCTTTTCCTCCACAAAGATAGCTTTTTAAAAAATATAAAGTAACAGAGCCACAAAGTATAGCAATAAATAAATATTAAAAGTGGTTGAGATGTAGCAAATATGGCTTGCACCCATTAGTCACCACCACTGGAATTCAGACATATGTGATATATCTGGCCTCTTAGTATGATAGTCCACCTTCTTCATTAATTAACTTGTTCAAGGGTGGAATCTCTAGGAAGAGATGTCATCTTATGAAAAAAGGGTTCTACCTTCTTCATTTCAGTGCAATGTGGGGAGGGGAAAATTTTGGAACTTAAATGTTATGATGTGTTTCACTTACATCCATACTTGGGCATTCCCCTTTCCCTTCCCTATCCCACTCTTATCAATATGGATTAATATCTGGGTCTAAAGAGAGAAAGAGGGTTGTAAGAAAACATGTGAAGGAGCTATTCCACTAAAAATTATTAAAGACTAATTCATTCATTAAAAAATTGTGCTTGCCCTAACCGGTTTGGCTCAGTGGATAGAGCGTCAGCCTACGGACTCAAGGGTCCCAGGTTCGATTCCAGTCAAGGGCATGTACCTTGGTTGCGGGCACATCCCCAGTAGGGAGTGTGCAGGAGGCAGCTGATCGACGTTTCTCTCTCATCGATGTTTCTAACTCTCTATCCCTCTCCCTTCCCCTCTGTAAAAAAATCAATAAAATATATTTTAAAAAATTGTGCCTAATATACAGTATATATACCAGCCACTTTTCTACATGCTGGAAATATAGCAGTGAACAGAAAGAAAAATCCCTTCTTTCTTTTAAAAAACATTTTTACTGATTTCAGATAGAGGAGGGGAGAGGGTGGTAGAAACATCCATGAGAGAGAATCACTTGGCTGCCTCCTGTACACCTCCTACTGCTGATTGAGCGAGCAACCTGGGCATGTGCCTTGATCAAGAATCAAACCAGAAAACTGCTGCTGGTACATGGGATGACACTCAAACAACTGAGCCACACCAGCCGGGAAATCTCTTTTCTCTTGGCACTAACTCACAACACCACAAAAGCAGCCAAATTATGATACCCATGTGGAAGAAGATCACAAAAAGGGACAAAAAGTTTCCTTTTTCAATTCTTTAGTGACACAATTGACTTCAATATTTTTCACTACAAAACATAAGTCCATTACTAGTGCTGTTAGCCATGGTGATTTCTTGGAAATCACATGACACATCCCTCTTTTGGGTATAAAACTGCTAGACCTTACTACTCAATGTATAAAATGACTCATTTCTGCCCTGACCAGTTTGGTTCAATGGATAGAGCGCCGGCCTGTGGACTGAAGGGTCCCGGGTTCGATTCTGGTCAAGGGCATGTACCTTGGTTGCGGGCACATCCCCAGTGGGAGGTGTGCAGGAGGCAGCTGATCGATGTTTCTCTCTCATCAATGTTTCTAACTCTCTATCCCTCTCCCTTCCTCTCTGTAAAAAAATCAATAAAATATATTTTTTAAAAAATAAAATGACTAATTTCTCATGTCAACTGTTATCTGACCCTTAGGATTTGGTGTCATTCTGTAAAACTGGAGATGCAGGGAGCTGACACCATGCTGGTCTTGCCTTTCTACATATGTAATAAACTATTTAATTCATTTTTAAGTAAGGAATTAGGAGGATTAAGTCATTCTCAAAGAACTATGAAGAAAGTTGATGATGGAAATGACTTAAGATTGAGGATTGTCAACTTGAAAAGTATGGTACAATTTTGGTGTTACTGGAATAGAAGAGCAAGACTAGTTTGGAAAAATTGATGTGGGCATCTTGCAGTGTATAGATGTCTAAAAGACAAGAGTGATGGGAGAGGGGAATCAAGTTACTAAAGGTTATATTGAAGATCAAAAGATTTAATCAAAGTGAAAAAGAGGAAAATATAAAAATAAAGAAGGTTGAGTTGAAAATAAAAACTCCAAGATGTGAAAAACTAAATGGTGAGCTCTAAGAATCTATCAAATTATCTTTTTATTCCTCACATATGCTATGAAGTAAATTATCAATATATAATTGAGAAATCATGTCACAAATATTAGGATTCTTACAGAAAGCATACATACTCAAAAAGTTCTTAATCTTAATCCTTATGTACATTTTGTCACCCTATTCCCTCTCTAACACACACACACACACACACACAACTATTGCTTTTTTGTTATGTTTTGTGTATTTTGATAAGTCCACAAAAACTCAGTAATGAAATAAAAATTATACATAATATTAATCTCATGAAATTTTTATACCATTAATGGTATAATTAATATAATGCACTTTACAGCAGTTATCAGTAATGACTGCTATGGGCAAAGACCTTTTTGTGATCTTGGTTTTTCATAGCGAATAATACTTTTGATGAAGCTTAAGAAAAACTATAAGCCATATTATTTCAGCATTCATAAACAGTGTATATTTGTGAACACTGTCAAGCATTTGCTTTACTATTAGCAATAGAAACTCTTCAATAAGTAAGTTAATTTTATCATTCATTCTTGTTGGCAATTAAAAACGAATGTTTCAGATTTTTATTCTCACTACAATATTTAATGCATGTTAATTATTATCTTTGGCTTCTAAACAAGTTTCCATGTATTTAGGCAGTTAATGCCTTTCCAAAGAAACTTTACATGCAAGTGCTAAAGTGTAAAGAAAAAGATGTCAGTAACAAAGCCTACAATATAACAATGCAATCTGGTGTATGAGAGAACTGGACTTCTAGGGGAAAGCCATTCATTCTTTCAGTACGGCAAAAACTGAAAGTCGGTTTTTCTCACTTGTCAGTAGATCAGCATCATCAAAATAAAGTCCTCTTTGGAGAATTGTTAACATAATGGAAAAGAAAGTCATATATTTACCATGCTGTAATAGAATATTTTGTAATAACACTCATTTTGAAGCATTGCCAAGGCTTTTGTAAGAAGTAATGGAAATGCTGCGTTAGTATGAATAAGAAATTATTTTCTCCAGCAGTAAAATGAATGATAGAATTCTGTATTACCGTTGCCAGAAAATTTATAATGACAACTATACTCATATAATTCATGGAATGACATAGTACGTTGTATTGTCTTGTCAAATAAGTAAGTATTTTAATTTAAGATAAATTGTACTTTACGAACTGGTACAGTCTTCATAGATCATTTATCAAAGTTCTAATCATTATGATTGATTTCTAAAAAGTTAAAAATGAGTTTTAAAATTCTTTGGTTATGGAAGAAAAAGTTTGAACTGGTAGCCATGTTTTTAAGATTATAAACTAGAGAATTAAAAAAAAAATGAGATTCCTTATGAAAGGAGGTTTCTTGGGTCCACTAGTTTGTAAAGATTAAGAATACTCCACGCTTGGTTAGTTTATAGAAGAAAAACTAATGTTAATTATTTTTACTTAGCAAGATTGTACATATAAATTAAGGTATTCATGGATATATTTTAATTGCTTCTTTTGACTGAATCAGTAATAGATGGTATTAATAGAGGTCATTCATTAAATGGTATCAGTCTGATTCAATAGGTGTGAATCAGCAAAGTATGAATTTAAAAAAATACTAACATGCTGAAATAGGCCAATTTTCATTTCTTTTTTTCTATAAGAATATTTCAATAGCTATTCCATGATAAACAGTATCTTACATAAAACTACATCATTTTTGTAATCAATGTCATTACAGGCTTAAAATTTTTATCTCTCTCTATATATAAAAGCCTAAGTGACCGTTATGACCAAATGACCAGAACAACTGGAACGACCAGTGATGCACACTGACCACCAGGGGGCAGACAGTCAATGCAGGAGCTGCCTCCTGGTGATCAGTGTGCTCCCACAGGGGGAGCACCACTCAGCCTGAAGCCAGGCTCATGGCTTTCGAGCGCAGCTGCAGAGGGGGGAGCCTCTCCTGACTCTGCGGCAGCACTACCAAGCAGCCAGCAGCAGCAGGCACTGGGGACTGGGATGAGCACGAGTGGCAGGGCACCTGGCCTGGCTCGGGCTCCTCCCTGGCCGCCTGCCGCTTGGCACACTGTTACACCCTCCGAGGGGTCCCGAATTGTGAGAGGGCACAGGCCAGGCTGAGACAATCCCCCTCCCCGCCCTGCACAAATCCATGCACGAGCCTCTAGTTGGATAATAAGCTGGAATCAAGAACAAAAATAGATTAAAGCCCTAAAAACTCAGTTTGAGAACTATACTAATATCAATAAAATAATAAAAGGGAGAAACTTGACAACATCTTATGTTAAACTACCCAGATGTTATATTTAAAAAAAATAAAATCATTAGCATATTTTAAATTAAAGTTCTTATTTGAAATATAATGATTTTTATAACTTATGTACATATTTTAATGTCAAAATTTAATGAGAGAAATATATAGTCTCCAAGATATCAAATCACTTGAGACTTAATACAAATGATCCTGACTTAAGATTGGGTATTTAAGTGGTATTTATAATGATAATAAGTCACAGTTCAAAGAGCAGTATTATGATTAATAATAAAAATGATGAGTAAATTATGAATTATGCTTATCAAATATGATCATGATGAATGGGTGAATGTTATTTTATGGATCAACATATACGCTTTATTATTATTCTTACTCCTTGTCTAAATTTAAAAAAATCAATCTGTCAAATTAGTAAAAAATTAAATCTAAACCAATTTTATTATACTGCATAAAATATTTGATGATATGGGCATATAGATATTTCCTCAAATATTCTGACATATAGCAGAGGATCCATTATCATCCAAGAACTTACATTAAAAATTTTTAAATTGTCATTATTAGAGAATAAGTTGTTTTATTAATATATCAGAGATGTATATGTTGTCTGCCATATCACAATGAAAATAATCACTAGTGCAATACACACACAAAATTTTATTGATGCTTTTATGTATCACTATAAATTTAGACTATTGTTAGTGAAAGGAATTTCCAGGAAATTGAATCATGCTTGGTGTGCTAAGAGAAATAATATCCCCAACAATGTCCCTGACAAAATGCATGGAATTTTGAATATTTTAAGTTACATAACAAAGGGAAATAAAGGTTGCTAATCAACTGATCCCAAAAATAGTAAGATCATTTTAGATAAGTTCAATCCAAAGAAATCACAAGGATCCTTAAAAGTAAAAGTGGAAGCAAAAGAAGAGTTACGGTAAGAGAGATGTGACGTAAGAAAGAATCAATTATTACTGCTCTGGAAGATGGAAGTGACCCAATAGCCAAGAAATGTGTGTAACTTCTAGAAGCTTCTAGAAAAAATAAGGAAATAAATTCTCCCCTACAATGTCCAGAAAGGAATATAATCATTTATCTTAAAATGGGCAAAAGACCTAAATAGACACTTGCTGTTAGATGAGACTTGTGTCAAACTTCTGACATACAAAACTATAAGATAATAAACGTGTTTTAAGTCACTATATTTGTTATGGTGGCAAAAATACAAAAAACAGAACCATTACAATAGGCATATATAAACCAGCACAAACAGTCTCTTAATTCATTATTTTTTTCTTTTTTCTCTCCTTTTTAAAATATTAATGCTTCATAAGAATCATAAGTTCTCAATGATTATTTTTTGAGATCTTAATCATTGTTAATGAGCATAAATGTACATCTGCATATGTATTCATTAAATTTTTTAAAATTTATCTTTATTGTTGAAGTAATACAAATGTACCCTTTTCCCCCCATTAACCCCTCTAGCTTGCACCCACTCGCCTGCCCCAGGCCTCACTACACTATTGCCTGTGTCTATGGGTTATGCATATATGTAAGTTTTTGGTTAATCTCTTCCCACCCACCTAACCCTCCAACTCCTGCCTTCCCTCTGAGTTTCATCAGTCTGTTACATGTTTCTATGTCTCTGGATCTATTTTGTTCATCAGTTCATTTTGTTAATTAGATTCCACATATGAGTGAGATCATATGATAATTGCCTTTCTCTGATTGGCTTATTTTGCTTAGCATAATATTCCCCAGGTCCATTCATGCTGTCTCAAAGGGTAAGAACTCCTTTTTTATAGCTGCATAGTATTCCATGCTGTAAATGTACCACAGCTTTTTATCCACTCACCTACTGATGGACACTTGGGGTGTTTCCAGATCTTAGCTATTACAAATGCAATGCTATGAACATAGGAGTGAATATATTCTTTCTGATTGGTGTTTCAGGTTTCTTAGGATATATTCCTAGAAGTGGGATCACTGGGTCAACTGAGAGTTCCATATTTAGGTTTTGAGGAAACTCCATACTGTTTTCCATAGTGGCTGCACCAGTCTGCATTCCCACTAGCAGTGTACTAGGGTTCCCTTTTTTCTACATCCTCACCAGCACTTAGCATTTGTTGATTTGCTGATGATAGCTGTCTGACAGGTGTGAGGTGATACCTCGTTGTCATTTTAATTGAATCTGTCTAATTATTAATGACTGAATATATATATATATATATATATATATATATATGTTCATATGTGTACATGGATTATTGACTTCTATGTAAAATGCAAACTTTAAAACTTCTAAATAAAAATAAGGGAATTATATATGAGCTAGGGTGTGTTTGGTGATAAGTTTTAAGCACAACTAGAGTTGAAATGATTGCTAAATTAGACCTTATTAATTTTACTTTCCTATATTCACTTCAAGTTTTTATTTATAATCTTATCTATTTTCAATAGGTATACTATAAAATTTATACAGTATGTGTTTTGTGTTTCACGCTTTGTATATATTTTTCTATGTCATTATATATATGATTCTCTAAGATTCTTACACTAGTAAATTAGAATTCTGGTGTAGTCTTTATGGGTTCAATGCATTTTTTTAAATATATTTTATTGATTTTTTTCCAGAGAGGAAGGGAGAGAGATAGAGAGTTAGAAACATCGATGAGAGAGAAACATCAATCAGCTGCCTCCTGCACATCTCCTACTGGGGATGTGCCCGCAACCCAGGTACATGCCCTTGACCGGAATCTGGGACCTTTCAGTCCACAAGCCGACGCTCTGTCCACTGAGCCAAACCGGTTTTGGCATCAATGCATTTTTTAAAGTGTTTACATAACTTAATTACTTTAAAATTCAAATATTAAAAAATTTACCAACTGCTAAACTAAAATATGACTAATATCCTATGTGTAAGACCTAGGAGAACTATAATCATAAAACTGTGGTAATTTTTATATTATTTGCACTAGAAAATTTATAATATATCCAATTCTAGATATGATTAGTTCAAAGTTAACGACTGCAACTCTCTTGTTACATCTTTTTTCAAATACTGATTAAAAGTACACTTTTGTGGGACTAAGGTGACTGAAGAATGCTTCCTTAGAGAACAAAGGTGACTGAAATCACAGATGTAATTCAAAATTAGTGCTGGACACTGTTTTCTGCTACACAGGGGTTTTGCCCCAAGAGAAAAAGGTTGCAATTGTAAACATCAGTTGCATTTTAGAAATGATTCCAAATATGTCTCACATGAGACCCTCACTTGAGATCCATGCTCAAAGTCACTAATCACCCGAGAGATGCAAATCAAAACGACAATGCGGTACCATCTCTCTCCTGTCAGAATGGCCATCATCAACAAATCAACAAATGACAAGTGCTGGCGAGGATGTGGAGAAAGGGGAACCCTCGTGCACTGCTGGTGGGAATGCAGACTGGTGCAGCCACTGTGGAGAACAGTATGGAGTTTCCTCAAAAAACTAAAAATGGAACTCCCATTTGACCCAGTGATCCCACTTCTAGGAATATATTCCAAGAAACTAGAAACACCAATCAGAAAGGATATATGCACCCCTATGTTCATAGCAGAACAATTCACCATAGCTAAGATTTGGAAACAGCCTAAGTGCCCATCAGTAGATGAGTGGATTAAAAAACTGGTACATCTACACAATGGAATACTATGCTGCTGTAAAAAAGAATGAATTCTTACCATTTGCAGCAGCATGGATGGATCTGGAGAGCATTATGCTAAATGAAATAAGTCAGTTAGAGAGAGACAAATATCACATGACCTCACTCATTTATGGAATATAATGAACAACATAAACTATTTAACAAAAACAGATCCAGAGACAGAGAAGCATCGATCAGACTGTCAAACCTCAGAGGGAAGGTAGGGGAAGGTGGGGGTAAGGGGGAGAGATCAATCATAGGACTTGTATGCATGCATATAAGCCTAACCAATGGACACAGACACCAGGAGGGTGAGGGCGTGAGTTGCGGAGGTTGGGGGGCATTAATGGTGGGATAAGGACACATATGTAATACCTTAATCAATAAAGAAATTTAAAAAAAAGAGCACAGGCTGTTCATAGTACTTGGGATCAAACCCAAATTTTGCCATTTGCTAGCTGGATGACATTCTTTCTGTGTTGCAATTGCCTCATCTTCCATAGGAGAGCAACACAGCACCTTTTTCAAGAGGCCTTCATCTCATAAATTAAAAAGCAAAATATCCTTAATTTGACAGGATTCCAAATAAACTAGTACTTTCTATTGCCATTTAAGAGCTTCTTATACTATTGATAAAGTTATGGGCATAAAATAGGGAATAACGGGAAGAAAGCATTTCCCAGAAAATAATAGGATTCTCTAAGAAGATTCTTACTCCAGTAAATTAGAATTTTCGTGCCATACCTATATTATTTGCCATTGGAAACACGATTTTAAAATAATTTAAAATATATGTATAACATAAATTGTGGTCATAATGTTTTAAAAATGTTTTATTAAGACTATAATTTTAGAACAGTTTAAGGCTCACAGCAAAATTGAGGGGAGGTACAGAGATTTCCTAGATACTGCTGCCTTCACATTACAGTTCACTTTTGGTCTTGCACATTCTATGGATTTGGACACATGCATTGTGACATATATCCATCATTGTAGTATCTATAGAGTATTTGGGGCCCTAAATATCCTATGTGTTCTGTCTATTTATCTCTCCCCTTGATCCAGTCCTGGCAAACACTGACCTTCTTACTGTCTCCATGGTTTTGCCTTTTCCAGAATGTCATATAGTTTGGATCACTCAATATGTAGCCTTTTCAGCCTGGGTTTCTTCACTTAATGATATACATTTTAGGTTCTTCCACGTCTTTTTATGTCTTGATAGCTTATTTCTTTCTGGTGTTGAACTGGCTATACCACAGTTTATTTATTAAACTACTGAAGGACATTTTTGTAGCTTATAAGTTTTGGCAATTATGAATAAACTGCTATAAACATCTGTGTGGACATAAGTTTCTGCATAGACATAAGTTTTAAACTCCTTTGGGTAAAAACAAAGGAATGCGATTGCTAGATCGTATGGTTAGAATGTTTAGTTTAGTAAGAAATCTCCAAACTTCCCTCCAAAGTAGTTGTACCATTTTACACTCTCACCAGTAAGGAATGAGGAGTCCTGTGGTTCTACATCATCACCGGCATTGATGTTCCCAATGCTCTCAGTATGGGCCATTCTAATTGATGTAGCATTTTTTCTGTTTTAATTTGTATTTGCCTGATGACAGATGATGGGAACCATTAATTCATCTGCTTATGCTTACTTGCCATCTGTATATCTTTTCTGGTCAGATTTCTCTTTTAGTCTATTCAAACTGCTATAGGAAAAATACTATAAGCCGGGTTGCTTAAACAACAGACATTTATTTCTCCCAACTCGGATGCTGAGAGGTCCAAGATCAAGGCACCAGAAGATTTGGTGTCTTGTGAGAGCCTGTGTGCTGGTTCATAGATGATATTTTCCTACCATGTAACTACATGGCAGAATGGGGCAGGAGCTCTCTGAGAACCCTTTTATAAGGACACTAATCCCACTCATGAGGCTCCACTCTTAGGATTTAATCACCTACCAGAGCCCCACCTCCCAATGCCATCACATTGGGGATTAGGTTTCAACATAAAAATCTCCAGGGACCCAACATTCAGTATCTAGCGGTGCTCCTTAAAGTTTTGGGCCCATCTTTTAATCAGTTTTGTTTCATTTTCCTATTGTTGGGTTTTAAGTACTCCTTGTATATTTTCTTTATCAAATGTGTCTTTTACTAATGTTTTCTTGCAGTTTGTTACTTGTATTCTCATTCTCATTGTCATTAGCAGAGCAAAAATTTAAAAAAAAATTTTTTGATGCTGTCCAGTTTATCAATTCTTTCTTTCATGGATTATGCCTCTGTTATTGTATTTTTAAAAAATCATCATCATACCCATGGATACCTAGGTTTTCTCCTATGTTATCTTGCAGGAATTTTTTTAGTTTGAATTTTCCATTTAGATCTATGACCTATTTTGATTTAATTTTTGTGAAGGTCATGAGGTCTGTGTCTAGATTATTTTTCTCACTCATTTATGGATAATAAAGAGCATTATAAACTGATGAACAAAAATAGAAACAGAGGCAGAGCAGCATTAAACAGACTGTCAAACTACAGCAGGAAAGTTGGGAAGGGTTGGGGGTGGTTAAGAGATCAACCAAAGGACTTGTATGCATGCATATAAGCTTAACCAATGGACACAAGACAGTGGGGGGTAGGGAAGGCTGGGGGAAGGTCAAGGGGAAAAAAGGAGACAAATGTACTACTCTTTGTAATATTTTAAGCAATAAAAAATGATAATTCAAAAATAGATTCATTATTTTTGTATGTGTATGTCTAATTGTTTCACCACCATTTGTTGAAAAGACTACCCATTGTATTGCCTTTGCTTCTTTGTCAAAGATTGGTTGACTATATTTATGTGGGTCTAAACCCTGGCTCTTTTTTCTGTTATACTGCTCTATTTGTTTATGCTTTCCCTAATACCACACTGTCCTAATTATTGTAGCTTTAGATTAAAAGTTGTGCAGTGTTAAACCTTCAACTTTGTTCTTCTACTTCAGGGTTGTGTTAGCTATCCTAGATCTTTTGTCCACAATTAGTTTAATTGCATCATTCATTAAAAATATTTCTAGATGGGCCTGGCTGGTGTTGCTCAGTGGCTGAGCACTGCCCCATGAATGCGGGTTCGATTCCTGGTCAGGGCGCATGCCTGGGTTGCACAGGAGGCAGCCAACCAATGTTTCTCTCTCTTCTGATGTTTATATCTCTCTATTCCTCTCCCTTCCTCTCTATAAAATCAATAAAAACATATTTTAAAATATTTCTAGATGGACTATGCAATTATATCACAGAGATAATTTTTATATTATATTTTATAAAAATGATATTGTTTCAATGAAAATGATTTGCCCAGTTATTTATTTTCTCTCTTTCCCTTTCACTCTTGAACTAGTTCTCACTCTTGTACTTACTGTTTTTCCCTCTCAATTAAAAAGGTTCAAACTGATTTATTAAAACAAGTCAAATACGTAACATCAATTTGGAGGGAATAGGGTACTTAAATTTAATACTGGGCAAACACTTAAGAAATACTAACAGAAATGTTGAAACAGATAAACACATTTCTCTACAGAGAAAGACTAGCTTTATAGGTACATGTATGTTCAGAAATCTGAAAGAAAAGTACCTTGCTTGTGTTATGATGTTGAGTAATTGAAAGGAGATATAACTATATCTTATACTCTGTTCTTTTTCTCTCACATTCTCTAATATGAAAGTATTTTTTTTCTTTGCCAAAGGCTTTAAGGGTGTGACTTGATTTCATAACTAAATTCATCAATTATTAAATACTAGTGGCCTGTGCACGAATCCATGCACGAGTAGCTTGCTGCAGCTTGCCTCAGCTGGCTGCCCCACCCACCGCCACTCTTAGCTCTCCTCTGCTCATAGCTCGCTGCCCCACCCTCCTGTAGCTCACTGCCCCGCCTTTTTGCTGATCCGTCGTTATGTGATGGCATCCAGGCCAATTTGCATATTACGCTATTATAAGTATAGATTATATTTTTATGGTTAGGTAAAAATCACTAGGCAATCCGATTTTGTTAGTGGTGCATCCCAACCTTTAAGATCAACTGTGTTTATAGAAACATCCTGCAAAGTAAAATTCAAGTTTTAAACACATGATTTCAGTAAAAACAAATTGATTGCAAGTGTTTCTTTATGCAGCTGTTGAAAGGTGCTTTGCTACTTTATACCATGCCAAAACTGAGATATAGACCAATAAACAAACAAATCATGTGGCTTAAATGCACATGATATTTACATATGTAATGAGATGAGTGACATTTACATAGAATTTCATTGGTTAAAGAAAATATGAAAATTTCACATGATCAACAGCTACTGCATAGAAAGATGTGGAGATTAATCCAGGCTGTTCACAGGATGTTTATGCATTAGATGCCATAACGTTTCCCAAGGTAGAGGAAAAGCTCCAAAATAATACAGATAACTACATGTAAAGAGGATGATTGATTAAGAGGGATTTATAGACCTTGAAAATAGTATGGGCTATTAAGTATTTAGGAAAATGTAACCAGATAAATTAAGAAAGAATATAATCTATGTGTAATGAGCAACATTTTCCTGCCATAAAAATGTGGTATTGGTTCCAATAACTGACTAAAATCTCCTTCTGGTTATTAAAATCTCCAGATTTATTTGACTTAGCTTAAAGAAGGTTAGAGAGGAAAGGAAAATATAGTTTTTCATGACAGGGTGCCATTAAATAATGTATTGAAAGAGATAAAGACAGAATCAGGGACTGTATGCCATCCTATTTTTGTATTAATTGACTCTATATACAAATGGAAATAGGAAAAGCCCTAAAATTTAAAATCATAGTAATTTTTCCAATAGTAAGTACAAGCACTAAAATACCTTATTTTAAGGTTCAACTACAATGGAAATTATTCTAATGTGTATTTTTAATTTAATTTCTACCCCCACTTTTCTTTGGATGAATATGTTATGTTAAAGATATGATTATTTGCAGTGAAATTTGACCTAGAAGTTGTCTTTAAAGCAAGGGTTTTGCCATTATAATGAAAGATTTGAACACTAATTTAAACAAATTAAAATGTCCTTGAAACTGTTTTTACTGCTGTTCAGGGTTATCATGTGGTTTCCCTTCCCTGTGTGTGAGCTCCAGTCTTTGCTTCAGAGAGTGTCTTTCCAGGCAATTCAAGTTGATGAGTCGCCTGCTTTAGAATCTCACATGGGGTGAAAGTGCTTCTCTGTGTGTGTTGGCTGTAAATAATTGATGGCTCTAAGTGATTCTGGATTGGCAACATGCAATGTGATATTCACTATCTTAATCTTACTTTAAGCAGAGGATGCCCCATCAGGCATTGGGCATCGGGCCCCCGGACACAAAGCATAATAATACATGTGGAAATTGCTCATTTAGTAGTCTCAGAGAGGGCCATGAAAGATAACATCATAATAATCTTAATAAGTAGGCTATTATTATGACTTCGTTAGGGATGGCTAAAACCTCAAATACTAAGCAAATTTTTAGAGTTACAAAGCAAAACAGGAATGGAAAGAGTGATACTTCTTTTTGCTTCTATTAATGATAGTGGCAATTAAATCTTCATTGGTCATGCCTTTGAGTTTTTTATTTGACTGCGGTGAAATCACAATGCCATACTGGGTTATTTGTACTCTGTGGACCTTTATGAGACTTTATCTCAACCTTGCAAATAATGAAAGTGGATAAACTAGATGTAATGGAGGAAAAGAACAGAAACTTAATGAGAGTCTACCAAATATTAGTCCCTGCCCAACACCATGAGAGAGCGTCTCTGTGTGTGTGAAGACATGGGGATTTGTGTAAAATGTTTCTCTATTTCTAGTCTATAGAAAGAAGACCTAAAGAGAGATTATATACATATATATATATATATATATATATATATATATATATATATAGTATATGAATAACTGAGAAAATGTTAATATTACTAAAGCAGAGATAGAATAATATAATTTTAGGATACATTTAACTATTATTTAACTAGAGGCCCAGTGCACAAATTCATGCACCAGTGGGTTCCCTCAGCCTGGCCTGTGGGATTGGGCTGAAGCTGGCTCTCCAACATCCCCTGAGGGGTCCCGGATTGCGAGAGGGCATAGGCCAGGCCAAGGGATCCCACCAGTGCATGATTGGGGCCAGGGACAGATGCAGGAGGTTGGCCAGCTGGGGAGGGACTGCGGGATGGCTCCAGTGTGTGTCCAGCATGTCTTGCTCAGTCCCAAAAGGCCGGGCCCCAGCAGCATGCTAACCTATTGATCAGAGCATCTACCCCTTTGTGGTCAGTGCATATCATAGCAAGCAGGTGAGCAGCCTTAGCATATCCTTAGCACATTACTCTTTGATTGGTTGAACGGACAACCAGACAACTGGACACTTAGCACATTAGGCTTTTATTATATAGGATATTATCATACTGAAATGACATCATTTAACCAGTTTTTAGATTTTTCATTACTATTTTTGTTTAAATGCAGCTTTGCAAAACTAATAGCTTATTTATAAAAAATATATATTCTATTATTGAGTAACATACTTGTAGAAAATTCATTTTACTTGAATTGACAAATACTAAAAACTGCCCTCAGAAAATTGAGTGTTTTTAAAGATATTCATTTTTTTCTTCCTGATACGTCATAAAAATTCAAATGTCATTAGGAATGGAAGAGTGATGGATAAAAAATTACTTTTAATAGTGTCAGGAAAATTATAAATTTATACACTTAAACCCTTTATATAATTTTTCTCCTAATATGAAAGGTATTTGAAGCACAATATTAAGCTAGCTAGATTTGTTTTGGAAAATGTATGATTAAGCAGGATTACAAAACTGAATTACAATATGTTGATATGAAATTTGACCTAGTTTCAGACTTGGGTTATTCCACTTATCATAAGTATAGTGAGTTACATACACACACACCATTTTTACTACATAATGTAAGAACACTTAGAAGTTTCCAAATAACCACTGTTTCATCCAACAATTTCAACATGTAAATGACTATTGTATATAATATAGAAAACTCAAGGGAACTCTCCTCTGAAATAAAGTTTTCAGCAATATGAGGTTTCCTGAAGGCACCATAAAAAGTTTGGTGCAGTATATGAATAATTCAAAGTTATCCATGTACCTTGTAAGCTTTCTTGAACTTGCCTAGAAAAGCTTTTACTGTGCTAACACAAAAGTGTGGATCACAGCAAAGAGACTAATAACCTAAAACCATACAAATTACAGTATCAGTTTTGATGTTCTTTTAAAAAAGTCCTGAGAGGCAAATAAGGAAGTCATATTTTGTATATAGTGAGGACATGTGTGTATTCTTGACTCAGTAGAAAGCAATTCTAGATATGGGGTACACATGACTGAATAAATAATTAAAATTGCTACGATAGACCTGATAAATTTATCCTATAGGGGAAATAGGAAAACATTTTCAACACACATTTTAAACTCATGTAACTGCTTATCATGTGAATAGTACCTAGATTAACTACTTTTGCAGGGAAGAAGCAATTCATTTTTTTTTCTTATTGCCAAGGAAATTGTTTATTCCACATTATAGGCTTTTCAATTGCAAAATTTCATTTCAAAAAATACTTGTTGATGAATGAGAAACAAGGAAAAAATAATGATTTTTAAATGAAGGTATTAGCTTTCATTTTCTTCCAAATTTGTGACATGAGACTAATCCACTTGCTTATTGTCAATTTGAAACACAAACAAACTCTTCTCTCTCTTGTAAAAGTCTACCATAGTAATGCAGATACCATGAAGAAGCTCACTAACCCCTTCATCATACAAGGATGATCTTTAACATGCTATTAGAAAAATTTACTAACCCACATAAATTTTTGCTATACAGAATAAATGATTTCGTGGTGAGAGAGGTAGACTATTGCAATAAAACCAAAAGAAATGATGAACTGTGGATAGCAACCATAATTTAATAAAATCTTAAAGCAAACTAGCAGGGTATGTCTCTTTTTATTGTTGTAATAACTAGGATTATGGTACTTTAAAATTTTTGCTTTACAAACAGTTCTCAATGTTATATTTATTTTCTCTATCCTTACAGTTCAGTAGCATTATTCCCACATTCGATTGAAACAGCCCAACAAGCAGTGAAACGAAATGGACTCTGAAGCAACTTATTGCAATGCTGAAGACAAAGCATCGACTGGAATGGTATATATTTGGACAGTCATAACTATGATATTAAAGGAGACAGACCATGCCTGACCTGCTCTTGATATAACCACAGGCTGGCAACACATTCCTCAAGAGCTGTGCAACCTTCCATCATTCAAGATTTGTGGAGGACAGATGTTTTCCATCAGAGTGATAGTATTTTTACACTGCTTTCATTAAACTGTCATTTCTTAAACTGCTTCAATTTCAGAGCCCTTTTATCGCTTTGTTAGTTTCAATGCATCTCTCTGTACCTTGGATGTCAGGGAGGTAGCCCTGACTTTAATTGTGTGTACACTTGCCAAAGACTGGGTCATACACTCTCATACTCCCTCTTTGGAATTATACCTAATTGTGAAGTGAAAGCAATAGTGAAATAAGCAGCAACCTAAAGTTCACTAGTTATTCAGGGCATGGAGACTGAGAAATATTATGTATGTATTAAAATGCTTTGAAGTGAAACATTTATGCAACTCACTTTGAAAGAATAAAAAATTTGATATATTAGTGCAGTTGAAAATATTGTTCATTTAACACAAAAATGGATGTAAGTCAGGAAAAAAAAACCACATGAATGTTCAAAACCAACAGAGCTATCTGGCAATCTCAAAAAGCACCCTCGATACAATGGAATTAAATAATCATTTCTAAAATTTACCCTTAATACAACAAAAGTTTAAAACCATCCATTGTGTATCATGTTGATATTAAATGACAATATTTACTTGAATATATTCATGTAAATGTTTTATTTTATTTTATTTTATTTATTTTATTTTATTGTTTGTATGACTTGTGAGGTATAATCTTCAGGACCTTAGTTCAAATACAGATTTGCGGGGGGTAATTTATTAATAAAGTATAATTTTAGAGAATGGTGGATGTGTCACTCATTATGTATGGGAGCCAATTGATGAGAGAATCTGTAACACATCAGCTCATTCTAATTTTGTGTTGATTTTCTACCATACCCTTGTGAGAAAATATCAGGAATAAAAATTTTGAGAAGGCTGTCTTAAAATGAAATGAAAATACCCTGAATTTGTTACCTCATTGTAAATATTTTAGAGAGCTTAAAAGATTGAAATTAAGACTCTGTAAATGTTAAAAGTTCTGTATTTAAAATTTCTGAAATTAATATAAAGATACTAAGTTACATTCTAAGTTACATTCTTGATCACTGTGAAGAGTTGTTATCTTGAAAATTTTCCACTGACACTCTACTTTTCCTTGTAAATCACACTTTTGGGTTATTATCACAATTGTGAGTATAGTTGTTAATGTGGTCTCTGATCTTTTTGGTAATAAATTTGTATTCCATTACAAGGAACAGACAGTAAATTAGAGGCCAGTTAGATATTATCACAATATGCATTGAGTTCTTTGAAATTCATTTTCCAGACTATACTTTGTTGTGTTAAATGTTTCTGAAAGTAAACAAAATTTTGTGATGCTTGTGTATTTTGCTAAGTAGGCACTAAACAAATAATCAATAAATTATCCTATATAATAAAAGCCTAATATGCTAAGTGTCCAGTCGTCCATTCAACCAATCAAAGCATAATATGCTAATGATATGCTAAGGCCATTCAACTGCTCTCTATGATGTGCAGTGGTCACCAGGGAGCAGACGCTCTGACCAGTAGGTTAGCTTGCTGCTGGGGTCCTGCTGATCGAGACTGAATGAGATGGGCTGGACACACCCTGGAGCCCTCCCACAGTCCCTCCCCAGCTGGCCAACCTCCCGCATCCCTCCCTGGCCCCAATCATGCAACCGTGGGGTCCCTTGGCCTAGCCTGTGCCCTCTCACAATCCGGGCTAAGGGGACCCCACCTGCGCTGAGTGCATGAATTTCGTGCACCGGGCCTCTAGTCTCTTTATAAAAAGAAGATGCATTGTCTTCCATACTTACTAAAGTACAACTCATAATATGAAATTTAATTAGCCAAACTCAATAATTTACAAAGCTGGTAAAAGAATGATAATGGACAATCACAGCCTAAGTACAGGGATACTATGTACAGATATATTTCATTAATTTAGAATTGCAATTAAATAGATTACATACTTGCCCACACTAGAATTTCATTAAACTAAATGATAATGCTTCACCAGGCATCTATTATAGAAACCCTCCCCATATATTGTACAGTTTCACACATTCAAAATAGACCATGATTTCTTTAGAAAATTAATCATTCTTTTAACTATTCTCAGGAAGTTTTTATGCCAAACAATTAATAAATCTAAAACATGCAGTTTTCCACAGAGAGAATTGTTCAAATTGCTCAAAATTTTATAAAATAACCAGTACATGTAAAAAGATTTTGAAAATTGTTCTCCTGTGTACTCTCTGTCTAAAGCTAAAACTATTTTGAGTGGGTATATTCGAACAGATATAACACTAGAAAAGTTCTAATTTGCATATTTCCTTCATTCATTAACAAACACTTATTGAGTGATTACTAGGTGTCAAGTCCTGTGCTAGATGCTGGAAACAGAATAAGGAATTAGAAGGCAATATAATACTTGTCCTCTTAGATGTTACTATTTGGAATTTGGTAGAAAATTTGAGATGACCAAGATAATTATGAAATGTTATGGTCATGTAATTTTATTTTCCCTTTAAATTAACTATAAGTATTATTTTCATTTTCACTCATAATTTTATATTGAAATTATTATTTTATGTAATTTTGCATACATATGTTCTGGTACAGAAATCATACCATCATTTATGCTACACTGAGTCTTTTAAAATACAGTATATTGGACTTGCATGTTACCAAAAGTTTTATGCGAGACTGTCATTTTAATAAAACATAGATTTAAAGTAAAAGGGTGTATTCTATGTAAAATTTTCTAGTTATGCATTAATTTTACTTGGTCATTATTATTTGAAGTTTTATATTTGATTGAAATAGAGAAAGAAAATATTTTTCATGTAATCCAGGATTAAATGTAGTATACATATAATGAAAATCTATTTAAGTATTCAATTTTTTCACTTTAGTATATTAATAGTCATTCATGGATATAAAGACATGAAGAGTAGCTATAATACACATATTTTTATGTAATAACTCATACATTTTAACAATAATAAACATTGCAATAAAGATAATGATTGTAGATGCAAAATCTAATGGTTAATGATTTCTCACATGAATGAAATATTAGTTATATTTAAATCTTATCTTAAAGTAGTTCATACAAACTAATAATGGAAAATTGTACCTTTCCTTCTTTATTTACCTTTACTGTGTAAGGATATGATACCTGGCTTTTCAAATCAAAATTCAGAAATGCATAAGGATAATGGAAAGAAACGTGGAGACTAAAGAGTTCAAGAATTAGTTTATTTTTATCCAGGTTTTTCTCCCTTTTATCTTCTTGTCCATTTATTTTTTTAGGGCAATTATCCATAATTTCACTTCTAAAGCTATACTAAGTAGCTTTTGAGAAATGAAAACTTTTTCACTGAGTTCTCTTCCACTTCAAGTGAATTATAAGAAATTACTTTTCTTCCCAGGTAATAAAAAATAAAAAAAATTAATAAATAAAATACCCATTTCTTTCACATCAAAGAATACACGTGCTAATATTTTATCTTATTCAATCTACTTACTATTTTGATATTGAGTTTTGCAAATTGTATATAAATAATTTATCAGAATGAATTTTAATCCCATTCTCTGTTTTTAAAAATATATTTTTAACAATTTCAGAGAGGAATGGAGAGGGAGAGAGAGATAGAAACATCAATGATGAGTGAGAATCATTGCTTAGCTGCCTCCTGCAAGCCCCCTATTGAGGATTGACTAAGTTACTCCCAGCCTCAGAGAGAAATTGGAACAGTAAACACCACTTCACATAATGGTTATGGTTTAAATGCACCTGGCATATTTAATACTTTTTAAAATTTAATTGTTTTCAAAGAGGAAGGGGGAGAGGGAGAGGGGGAGAGAGAGAGAGAGAGAGAGAGAGAGAGAGAGAGAGAAAGAAATGATTAGAGAGAATCATTGATTGGCTGCCTTCTGCATGTCCCACACTGGGGATCAAGCCCACAACCCAGGCATGTGCCCTGACCTGGAATTGAACCATGATCTCCTGGTTCATGAGGCAAAACTCAACCACTGAGCCATGCCGGCTAGACATATTTTATGCTTTTAATAAATGTTAAATTGCTTGATAAAGTTCATTAGTTTGGCATCTGCATATGAATTTAGTAGATACCACATTAAAAGTATGACTTTAACAAAGAACTTCCACAGACTACAAGTCTTTGTCTCCATACACAATCTAATTTTTAAAATTAAAAAATAAAAATACAGCAAACTACTGAGGACATAATAACAAATATACATAAACCGTCCTGTGTTCAACATCAACGAATAGACCATATGTTTGTATTTATTTTCTTGTTAATGGACAAATCAGCTGTTTCTAATGTTTTACCCTTGTGAACAATGTTGCAATAAATATCTTTGAATATGCAAGAGACCGTTCAGGTCAGAAACTTAGGTGGGTTATTTGGGAGTCTCAGGGTACACATGTCCAATTGCTTTTCTAGTTCCACATACTGAGCTCAAGTAGGCCAAGGTATAATTGAAAATATTTCTGTATAACTGACAATATTTCTGTCTAGTTAAAAACCTCTGGTATTTGGAAAAAACGGTCCCCTATGCCTGGCATTATTTGCTTATCTTGTGTTAATGCATGCTCCTACAACAGAAAAAAATATATATGCCTATTTAAGAGACTTCTAATATCCTAGCATGGAATTGCTAGATAAAATATAGAATGTTGAGGTAAACTAGAATTTCTGAGAAACAATGACTATTTTAGTATATTGCAAGGGTTATATTGTACTTAAATTATTTCTCACCTGAATATTAAATTAAATGCAGTGCCCTTTCTTTTTATTTGCTAAATTTGCCAATCCTAACAATAAGCCATCCACTGGATGGTGAATAACCAAAAGAACCATCCCTAGTTAGTGGTAGACTGAGGGAATGCTATTGACCAGGTGTCACATAATTGAGGTGCATATTGAATGGGACTACAGTCTCTTCTGTGTCTTTCAGGAGGACTCATTATACTTTATTCAAGTGGAAGTAGACAAATGTATATATTTTCCCAACTTTTTCTTATAAAAAGAGATAGAAAACTTTCCACAGTTGTATAGTAAGTGCCACAACATCTTCCTCAACTCAGGATATGTTGCCTTATATTTTTTTGTACGGTGACACATTAAGGTGCTTTTTCTTTTTACAGCTTATTCCTGAGAGTATAACTAAAAGGATCATTACCATCTGCCAACCTTGTCTGTTTCGCCTCCTCAGCTCCATGCCCACATTCACTTCCTCTCTGTTCTATGCTGTAAAACTGAACTCTGTTCACTGAATAAAAAATGGGTGGCAGAACACAAAGTTGCTGTCAGTAAGATGAACTCGCATTACATTAAATAATAAAAAATCTGTAAGTGGGAGAACCCCATACGATCCACCCAACACCTCATTTCATGATTTAAAAAACGAAGAGGAATTTAATCTAAATTGAATCATCCTCCTTTGAAAATGAAACTCTCTGAATAAGTAGGAACAAAGGGCAGCTAGTGGGTCTTAAGTATTGCAGCTGCCAAAGATGAAATTTCTGCTTCTGGACATATTATTTCACCAGTTAAGTGCTACTTGAACTAAGAGCAATTTCTTAGGTGAAAAGAATTTTGATCCTTTTCTTATTTTTCCATTATGGAGCTTTGGCATTTCATCAATTGGCATACACTACCACGTTGTGCTGAAATGTTTCAAAGGTTTTGCAGAAAATATGGAGGGATGCTTTTGTCTATAAAATAAACCATAGGTTTGGACTGGGATTTTTTTCTCCCCAGAAGAAGTGAAGTTGATTACTTGGCATCAGTCCTTCAGTACAGATACCACTGAAGAAAAAGGGAGTGTGAAAAAAAACTAAAGGACATGAAACCCGTGGGGAAATAACGAAGTATAAGTGCTGCAGAGAGCAGCCAGAAATGGAATAATATTTCTTCTGCAGGGACCTTAGTAATAACAACCCATGAGTGATGAGACTTATTGCAAATGGTAAGAGTGTGGTGGAAGAATAAAAAAAGTACTCCAATGTGAAGGATACCATTTCACATGCCCTATCTCCTTCCCTTTCTTCACAGATCATTTGAGCTCCTTTCTCAATATTACTCTTTCCAAACAACAATAAATATTCTCAGAAGGCCAAATATCTGCCACAGACTAAAGGGTACAGCTATGGAAAATGTATGATGTCTGATCTTAGAAAGACCCAAATTTGATGTAAAAATAAATAATAAACAGCTATAAAACAAATACAGAAACACCAATAATGTTGATATGTGGATGATCCAAAGAAAGGAGAAAGTAATTGTGTCCATGAAGTTGGCTAGGAAAACATTCACATAGGAAGTATCATTTATGTATACTGCAAAGAGGAGTATGATTTGGTCAGGCTAAGAAGTGGGGAAAGGAAATTCCAACTAAATGGGTCAGCCAAAGCAATATATAACAAATAATCTGATTGTTAAGAAGATTTGCTGTTTATAATGCTGAAACTGGAAAAATATGCTGTGGCAAGTTCCTGAGTAGCTTTATAGATTTTACGGAGGAATCTGGATATTATCTGAATATGGGAAGCAAATGTGAGTATATAAGAAAGGAATGGGATGTGATTCAGTGTGTATATTTAGCGGCACTGAAGAATGGTAAAAGGTAAAAAGTTGGAGGTAATTATATCACTTAGGAAATTATTATAATTATCCAGATGAAAGAGATGATGAAAACTCAAATAAGAGAGTGGCAGCATATACAGAGAATTAAAGGTAGATTTACTTAGGAAGTAGAATTGACTATGGTAATGGGTTTAATGGGACAGGACATGGAGACTATTAAGATTTTTCTCTTGCATAAATGGTTATATTCTGATTCCTGGGGGGAATAATTGGTAGATGGGGAAGAAAGATAAATGTTAAATTTTGAATACAGAAATGAATCTTCTAGGATTACACTTGTTCTTTATACATGTTTGCTAGAACTTTAGCTTTATATTCTTCATAAAAAGTGGAAATAGAGCCATGATTTAGCTATTTAATTAGTTATATCATAGTTAAAATAAATTATTAAGTGTGTTTAATTGTAGGTTTAAAGCCTAAATAGCTGGAAAATATTTAAATACTTTTAGATCACAATTACTAGCCTTATGTAGCTAATTAACAGACTTTAGTGCACCAGCTCTTTAGTTCTGAATATAACTCAATAGAGTGGGATTCTTAGGGAATATAATAGATTCTGTCCTTGAATGGCCTATTGAACTTTATTAATGATGGCAAACAATACATGCTTATAATTTTCAAGTCAATTTCAATTAACAAATTATTAAAGAAACATAAATTTAATTATGCAAAAGAAGAAACCCTAAAGGTTTGAATACTTATCTATTCAAGTTTACATCCAAGTGAGCATAACAAGACTTTGTTGAAATGTGTAATGAAAAAGTGGTTTTATAAATATTATTTATTTTAAAATTATTTAACTTAATCTCACATGTACCTGGCAATACAACCTCTGCATTGTAGATAAAGAAATTGAAAACTAAAAATAATACTGTTTCATAAATGTGACTCCATTTTAACGAAAGTCATCTATCTGCTTTAGGTAATGAAATTAGGACACAAACCACACTCTCTCCAATCCACTTAATAAGTATATCACAGCCATCTAAGACTATTCAGAACAAAATTTGTTAAATTTCCATGTTGTTTCCTCTTGTAATGCCTTTCAAAAGGGAATCTGGTAAGACCTTTATAAGATCTTATAAAAATAAGAATACTTAATACAATCCTGGTGGAAAGAAATAAAATAAAAGCAAGAAATAATGACCATGAAAAGGGAAGAGGAAATATGGTTCAGATTTATGATACAAATTTCTATTAATGAGAGACTCTAAATATATATAGTCTATGGTCATATTGCAGAGAAATTTTAATGTCAAGTTAAGGTGTGACTAAATTAATAAAATAAAACAGTGTTTTTTAAAAATGTTTTACTAAGATGCTTAGTGTTTTCAAACAAAATCTTATATGAAACTTTAAAATATAAGATACATTAAATTAGTTGGTAGAAACTGGAGTAAGGAAGTAGAATTTTGCCTGCTTACTAGGATAAATGTGACTTCATTAAAATAGATCTTTATGTACAAAAATCCCTACAAGGGAAAATGCTCTAGTAAAAGTAAAAATATAAAATATTTGTAGCAAATATTTTAGACATAGAGCTACTTATTTAACACAGAAACATGACATGAATTTTTAAAAGAAAAACATAAATGAATAAAGTACAGAATAGGTACTCATGCACAAAATATACATTCATTACAAAGTACTCAACATAATTAATAAAATTCAAATTAGAACCACATTAGAATGAAAGTTTCTCAGCTGACTAACAAGTACTAAGAAGTTAAAAAATGCACAATAAGGGCATGAAGAAAGAGGCACTGGCCTACCACAGGTGAGAGAATAAGTCTCTGGCTTTGATGGAGCAACTGGACAATTAATTAAATTTAAAAGGTGTTTGGCCTTTGACCTAATAATTCCTCTTCAAAAATTTATCATATATACATAAATTTATCATATATACATACATGCTTTTACTGCGTACCAAGATATATGTACAAATTTAATCATTATATCATTATTTACTAACTCCTTTTTATTTCATTACTAGTAGCCCTGCCCACGAATCTGTGCACCAGTAGCTCGCTGCTGCCCTCCAGCAGCTCTCTGCCCACTGCCCCGCCCTCCTGTAGATCCTTCCACCCCTGCCCCCTCCTTATAGCTTGCTGCCCTGCCCCCTCTTGTAGCTCTGCTCCGCCCACTTTTAGCTTGCTGTCCCACCCTCCGGCTGATCTATGATCCTGTCCTTGTTACTCAGTCGGTCGTTACGCTTCAGGGTGTAATGATCATTTGCATATTACATCTTTATTATATAGGATGTACATCAAAACCAAAAATGCAAGGCTGTCTTTAAAATTCTAAACCTATAAGTACTTTGTCTTGGAATATTCTCAATGATATACATAAGTAAAATTTTAAAAACATAAGCCCTGTGCATCATATTCTCCTATTTGTGTAGTTATAACTTTATAAAAACCATAAAAAGTTGGTTATGGCAGTTGCATCTTCACACATTGGTTATCAGTATACACTGAATTTTTATCAACTTATGTATTATGCAAAAAGAAATAATAACTGATTTTAATAATTATAAATAAGTAAAAGAAGAATGAATCCATAAGGTACAAGAATAACAGCTGTTCTAAATTAAGAAAACAATGAAATGATGGTAAACCTACTTTACAGTAAAACCAAAGACAACCTAAATCTTTACCCAGGATGTATGATACATAGATCAGAATCTAAAGATTTCCTGTATAAAAAGTTTCTTGGGCTAGCGGGCAGGCTGGGATGGAGGGGAGGTAGGCAGTGCAAAGTAGGAAAGCAAAAACCGTAAGAAGAAAGTTGAGGGTCTTTTTGTTTGGTTGTTTGTTTTGTTTTTGTCCCCAAACAGTGTTGATCTAAGAATACATAGATTTTTGCTTTGGGCCCTTGAAGTCTGCCCAGAGAATAGAACTGAAATAGTTTATTTGCCTATAAATTCACAAACACTGTGAAGTACCCTATAGCCTGACCAGAATGTTTATTAAGAATCCCATGTATTCCTAAAATAATTTCCATTCACCAAGGTCTTACTACCAACACCATACTTCAGTGAATACCTGGATGTGGCCTCAGGCTATCTATGCTGCAAAGAAGTTATGAAAATTCTTTCTCTCCTTGGAAAACACTATCTGCCAGAAGAAAGCCAACCCTGGCTTCCAGGAAAGAAATCTCTCTCTCAGGTTGTTTGTTTGTTTTTTCTGTAATGGGGGATCTCTATTACCTGCTCTCTCCTGCTATCCCTGGCTGATTATACCGGGATAAGTTCCATCCTTGATAACAGTCATAAAACAAGTTTGTGAATCAGGAAACTGGTTCAGTCCTCCAGAACCCCTTTTCCATTTCAAAGGCCAAATGGTAATAAAATGGAAAGAAACAGCAAGGCTTCCTTCTGGCACAGTAAAGATAATAAGACCTACCCTTTGTTCATAAATCAATCACCATATATGAAATCACTGTATAAGTATAAAGCATTGGCCAATGTAATATAGAAGTATTTTGTGCACCAAGGGACCACAGCCTTGTCCTTAGCTCTTTAGTCACTTTTGACCTATTCTGCCATATCAGGCCTTGGGCTTGGTTCCCCCAGTGAGTATAACTTTTGCCTTTGACTTTCCCAAACTTCCATCTTTTCTCCAGAAAGTGCACTGTGCTCAGGGAAGATAACCTGGGAAGGTTCATTATTAATAAGGGGAGATTAGACTTTTCCAGGAGACAAGTATCACCGATAGCAGCTGAACTCTTTAAGAACCAACTATTAAAGCTTATGTTTATAGTATCTTTACAGTGGTTTTAGTGATCTAGAATCTTTTGTAATGACTGCATGTTAAGCAGAAATGAGACTGAACATCTTGGTGTCTCTGATAAGAAGTTCCCATTGGTGAACTTGTAAGTCAAGGGAAAGGGAAATGGAAATAACCTACTTCAAATAGTTAAAGAACTTCAATCTACTATGTGTCCCAGAAAGCAGAAGTAGGGTTAATAAGTAAGAATAGACACCAGCCCATTATCTAGGTGTAAGAATATCAGGTAAGGGGTCTCATTTATTTGTCAATTTCCCCATTCTTATGTGTTCAAAGTTGATCCATATTATCAAGACTCAACCAACACTTGAATTTTCTTGCAAAGGTGACATTGAGACAACTGAATTTCACTTTATTTCAAGGGAAAAAGGATAGAGAAAATAAACATTTTTTATAGCACCATGGGAACTTAGCTAAACAATTTTAAGATTTAATTTCATGAACTCATTGAGTTTCCATGGATGACTAGCTGAACTATTCCCAGAACAAAAGTGCCAAACCTGGGGAACTATCTAAGATCCCCTTGAAAGGGGGTGGGTATGTTTATTTTTAAGTCAGGAGATTTGTCCCATAACATGCTTTCACTCTATGCTGTATTTATTTTAGAACCAGACATGTGAATTGTCATAGAATATTCAAGGTACTAGTAAGTATAGTATGAATCAACTGATTTTGATAGGTTGACACTGTATCTATTTACATGAAAGAAGCAGGATAAATTAGATATAAGTAAAAGAAAAATATAAAGTTCAGCTAGAAAAAGAGATGTCCCCAGATGTCAAAAAAAAGAAAAACAACAACAACAACAAAGAAAGCAAAACTCTAGTGTTCAGGGGAAGCTGACTTTTAGGGGGTTAGCAAAGTTTTCAAATTAAAATTTGGCTCTAAAGTTTGAGAGTAGTGTCTATTAGACAACAAAAGTTCTTTTTAAAGTCTGCACATGTTAAGCACAATGAAATGTTACTTATCTTATGGAAAACCCAGAGGAACAGAATAAAATGTTATAGTTTCTCTGAATATTCTGGTGGGGAAAAAGCACTCATGAGAGAAAAAGTTCAACCTTGCATTCAGTGTGAATATACCATCCACATTTATGCTACCTGCATGGTGTAAAAACTGAATGTGAGATGCTAAATTCATATTAAACTGACTCAGTAAACATTAACACAGGAAGATGACTGAGATACAAATGATAACTGGTACAATAAAAATGAGTTTTCAGCTCAATAAAAATGAGTTTTCTCTTTTCTTATCAAGCTTCAAGCCTTAGAGCCATGGCCCAAGTAAGTGTATTTGAGTATTTCATTTGTACTGAACCCACCTCAGAGTTTCTTCTCTTTGGAAAGGGCTATAAATATCCTATAATTTAAAATAAATAATTGTTAAAGTCTGTTTACTTTACATCTATTTTTGTAACCCAGGTTACATATAAGATAATCCACTGTGAATACAAGTACAAAAAGTTAATATTTTTAAAGGATATAAGAAATCTTCATGCCCTGGCTGGTGTTCTCAGTGGGTAGAGCGTTTTGATTCCTGGTCAAGGGCACATGCCCGGCTTGCGAGCTCGATCCCCAGTAGGGGGTGTGCAGGAGGCAGCCGGTCTATGATTCTCTCTCATCAAGGATGTTTCTCTCTCTCTCTCTCCCTCTCCCTTTCTCTCTCTCTAAAAATAAAAAAATCAATAAAAATATATTAAAAAAAAAGAAATCTTCATGAAATTGAAGAGCAGGAATGAGTGGCCATCAGAAAAGAATGGATCTATTTATTTAAGTTTTTAAAAATTTAAGAAATAAGTATCTCTGTTGACCTGGCCACTTCTCTGTATCTCTGCTCTATTTAATTCTTATGCTCTATACATTTCCCCTCCTCAAACCAGTTACATGATAGAAAACCTAGCTAGGGTAGAGTTTACAAAATTTTATATTATTTCTATTCAAAAGACAGATTCTGGGTTCAGTTTGGCAGTATAAACAAACACAATATAGTCCATAACTCATGTCTATTAAAAATAAGATTGAATAAAATCCAAAGACAAAAATCAAAATTACTAATGAAGAATTCTTAAAAGTAAACAAGACTGTGGAGGAGGATTAAACCTTGGAGGAGTACAGCAAGGTCAAGGGGGATGAATTCCTGTTCTACTTTTTAACCTTCTTGTGGCTTTGCCTTGAGTGTGGCCCTGGACATAAACTATCATGGGAAAAGAGGCTACCTCAGATGAGACTTTGACAGAAACACGATCTGTCTAAAAATAGGGGCATTAGGGGTGACTATGAAACGTATACAGTCACAGAGGGGAGATAACCCAAGATAGCATTCCAATACTTCTGTGCACATTAACACTCAGGCCTTAATCACATACACCCAGGAAAGACCAAAATCAAGGTAGCAAAAGCTTACAGTTCTGAATTCTTGTTGAACCAACCACTTCCACAAATTTCAGTCTAACACCGGATAGAAGCACGAGAAAGACTTATGCAAATATAGTGAAAACCTAGAGAATGGAACTAAGATTTGAACCTTTGACTATAGCAGGTAAGCCGCAACCAGTCAGCATCATGAGATTAATCTCTAAAACATGAGGTAAATCAGCTATTCCATCTACTAAAATATGGGAAAACAAGTCACCATCATTAAGCAACAACCCCAATGCCACAGAGCACTTAAAGTAGTATTTATCAAAAGTTATTCTTGGACCACTAGGATCAGATTTCAATTATTACAATGTGTATTTCTGAGTCCACTCTAGACTTGGTTTTTGGAATCTCTGAGATCAAAGCCAAGGGACATACTAGTACACTCGAACAAGCATCTAATATCATATGTGTGTGTGTGTGTATGTGTATGTGTGTGTGTGTTCATGTTTAAGAACAACTGCATTATAGAAGAACAAAACAAAAGCAACATTTTTTGAGCAGCAGGCCAGCACCAGAGATGCCAATATTATTGAATAACTTTGTACATACTGGAAATTGGGTATTATATTTTATAATAAATAAGTTTCATATGAAACTGGAAGCAATTATCTGTATTTCTTTGGTCAAAGTGACTTAAAATAATATAAATATCTCCTGTAGGAGGACTCTGAGGACTAATCAAGTGATGTCATTAATGTATCATGCATATGGAAATTTCTCTATTTAACATTTACAATTATTCTTTAGAAAAATGCATAATTTTAGAATAAGTATTATTATATTTTGTATATTTCCCTCTGAGAAATCCAGTCAAATGTAAAATCTTATTAATAATGGTTCAAAAGTTCAGGCATATAAATAAAAAATAAATCTGTCTTTTAAAACTGCGTTAGATAATTACAAATAACTGAGTGAAACAGGAGACAAATCCTCTCATGCCTAAAAGTAGCAGCTGCCGTGTTGGCTTGCTAGCCTAAGCATAAGTTTAGAAAACTATTTCATGAAACTCTAAAACTGTGAATTAAAATGGGACATTCTATGTTTATTTTATCTTTTACTGGTATAATTTCTATTAAGTATTTAGTGTTCAAATTCTAATTTCCATGACTTGTAGGACTCTCAGAGATTCTGAAGGCTTTCATTTAATGTTCATAAGAATTGGAGATTTTGTGCCTGAATCTCCATAGAGTTTTCACAGTAGACATGCAATTACTTGGTTCAAAAATTAAAAACAAATAAACAGAAAGCACACCTCCATGTCAGATTAACTGGATCCTTTTATATCAGGAATGACACCAATAGGTTCTAACATTCCTGTATCTTGGTAGATAAACTGACTGTGGTGCAATGTTGTAAAATACAGCAGCAGGATAGAATGTTTAATTTTATTCTATCATCTATTCTAAAATACACAGTTGATGTATTCATACTTGCAGGATGTTCATATCATAATTATGTAAAGTTAAAATAGGAAGGCCACCTAAAACAACAAATCAAAGCAGTAGATTATTTTAATATAATGTGACGAGAAGACTGAGTTGGGTCATTGGAGGCTGACCCACATGTAGCTGAAATATTTTGATGACAAGAGAACATGCAGGTGCAGAACTGGAGAAGAATTTTGGGCAACACTTCTTATAAAAACTAGGAAGAGTTAAAGTGTAAACTGTTAGGACAAAGTCTGACTCTGTGAGAACTGAACCTATTGCTGCCTAATGGGGAAGGAAGCAGCTGAACCAACAGTTACCTTCCACACTGAGAAAGGAACTCCTCAGGTCAGATTGTGGTCTACATCTGGGGAAAACTACTAACTTTACCATTTCCATATAAATTAAGAAGAAAATCTTTCTTACTTTCACTAACACAACTTATTGTTCCAGGCATAATATAGAAACTCTATCACTATAAAGTCAAAAAGAAAAAAAAGAAGGAAAAAACTATTTAAAAAATTGACCATATATATACATTGGGCAATAACCAATATCAATTTAGTACCACAATCTATGAGAGAAGATAAACTTAGAATATGAAGCGAGCATTAACAGCTTTCTCATTGAAAGAAGTGTTCACATCTTAGTGTGGGGAAAGAGAGGCCAAGAAGAGAGATTGCAATGGGCAGAGGAGGTAGCTATGCCATAAGCAAGTGGCATCTGAGGGCTCCAGTCCTGGTGAGAAGGATTGAGAGAAACAGTCCCCGGTATCTGTGCATGCCTAGCACACTAGAGCCACTCGAAAGCCAGGGAAATGTGTACATATTTTAAAGGCAATAGGAAGCTGAGAGATGGAGTTTGGCATTCAAGCCCAGCCAGAACTAAGTGACCTTGGAGCACATCCTGGACCTGCAGGTAGAACTCCAGAAAGATCATAAACTACTAATAAAAACATACCCAAGAAGTGGTATTTTCAACTCCAGAATGAATGAGAACCTGAAATAAACTAGCCCTGAAAATATTAAATAAAGCCTTTAGAGGATAAAGGTACTCTACTAGGAATTTAAAGTGCATGACAGAAGACAATTTAATATTTTTTGTAAAAGATAACAGATCCCAGTATTCTATAATATATAATATTTACATCTAGCAAACAAACAAACAAACAAAAGTCTAGTTATGGACTTACAGCATGCCACCTTCTGGCATCCATTTGCAGCAGTTACGCAAGGAGTGCCTCTAAGCAAGCTGTCAGCACAGGCCTGGCCTGGGATTTTGACAAACACGTATCTCTCATTTTTAAAAATGACGCAGATGAAAAATATTGGTGAGAAAGAGTTGAACAATCTAATTCACTAACTTATATGTAAAATCCTTGTTTTAAAAAAAAAGGCCCAAGTCACATGGTTCTACTCATGCATACTTCAAAAATATTTAAGGGAGAAATGTTCCTCCAAAATCTTCCCTAGAATAGAAAAGCAAGCAATACTTGCTACCTCATTTTATGTAAGTAGCATACTGCTGATACAAACACCTGACAAGGATGTTGAAAGAAAGAAAAATTAGACACAAAAATTCTTAAAAAATATTAACAGATTTAATTCAGAGATATATCAAGTACTTAATACCTGATAATAAAGTGGGATTTACTTATGGAAACATATTCCTTATAATTCTCCATATTAATGGGATAATGGATAAAAACTAAAAGAGCCAGAGAAAATCATTTGTTAAAATCCAACACCATTCCTTGGTTAATAATTATATACTCATGAAACTGGAAATAGAAGAGAACTTTTTAAATAAGAGAATCTATCTACCAAAATATCTGTATCTAAGATTACACTGAAAGATGAAACGTTAATGCTTTCTCACAAGGTGAAAAATTGGATCTACTATTAGCACTACTATTGAATTTTACTAAACATTCTAGCTATTTAAGTCAGATAAGAAAAAAAATTAACAATAATTGTGACTGGAAAAATATTAAACTAAACTGGTTTTACTTTTAAATGACATGAATTTTGCCACACATAGGTTAACATACAAAAAGTAATGTAGATATGACATGCACCCATACAATAATTTATACATATGATTACATATGCATATATATGAATCAAGGAAATGAAATATCAGTTATACTTATCCACACAAATATCAATATCAAAAGTAAATAAAATTGTAATACACAGAAAATTACTGAGAGAAACTCAATATCAAAATCAATGCACATCAAACCACATTAGTGGACTGAAAGATTGGGTATCTATGATGTATATTCTTTCCAAATTGATATATAGTTCAACACAATCCTAGAAACCTTTTTAAATTGACAAGCAGATTACAAAATCTACATAGAAATGTAAAGGATTTAGAATAACCAAAAGCAATATCAAAAAAGAGAGTATAAAAGTGAAGCGATTTCACTATCATAGTTCAAGACATTTCCACTGGTTGGAAATCATGTAAGAAAAAAATTATATATATGTAAAATTTAATTGCAAGCAAGTAGTCCACTCCAATTTGTTGGGGGAATTATTTTTAATAATTTAAATAAATTGTATAGAAGAAAATAAACATCAATTGCTCCTTTATACCATAACAAAAAATTAAAATTAATTAAAGATAAATTAAAAGCAAATTGTGAAAAAAAGTCAGTCTTCTAGAATATAACATTAGAGACTTCATGGTTTACTAAAGGTAAAGATTTACTATACGGAACCCTAAAATCGATTACCACAAAATAAAGGGTTGATGAACTTTACTTAAGTATTAAAATTAAATGTTTCTGCTAACTAAGGGTAGGGTCGCTAACTGTCTTGGGGTTTCCCAGAATGGGGCACTTTTAGTGCTAACACTGGGACGGTCTTCCGGCAAACCAGAATGAATGATTATCCTACCTTTATACAGGATAAATTATACATGTGACCTTTTTTTTTCACCAAAAAGAATAGTATGGAAAGGATGTTATGTGACTTTCAAAGCTAGTTCATAAAAGGCGATTCAGTTTCTGCCTCGCTCACATGAACACTGGCACTGGAGCTCAGGGGAGCAGTCTGCCTTAGGCCACCATGCTGGGAGGGCACTACTCTAGTCCACCTGGAGAGATCACCTGAATAAACCCTGAAACTGCATAAAAAAGAGATGTCCAGTACAGCCCCCAGCTGTTCCAGTCACCTGCTCTTCCAGCTCTATCCACCATCTGACTGCAATTTAAAGAGAGACCTGAAGCCAGACTATGCTGCCAGTACATTCCCAAATTCCTGACTCATAGGAACTGTGAGAGATAATAAAATGATCCTTATTAAGCCCTTAAGTTTTGGAGTCAGTGTTTAAGCAGCAGCAGCAGTAACTGGAACAGTAACTAATTTTAAAAGTACTCAACAAAGTTTTCCATATATTTTTATCATATCCCAGCCTTATTTTTGTCCAAATGGCATATTAAATTAAAAAAATAAGAAAAATAGGTATAATATGATACCATATGTATGTGTGTATGTACATGAGTGAATGACATTTTGATGTAATCTCTGACCACAATTTTTACACTATATATGTATAATATAATGTTTAATTTAATAATTTTCCAATGAACTTATTTTTAATGAGAAAACCTGTTGGTGCGAACTACAACACGAAGGTTAAATAGGAACAGTTACAGAAAAGGCTTTATAAGGAAAAGCTAAAATAAAATTTACATTTTTAAATATATGTTTTCACCATTTTATAATGGAAGTAAGATAATGAATGAGCTATTTTGCAGTTTATCATTATGATGTTCCTTTGCTTATTATTGGTATGAATTACTAGTTCAAAGAAATAATTTAGGCAATCACAAATAAAATGTTTTCTCTAATTCTTTCATTGATTCTCAGTTTATAAGTACTCAGGTTAAACACTGAAACAGTTTATTAGTGAAGCTCTATTTTCTTAAATAATGGACAGTCTTCAAAAGTCTTCAAAATGAAGAAATATTAAAGTAGAAAGTAAAAATATACTATATAAAGGATTTTGAAGTGCATACCTACAAATATTACCAGTAAGTGTAATAACTTATGTAATTCATTATTAGTTTCACATTTAATATCAAAGATCAAAGAATGTTAGCATCATTTTAATAATACTTATAATCTATGAATATTTTTAAAACATAACTTATAGAATGTTTTAATAAAATGCCTAAGTTTGTTCAGAAACAATACAGGAATATTGCCTTCATGTGTTAACCACATTCTAGATCTAGTCTCCATCACTGCTTTTCACTTTTGTGTTGGGGTAAGAGGGACTTGTGTGGAAATGAAGTGGCAATCCAGCAATGGTTCCTCTGCTCTACAATGACAGTTTTAGAAGGAAGAGGAAACTGAACTACCCAGAAAGAAACAATAACGAAGCTAACCTTGAAAATACCAAGTTTTGGAAACCTTTTTGGTATGCATCAAAAATAAATGAGATCAGCTGAATAAATTGCCAACATTAGTCGTGTTTTCATAGCCTCCCCTGTGCACAATTACTAAATTATACAAATCAAGACAGAAAACAAACAACCCCATCCAGTAATTTATGCTCACCTGTTTTAATTATTTTATGTCTAATGCTGAAATGCCTAAGCCCAGCAATTACAACAGATCATAGATGTCTTGGCAAAATAGCATAGCAATGTTACTCTCTTGATGTAAGTTATTAAAAGTTTAAATATTAAACATTAAACTCACAGTTTCCCTCTTTCCTTTATTCTCCATATTTTCTTGATGAAGCTGACTGTGAAATAGACTGGACCTCTGTTGTGCCTAGAAAAAGAAAAAGAAAATTACTGACTACAGAGAAATCATGACTGAGTGGAAAAAATAATTCCTTTTACTATACTAAAGGTATTTAAAAAGCAAATAAACAAATAAACCATATTATTGTTTGAACATTTCCCTTATATGCATCTACATATTTGTTTTATTAATAAATAATTATTCTATTAATTTGCCCATTATAGATTTTAAAATAGTTCTGGAATAAAGTTTTTTTCTTTTTTCTTTTTCCTTTATTGATTAAGATATTACAAATGTGTCCTTATCTCCTCAATGTTCCCTCATCCCCCCAATCCTGCCCTCACCCTCACCCCCCATTGTCCACATCTATCGCTTATGCTTATATGCATGCATATTAGTCCTTTGGTTGATTTCTCCCCCTCACCCCCACCCTCCCCTACCTTCTCTCTGAGTTTTGAGCATCTGATCGATGCTTCTCTGTCTCTACATCTGTTTTTGTTCATCGGTTTATGTTGTTCATTATATTCCACAAATGAGTGAGAGCATGTGATATTTATCTTTCTCTGACTACTCATTTCACTTAGCATAATGCTCTCCAGATCCATCCATGCTGTTGCAAATGGTAGGAGTTCCTTCCTTTTTACAGCAGCATAGTATTCCATTGTGTAGATGTGCCAAAGTTTTTTAATCCATTCATCTGCTGATGGGCACTTAGGCTGATTTCAAATCTTAGTTATTGTAAATTGTTCTGGAATAAGGTTTTTTTTTTCATAATGTTCTACATAGTTCTACAAAGGAAACTATTTTATTGACTATTAGAAGAAATATACTTAAAAATGTTATTCAGTCCAATTATTTTAAAACTGGCCTCCTCCAAAGTCAATTTATACTCTACAAGTGAAAAAGAAGACCAAAAAACCCAGAAACTCTTTTTTAGACCTTCAGCTTTGTAGCAGAACTTAAAAACATATGAAGACCAAAAAAAAAAAAGTGATCCCTCTTGAACTTGTTTTTGCGTGTGACCCATTTCCATCCTTCTGAGACATTCTCCGCCCTAACTTCAGTTTTAGTCCCCATGCTTATTTTGTTATCTCTGATAAAGCAGTCTATGAAGTCTCAAAGCTATTAGGACTCAGGACTAGTTTTCCAGATGGGCTTTGCTTGTAAAAAAACAGTTGTCAAAGTGACAGGGTGCAATTGTTAAAATGTCTGAAATAAAGGCTAAATAAATGCCTACATATAAAGTGGTATTTTTCTGAAATAAAGGCTAAGTAAATGCCTATATATAAAGTGGTATATTTCTGCTCTGCCTAAACAAAGCACTTTCTCTCCATTCATGTTGCTGGACTCAATGTGTCACCCATCTCATTCTTATGAAAATGAAGTATTAGTGCAATGCTATAGATCATCAGTGAAATCCCTGGGAAACTGCCTACACTACTTAAGATACACAGCAGAATCAGTTTATGATGTTAGTATTGCGAAAAGAATACACAGTGATCATTTTACTGGCTGAACACATTATACTGGGTTTTCTTTGGCGTGTACAATGATATATTTTCAATGGGTTTTGATTAATATTCACACTCAGTATTTAATTCTAGCATAGAGATTTAATATCTAAATAATAATGTTTACATATCTTAGTTTGAAAATTCATAGAGGAGGATAAAACCTACATTCAAGAATGGTGGTTGATAAAAAGAAAACTTAAAAATAAAATTCTGGGACAGAAGAGAAAAAAGTAAAGGAGCTCAATGGGAACCTCTACCACTGTCATCAAGTAATCTACAATGGTAGGCAAAATGGTGTGGAAAACAGCGAAATGTCAAAATAACACAGGCATCAGAAAACCGTTTTCTGTCTTAAAATCCAAGCCTTAGTAGATTAGGTCCCTGAGAAACATCCCTGGTATATGTAAACGCTATGACAGACAGGAAATCATGATCAAAAGTGAAATGGGAAGCAGATGGACAAACTGATCCATGGTTCTGGACTATAGAAGGGAGACTGTGTTTCTCAGGGAACACAGCCCTAGGAGTAGAGTTAACCCCAGTGATGTACAGGGACCATCTAGGACTAAAGACAATGACCCCTTCCATCGCAAAGGCGGGAAGGGAAGGGCCTATTTGGCAAGTTTTCTTAGGATGAAGCAGTATTTCCTTATGCCTAAGAAATGTAAAAGAAGCTGAAGCAACATCAATGGTAAGAGGTCCTTTAGATAGAAATTGGATGGAAAGTTCTCATTCTATTCATTATCTTGCATAATATCCGTACTCTCAGACAGACACACTTTGCAGAGGTTACCCTTACTACAGAGACACAGAACATTCCAAGTCTTATCTCTATTTTAGTAAAATTTCTATTCATTAGCTGAATATTGAATGCTAATTTATTTTTCCTCTGAATATTATTATTTCTCCATTACATATGTGTGTAACTCAATATCATCAATACCATTTTATCTTGTTCTTCAAGCTCCAGAAACAAAATTCCACTTGCGCAAGTGAATTAGTGAGCAATATATTAAAAACTTAATTAGGAGATGACACAGAGGAAATACTCTATCATATAAACAGAATCAACAATTTAACTATGTCCACAACTCCTTTACCACCACTGCCACCGGAGGGTTTCTGCTGTCTGCATCCCCTTGCACAGTGCCGCACCTTCCACTCCCTCCCAGTGGCCATGGCCTTTGTTTCCCCCTAAGGCTCCCTTTCACCTGGCACTCTCATTTCCACAAGTGTCTTTGCATTTCTCCCACTACAAAGCGATTTTTAAATGACAGTTTTAAAAACAGAAAACATTCTCCATATATTTCATATGAAGCTTTTTAATGATTACGCTATATAATAAAAACCCATTTTGCCTATATCAGAAATGGCTATTTGTACTTCTTAATAGGCTGTATTGTTATTTGATAGTGTCCATCAATAAATTCAGAGAAAAAGACTTCAGAGCATCATACCATTACAATTTGAAGGAGCCCACCTTGAGTGAACACATTTTGATAATAGCACGTGTCACAGTGAAATTATACCAGTATACTTTGTAAAGCTGCCCCATGGCATACTAGTTAGTAAAAGTGACTTTTAAAAGAACTTCCACTCATGTATATATTTTTTGAAAACTTGGATTTCCACGCAGAAGAGTACATTAAATTCAAACATACCTACAGCTAAGTACATAAAAGGTGGGAACAATGGAAAAAGTACAGAGAAGAGGCTCCTCTTTCTGGGATCGTATCCTGGTGCTTTTGCCCCCTGCACCTTCCTACAATATTCCACCTACCATATAAACCTGTGCTTATGATGTTTGTTCTTTAAAAGCTTTCTATGAGCAGCTCTTCCTTTTCGACTTTCATGATAGGACCTCTTACAACCTTTCTAGGAACAGCTAAATAAATGAAAACTTTTTCATTTCTTCTTTGGTCTGCAAAAATAGCTTTTGTTGATGATGAAAAGTGCAACCTCCCAAATTTCTCATTTTTCCATGAAGCAAAAGGTTTACTTTCTGAAGGTTTCACAAGTGCTATGAATCACTGTATTTATCTTCCCTCTGGCTGTAGAAAAATGGGTGGCAATTTAAGCCCAGGCCTTGCATGTTTCTCTAAATACAGAGCCATGGCCATGACAAGATTTACTTATTTTGACCTGGACTCTAATTTTACTCTCATCAAAAAAGCATTCTTAATTGTAGTTACAGTTGTATATTCTTATTGTCAAAAGAAACAGAAAATACAGCTTAGCAAATCATTCATGCCTAATCTCCAGATATGAACAACCTAACAGCTGCAACTAAAAATAAAACTATTTTTTAAATTTTTGTATCAATTTATTCAGGATGGCATTGGTAAATAAAATTATACAGGTTTCAGGTGTACAGTTCTATAATACATCATCTGTATATTGTATTGTGTTCATCACTGCAAATCAAAATATAACTGTACCTCCAATTTATCGAAGTACTATATTTTATGTTTAAGATGACTTATGTTCAATAATGCATTTTCAAGCACTGATATAATTATATATAACAGTTAAGTTTTTCAAAAAGATATTTCCTTTTAAAGTATCAGAAAATTGCCACAAATTGTTTTTTATCCCAATAATTTATTGCAATTTCACTGATATACTCACAATTTTCTGAAATGTCATTGAAGGTTCAGTCTTAAGAGAGAAAAAAACAACAATGTAAGTGGGGCGTTTCATTTTATTGTATACAAATAAAACTTTAAAAAGTATTTAATACTGCTTGGCTGGTTTGGCTCACTGGATAGTGCATCGGCCTGGGGACTGAAGGGTCCTAGGTTCAATTCCGGTCAAGGGCATGTACCTTGGTTGCGGGCACACCCCCAGTAGGGGATGTGCAGGAGGCAGCTGATCGATGCTTCTCTCTCATCGATATTTCTAACTCTCTATCCCTCTCCCTTCCTCTCTGTAAAAAATAAATAAAAATATATTTTTTAAAAATTAAAAAAATAAAAAGTATTTAATATTACTGCCATTTATTTTATATATATATATAATAAATGACAGTTTTTATTTAAAATGAATGACAGTTGTTTAGGCAATTTAAATTATCCCTTGTTTGTAATAAGCCCTGTATTTATGGGGAAAAGTTTATAATTATTAAAATATATAAATATTCATAAATCAATTTATAGTGGATGTTTAACATAAGTATTAAAATAATATTTTAAAAATCCATTCTATGCACAAATATGTGTGCCCTCGTAAGTAAGAATAATTAGCACATTAATTCATTATGTTGTTTATATTTCAATTATAGAGGCAAATAAAAAGCTGTTCATGTTCTGCTTGAATAGATTTGCAACCCTATGCCAAGTATTATCTGACCTTGGTTTTTTTCTGGAAATTAAGGGTATTTAAAAGTAAAAAATTTTAAAACACAATCATAAATTCAATTCACCTGGTGACTAAACGTGAAGAAATTGTACATTAGGTAAACTATAAAAAACAAGTTAATGTAAACAAAAAAACCTAGAAATTTGACCACTAATATTTGCTGGTGGAAATTAGTAGCAATGTGGTACAGTGTAGTTTACAAATACAAAAAGACATGGGTCAATTGTGTATACAGATTTATTTGTGGTCACAACTACTGCTCCACATTAGGATAAATATATTGTGTTCTTCATTTTAAAAGAGGATTTTTACATTAAAGTTACTGGGAAACAAATGGGTTATTCATGAATTCATGAATTCAACAACAAATTCCACCTTCTTTACTGCCCTACGTACTAACACAGTTTTGTCCTCAGGGTCTATTTGAAGAGTGAACATCCGTATATGTTTTTAATTCACCATCTTACAAAAGGTGTCAGGTGCTAGTATTTTAAGGCAAGTTATTAGTTACTGATTTTATTATGACATCCCAATGGAGCCACACATTATAATTTCAGGCTTTCAGGCCTTTGTCAAACACACACACACACACACACACACACACACACACACACAAATTAATTTTTTATGATTTTTAGTTCTAGTTAGAGCTTTTGTCCCAAGGGCTTGTTAATCTTGTATCCAATTCCTGCCCTGTTACAATTTAAAGATTGTCACAAGAAGGATAAATTTCATGCCATTTTCTGTTCTCATTACAATCTTCAGATTGTTATGAGAACGGATTAATTTTGTTCAATTTTCTGCCCTCGTTACAGACTGTTATGAGAATGGATTAATTTTATGACATTTTCTTCTTTCATTATAATCTTTGTTATGGGAATGAGAATATGTAATGAGAATGAGAGCACATCAAGCATTAAAAGGTCTGTGAGAGCTCATGACAAAGATTGTAACAAGAAGAGAAAACGGCACCCAATCCATTCTTGTGACAATTTTAAGATTGCCAAGCGAACCCAGAGTGACACTGCATTTATCCACTCTGAAGACAAAGATTGTTGAGAAAATGGGAATGAGAGCAAAATTAATCAGGTCTCCTGACAGTCTTGAGATTGTACTTAAGCTTACAGTATTTTTTCTGTGATACAGTACTTACATAAAAACATGTGCACTGCAATTAAATGTTATTTATTGGAAAATATCATATTTATCTCTTCCTTTTTCTTTTTGTTTCAATTTGACTCTCTCCTTTCTCCCTCTCTCCTTTCTCCTTCCTTCCTTTTTTCTTTCTTCTCTTGATGCAAAACATGACCTATATTTTTAAAAAGTTTTATGGTATTTTAATGAAATTTAATACCGTATAAATGTCAATAAAACAAAAGAAAACAATACCAAAAAAGCCACAATAAAATAAAAGGCAGGATTTCCATTAGCCATCATTTTTAAAATTTCAAATAATATATTTGAATCAATTGTCTCTATATGCCCAGAAAGAAAAATTAATTTTGCTTTTGCAGATGTTACTTGTCAACATAATGAAATCATCCTATGTCTGTGGATGCATACTATTCAAAAGCTTTATGTATTATTAAAGACTTCACTACGTTAACATATGCTTCTCCTAAACTTCAGGGAGGTATATTTTCTACTGTATCTAAATAACATCATTGTTCCAAATTTATGAGGAATAATCCAGTAGTTTGAATATCTCTTTCTTCTTCATTCTATTAGAAAATTAAACATTTCTTAAACATTTTTTGTGTTAACAGAATACCCTAATTGGAAAATGCCAGCTATTTGAAAAACTTTTAATATATTTATATTTGTATATGTATACATGATTATATATACATACACACATTTGAGTATTTATATATGTATACAGTGAGAATATATATCCTATACAATAAAATATGTATATATATATGTGTATATATATATATATATATATACACATACACACATATATGGGGTAGATGCATAATGCCGGAGCTGCCCCCTGGTGGTCAGTGCACTCCCACACGGGGAGTGCTGCGCAGCCAGAAACAGGGCTCATGGCTGGGAAGCACAGCAGCTGTGGTGGGAGCCTCTCCCGCCTCCGCTGCAGGCAGGCGATAAGGAGCCAGGGGTCCCAGACTACGAGAGCCCTGGACTGTGAGAGGGATGTCTGACTGCCAGCTGGGGATCAGGCCTAAGCCAGCAGTCAGATTGCCCCGAGGGGTCCTGGACTGCAAGATGGTACCGGCTGGGCTAAGGGACCCCTCCTCAGTGCACAGATCTCGTGCACTGGGCCTCTAGTATATATGGATATATGCGTGTGTGTGTGTGTGTGTGTGTGTGTGTACGTAATGTTACATATTTTTCAATGTTGTGTACTGGATGATAGTCTGGAAAAAGTAAGTCAGATTGGCATAATCCAACACAACCACAGATGATATCTGTAATAGTGTTGAATACCTTTTGAATAACAGATAAAGCATTCAACAATATCACACAGTTCACTTTGTCATAATTTCAGGATTGTATACTTGATTTTATATATGTATTCTTGACTGCTTTACCTATTAAAACCAGTAGGTAAAGTTCTCACAGAATCCTGAGATCATTAGCCATGTCTCTTATTTCAAACTGTTCTGTTCATTGTTATACATGGCAAACATCATTGGAAACTAATGTATACAGGTAGGTGGAAACAAAATTAGCATTGATCAAAATTTTCTAACCATACCCATGAGAGCTTCCTGACCACATGTTGAAATGACTTCTCTATTTGTTTTTGATGAATGAGCTTCATTTTCATTAGCAGTGCAATCTTAATGATTTCCATTATCAACTCACATCATCCTGATTTTTTTTTTCATGACATAAAATCCTTAGTCTCTTTCTTCTCTAGTTGGGACTTTCATTGTTTACAAATTTGTGCTTATCTATGTTTGTGTGCATGGGTAACATGACTGAAAGCAAAGTTCCCTGGAATCCTGACCTCAAATCAGAATTGTGGGATGAAACCAATAGGGGAAGCCTGGAGATCCACCAGCAGGGGAAGACTTTCTGACTCAGAAGAAGCTCAAGGAGTGTCAGTGGGATTTGGAGGCCAAAGGCACCGAGAAGAAGGTGGGCAAGGGCCCCAGGAAGCTGGGAACCCAGGCAGAAGCTGAACTAAACAGCTGGTGTAGGCAATTCCTGGCCATGGCTCTATTTGCAGTATTGAGCAAACCATGTGAGCCCAGCCAGCCGGGCCAGGAACATCTTACATGTATATAATCAGTGCCACCATAAATGTTATTTCACTCCTCTACCTCCTAAAGATGTTTTCCATCTTTCTGACTCAAATTTCCCACATTAAATAGAAAAATACTTTGTGGACATTAGCTCACATTTATTTTTATTTTTTTAATTTATCTTTATTGTTGAAACTATTATAGATGTCCCCTCTTTTTCCCCTTTGATCCCCTTCTGCCCCACCCCCGTCTCCTCCCAGGTCTTAACCCCACTATTATCTGTGTTCATGGATTATGCATAGATGCATGTAAGTTCTTTGGTTGATCTCACATTTTAGCAGATGTTTTCACAGAGTTAACATTCCACAATTGGCTCTGCTTTTTGCCTCTTCTACAGAAATCTGTCTTTTATCTTCTAAATCTGACCTGTTACCAACTAGAATGAATGGAACATTCAGATCTCTTTTACTATTAATATTTGCTCCCTGAAGTCATTTGTGGCTGCAAAGGATTCTACTTCTGTAATAGAGAAGACCCCTAGGAAACCCTCTCCACTCTGGAGGTAGTTGTCTCTAGTTGCAGCCAGGTTTCAATAAAGCAATATCAAGGCACTTTAAGAGGGTCTGAGAAATTGGGGAGAAAAATATTTTTTTTAATTTTTTTGCAGTGGCATCACAGAAATGAGTTAATTATAGAGCTGGATGAGAGGTGAATTAGGAGTAGCATCTGATGAGTAGGAGGACCAGTCATGGTATGTGTGCTAAGAGAGAAAGGAGTATCTGTATTAGCTCCCTTCACAAGATGGGTCTGGCATACTAATTGAAACTCTTTATTGACTCATGCTCTTGATCTAAATTATCTTCTGCTACCAAGATTAAGGACCAGGTCTAATTCCCTCTCAGAGGTCCTTATAAATCCATCCATCCCATTGTTGCTAGAATGACATATTTAAAATGCCAAGTTTGACTTCACTTCTCTGATGCTTATCAGCTACCCATCACCCTTAGAACAATGTCAGAGCATCTTAACAGGACATTTAAGATTCTCAGTGATTGGCCCTTGCTTATCTCTTCAGCTTTCATCCATTCCACTCTCTGTCTTATGCTTTTAGTAACAGCCCCACACTGTGCTGCTTCTCACTTCTGCCATTTGATCATGCTGATGGCCTCTCTGTCTTCAACAAACAACCAAGTCAGTCTTACTGATCTGTGACTTGTTATCATTTGTCTAGGAAGGTCTAGGGACCGAGGTTACTTTGGGTACCCTTCCTTGACATTGCCATGATACCTAGTGAAGCTCTCCATCGCTTCTCTGTGTTTTTGTGTATGTGTATGTGTGTCTGCATCATTCTTCTTTGACCCATTTCAAACTCTTTGTTCCTAATTTGTCTTAACTTAATTTGTAATCTAAGCACCTAGCACAGCGGTTCTCAACCTGTGGGTGGCGACCCCTTTGGGGGTCGAACGACCCTTTCATAGGGGTCGCCTAAATACATCCTGCATATCAGATATTTACATTATGATTCATAACAGTAGCAACATTACAGTTATGAAGTAGCAACGAAAATAATTTTATGGTTAGGTCACAACATGAGTAACTGTATTAAAGGGTCGCGGCATTAGGAAGGTTGAGAACCACTGAATATTGCCAACTCATAGTTGGTCCCCAAGAAAACATAAATTAATGAATGAACAAGGATTAGTTCTTACAGTGAAGTAAGACTTAAAGATATTACTTCTTATAAATTATACTTGTGCAGTTTTCCTAGCAGTCAGAAATATTTATTGCCCTCCTATTATGAACCATTCACTCAAGTAAAGTGATTCATGTACATCATCTAATTATATTCTTAAAACAACCCTGTGAGTTAAGTATTATCAATCCCCATTTGCAGTTAAGGCAACTGAGTAATAAGATTATGCATATTTACCAATGTAACAAAACTTGAAGGCAGAGTCAGCTATTGAATCCATATATGTATGGATCAAGAATATGCACACTTGATCATTGTTATGCTCATTTTATACATATCAATCTTAGGAAAGATAATTTGGCAATTAAAGTAAATGAATAATATTGAGGCTATTTTAGGGGAAAGCTAGGGGAATTTCAGTAGTATAGAAATATAACTTATATAACTTTATTTATATAATTGGTCAGATATTCACTTGGTTCCACAATTACATTATATGCATATTCATTATATATGTTATTCTGCCAATTAAATTTCAATATATGATGACTAATTAATAGAGGCATCTGTATTAGGGGACAGTTCTGTGTTAATAAAAACATCATGCATTCAATTTTATGAGTGGCTCATTCAACTTCATTTTCGATGTACAGTCATTGAGGAAAATCTTAGCAGATTTAGGGTGCTGGTAATTATGGGCAATGGGAATCTGCTCCAAATGGTGGCAGAGAAAGTCTTGTCTATTAACTACAAATGTGCCAATTATGTAGTCTCACTTGGAAGTCTAAAATCAATGATGTTTTCCTTTGTTAACAAAAATCAATTGACTTTAATGTCGTACTTACAATTTATTTGATGTGCCTTGAACTATGAATAATATCACACACACACACATATCCACATATGAAGATACACACAAAACACAGACCATTGCTAGAGGGGATACAGAAAGGCTTAGTAACAACAACTAAAAAAAGCATCCCAACACACCCTGGAAAAAAGCTAAAAGTTACTCTGTTTTTTCATGGTTTGATTGTCAGATGTAAAATAAATAGGTCTGTTCTGAGGTCACAAAGAGAAGAAAAAGATTAGCGTGACCTCTGGGAAATAAAGGTTATTTGACATTTTGGGGATTATCTGCTAAAGGTTTGACAGGCAGGGGAAGAGTTCATTTTTCCTGAAGTTAAATATAAAGCCATAAGCTAAGCTCACACCTCCCTTCAGCTAGAGCAGTTGCTGAAATCAGTGGCCTTGATCGATGATACATTTTCAAAATCAAAACAAGCATCAGTGTCTCCAATCTAATCACATCTCCTAAAGCTGCTGCTTCCCGTGGGAATTTAATTGCTGCGACATTAGACTCCAGACAACAGGTTCTTCTCAAGGCTACTCATCAGGGCAGGAACAAAAATCAGTGTCAAAGCTGTTAGACACAAAACCTGTTTAAAATCCCATGTGTATAATTTTGCTTTCTCAATTTCAGCAGTAAAATTTAATGGATCCTCAATAACAAGTTTTAAAAGGTCCAGCATTATATTAACTATGAAAAATATAAAAAATTCTGTTCCTCTGCTAAAAACTCAGCCTTATTTCTTCCATGCTCTAAAATGCACTCTGACACACAAAACATTATGGTTTTCTTGTGATCTGTTTTTAGCATCATTTCTGTAGAAAGACCTGGAAGTTAGAAGATTAAGCTTTTTCAAAGGCTTATTGAATTTTCAATTAAACTTTTTGTGATTCAATATTTCTGTATATTAACTCAAAAGAACAATAAAATTTTTTCATGACCAAAAAAACCCAAATGATTTCAGATCTCCTGTTCATTAAATCTCTTTAATACACACCACTCCCTTTTCAATTATTCTCCAAAAGATTCTTCTTCCAAGGGAATCACTTTTCCTGTTTCATCATAGAAACTAGAAACTGTGTGTTATTTTATCTGAGTTATCATCTTTACATTATCCATATCGTAGAGAAAATGAATAAAAAACAGAAAACTAATGAGAATTTAACAGTAAGACCAAAGTAAACTTTGAAACTTTAAAATAGCAAAACGAAAGATCCATGGTGAAATATAACATAGAGAAATCTCATGATATCTAAAATAATTTTATGGGTTACAGTTAAACATTAAAGTGTATTTCTTGATGCTGTACAAAGTACCTTACTGGACTTGGCTAAGCTAGAAATAGGATTGTTGCTTTTCTTCTCTACTGGATAGAAGTCAAAGATTTTACTAATAAGCTAATAAGAACACCAATTGCAACTTTCACCTCTGTCTAAACTGCCCCTCTTTAATAAGATTCATATTCTAAACAAGTGTATTGTTATAATTAAATTTACTAACAAGATAACTGATTTGTTCATTTATGATTGACATAATAAAATCATCTTCTATTCTGTGTGGTACTTTGTTTTTGTTGTTTTTTATATGCATCATCTTATTTGACAATTCCCAATATTTTGCAAGGCATTGTAACCTCCAGTTTTTTGAAGACAAAATTAGAGTAAGTGGTTTGTTCAAAATCCCTCAGCTAGCAAATTCGGATCTAGAGCTTAAAATCAATATAGTGATTGCAAATCTAGTATTTTTTTTCTACCACACACAGTATTTAATGTTTAGACATTTGTTTCTGAGTACTTGCTGACCTTTTGTCACTCATTGTTTCAATTATCCACTGCTGCATAATAAACCATCCAGAAACGTGGGAGATTAAAACAACAGCCACCATTAATTATCTCTCATGATTCTGTGGGTGGACCAAGCTGTTCTTTTTACTTAATGTGGTGTCATCTGGGGCACAGTAATGGCTGAAATTTCCTAAATGGACTCATTTAAAAGGCTGTGTGTTTAAACTAGCTGCTGGTTGGGAGATCAGCTGAGACTATTGGCCTGGAGCCTCTATTCTCCTCCTGATGTAGCTTCTTTGATATTCTCACAGCATGGCAACTATGTATAAGAAAGCATTCCAAGCAGTGAAGGCAGAAAGTTACAGATCTCTTAAAGCTCAGCCTCAAAAGTTACACAGATGCTTACTTATGCAGCATTCTATTGATCAAAAGGATTCATAGAAATAGCTGTCTTCAACAAACAGCCCTCTTTGCCTGGGGCCAAGGTGTTTTTGGGATACAGAAATTTCAATACTAAAACCAGGGCATTCCTGGGAAGCTGGAAGGTTGATTAACCCAGACAGCTCAAGTTCAAGAGTGAAGAAAATAGATTCCACCTTCGATAGGGAGAGGAAAGGTTACATTAAAAAAATTGAATAAACAGAGATAGTCAATATCATTGTCTTGGGTGGAAATACAATCCACTGTAATTAATGAGTTTTGTGGAATTTCATTTCTGTTAGTTACACTTAAGCTTAGTATATAATTCCATAAATCTAATCAGACTGAATTTGTACATTAGATTATTTACCACTTCTTAATATAAATAGTTTTAAATTTAGAGATTTGCCAGTGGTATATACAATCTCACTCCTTACAAACTGTCGAAAGACTGAAAGGCTCAGAGAGACTTGAGAGTCCTGCTGTTGAGTGCTAATATAGTTCAGTGACTATTATAGTTAAACTAGAGTCCTGGAGCACAAAATTCATGCATGGGTAGAGTCCCTAGTCCTGGCTGGCGATGAGGGCCGATCTGCGGGGTGGCCAGCAGGACAATAGGGGGAGAGGGAGGGCCTCGCTGGCACCCACGCCCCTTGGCTGGCCTGGGGCCTGCAGGCTGGGGACAGCTCCTGCGTTAAGCATCTGCCCCCTGGTGGTCAGTGCGCATCATAGTGACTGGTCATTTCACTGGTCATTCTCTGTTCAGTCAATTTGCATATTAGGCTTCTATTATATAGGATAGACTATGTGGATTAGAATGTGAATCTAACCTACACCTGTAATTTTTTTTTTTTGCCTTTGTGAAAATTTATTCTGAATTTTCAAGCAGTGTAACTTTAATTAACATTTCTAGAGTGAGAAAATATTCTATAATACAGCCTCTAGCCAATTGTGGCTATTTAGTATTTGAAATCTGGCTAGTTTGAGGAACTAAATTCTTAATTGTATCTAGTTTTATTTCATTTAAATTCAAAAAGCCAAATGATGTCAGGGTTTATATTATTGGGTTGCACAGTTTTGACATAATTCTCTTTAGTCAAAAGCAAAAAAGAAAAAATGGCACGTTCATAATATTGTTAAATCATGTGTCAGGTTAACAATGAGGCCGATTATTATTCATACAGGATGGTCTGAAGCTTGAAGACGCTATATATATATACACACACACACACACACACACACACACATACATACATGATAAGGTAAAGTCTTGTTTAAATTATTAATTCAACCATCTTTTATTATTATGACAAAGGACAGTGTTTTGAGACAGGTAAATATATATATGTACATGGGATAAAATAGATTGTTTCTTTATTTCTTTACTAAATTTACCTAAATAGATCATGTATTGGCCTCTCCCTGATTTCATTTATTTTGGTCTATGCCGTATGAGATTTGAAAGGCTCATATGGTACACTGAAATGATACTGAGGAATAATTTAGCATAGTAAGCTCAGACCCTTATGGACATTGCCAGAAAACCATTCTCTACTTTCACAATAGACTGTAAATTTATACAATTTATTCTGTTATGATAATGCTAAGTAGGTTTTTTCCCATCCATTCTTTGTTTCAGAATCTTCATTCTCACTGTAACTAAATCTTTAAAATTAATTCTAAACAATATAGTCAATTATCTCCCTAGAAAAATAGGCATTCACAATCCTAAACTTTTGCTTATCTTAAAGAAAAGTAAATTTTTTATTCAATTAAATTAATTTAAAATTAAATATATAATATTCAACTACCTAAAGCTGCTGAATATAAACATTTATCCTTTAATGCCTATATTTCTAAAGGAGGTATAAATCATTTATGTCAGCAAGGGATTTATCTTGGAGAACAGTGAACAGATGGAGATGACAATAGTGTCCATGTAAATTGATCATATGTATTTGTCAAAAACAAGATTGGCTAGGTAGTGAAATAACCATTTAATTTATTAGAGAAAGGTATTTTTGATTTATTAACATATCAATGATACTTTTAGTATTTGTGGACCACAAAATACCTTCATCAATTGTCTTCTTGAATAGATAATTTAATGGAATTCCTTATTGTGTAAAAGAAAATAACTCTGTAGTTGATCAAGCCAAAACAAAATCCCTATACCTTTTTTCTCTTTTTGGCCCAAGGTTAGGATAAAAATAAAAATAATTGTAATGACTATCACAGAATATACAGTAGTTTGTATTTATCCTAAGAGAACAATTTCTACACTAAAATAATCCCTTTCTTGCTCTCAAACTCGTTGGTCTCAGTGTCAAGTGTGTTCAAAAAGAGATGCTGGACATCTGTCATTTCTCACCTACTTACATTTTTGAAGAGTGTTAGCCTAATTTGTTGATGAATCTACTTCCCTATTTTGATGTTTAAAAAGTAAAGATAAGATACCAAGGCCTATTTTGTACTTTGGTTATTTCTAAGAAATTACATGCACATCACCAGTACAGGTCGCTGTAAGTAATGATAGGATCATACATCTACTATCAATTAAAAAAATTATACCTTCACACTGATTCTTAATTAACCTAGAATAATAGTAATAGCAATTACTCCTTCAAATTATTGGTTCAATTACTCCTAAATGACATTTTTGACTCAGGAAAACATTCAGTTCATTTCTCCACTTCTTACTCCCTCCACTTACTTAACTACCTAGTTTAGGTTCCATGACCCAAGTCTTCAGGCACTATTGCACCAACTGTCTAAACTTTCCAGGCTCTTTGAAAGCAAAATCCTCAGAATGACCTCTCAACTAAAATAGTCAATACTTCTTTACAAATTAGACATTAAAATATCTAACTTCTACTCTTCACATCTTAGAGACATATGTTATTGTTTTGAGTAACATAAAACTGATAATTCCTTACAACCCCTTCCATTTTGTCAACGATATCATCACGTGGATATCACATGGGTATCTCAGATTCTTCATGTGTGGGCTTGATTTCTCCAAACTTCCACTTTTACCTAAGTTCCCTAAGCACTTAGCAATCATCTTTGATGCCACCCTCTCCCACATTCATCACAATTCAGCAATAACTGAAGTCTATCATGTATTTCAGGAATATGCCCACATTTCTTACTATTCTGAGGCAGCATTTAAGCTCAGCTAGATGCTCTTTATAGTGTTTTAAAGCATTTCTTCCACCAGAGTTGGCTTCTCCAAGCTAACCTTCACTGAGCAATGATTTTTCTGAAGTGAAATGTGATCATGTAATTAATTATATATATCTTTTGTTTAGATAATTTCCATGTGTTCTAAATGACTTACAAACCCTTGAGAATTTAGCCATCATCTACCTCTCCAGCTTTATCCCTTCATTCTTCACCTAGTAATACTCAACATTTTCTTCTGTATTCTCTCACATTCATCCTTCATATTTTAATTCTCTCTGTAACTTTGTATCTATCAAACAAATTAAAGATTGGCAAAAATAAATTCAGTAAATAGATATTTTTAATTTAGGCAAAGAACTTTTTTTGCATTTAAGAAAAGTATTCTCCTCCCTCAGATCATTTTACACTATAAAAATGACTCTCATATAATGTCATGTTTTGTTTTATTTTGTTATTTCCCCACTGCCTAGTCAGTCTCTAGGTGTAACTTATGTATTATATCTTGTTGAAGTATTTAAAATATCATTGACTAATTTCCTAATATGTTATACTTTTTTTTAAAAAATATATTTTATTGATTTTTTACAGAGAGGAAGGGAGAGAGATAGAGAGTTAGAAACATCGATGAGAGAGAAACACCGATCAGCTGCCTCCTGCACACCCCCTAGGGATGTGCCCGCAACCCAGGTACATGCCCTTGACCGGAATCGAACCTGGGACCTTTCAGTCCGCAGGCCGACGCTCTATCCACTGAGCCAAACCGGTTTCGGCATGTTATACTTTTTTTACCACATATGCTACTTCCTCAGCTTGGTATCAAGGGCTAACACTTGTCATAAAATAAAATAAAAAAAAACAACCCAAAATTATTGTAAAAAGAGCAATAGTAAATTTGTGAATTTAGTTTGGGAAATGTTTGGCTATATTGAACAAAGTATTTGATTCTAGTGAACTTGAGGGCAATTTCTACAGGGCAATTTACCCCAGAACTAATCTTTTAGTTGATTATAAAATAGAAAAAGACAAAAGAAGTTGGTTGGTCTTTGACCAGGTCTTTGAAAGTGTGTTTTAATTTAAACATATTAAAACAGATTCACCTTTTAAACAATTTTTGAAAGCCATTAAAACATAAAAATCTTGTCATTTAGGTATTTACCTGTGCCACTAGTGGAGTTCTTAATTATCACTTCCTATATTGCAAACTCTTGCTCATTCATTTCTTTGTACCGTACACACAGACAGAGGGACTAAAATATTGGACTCCTCGTAACAAAAAGAGGCTTACAGAAAGTTTATAATCCTATTTCCTAATGTAATAGATAAAAAGAAATTGAAACCAAAAGTGGTTTTGATATGAACCTAAGGATACTGGGTGTTAATTAAATCACAGATAATTTAACTCAGACATCTTTCTATTATTACTTACTGCTTACTTGGAATAATATTTATAAACGTATGTAACTGTCTAACAGAAATGAAATTGTTTTAAATAAAGACAATAAAGAAACTTATTGTATTGGACAGTTCCTGAAGACACTATGAAAAATATATGTAAGAGAAACTAGAAAGTCTCATTTTCAGTTTCTTCCCTTACCCTTTACACACCCTCCACAAACCTCCCCTTCACTCAAAAAATGAGAGCACTGCTCTGTATCTCTCATAAAAGGGAACATACAAAATATCAGCCAGAGTTAATCCAGTCTCTCTCTTTTGATATTCTGATTTCCTCATTCCACTAAGGAGTAGGAAACACCAGTTTGCATTTGAAAATATTTTTCTAGCAACTGAGCTTTGATTATGGAGGGACATGCTACTGCTACTTCAATTCAATCTTCCCTGCATCTCAGGTTGATGACAGCAGTAGGAAAATCGACTACCAGACCCTCACACATTCTATGATTAAAGAAATGCTCATCCATTTTCAATTCTGCTCACTGTTGAGAAGAAATACTAATGTGATTGATATAAGGTACAATACAGTGGCTAATAATTAAACTGCTCATGTGCCTGGACTATGAGAAATTAATAAATGAATAAAAAACTATGCCAGAATAGACAAGTCATAAATGCCTAAAGTGGAAGATCATCAGCACAAGCCTATATTCTTGTGAGTGCTGATGGCTAAAGGCTCTGGCTCATGACCCAAGGACAGAGAGAAGTGGAAGAATTCCCCATCCCAATTAAGTCAGAGTGTGTGGTATGGGGTCATGTTTTGGGGATTCCTCCACTGCCTGCTCATTCACATTAATGTGGCATTATACTTTTCATAATATAATGGGTACTTAATGCTCACCATGAACCCAGACTTTACTTAGCAAAACCATGTTTACTATCTATGGAAATCAGAAACTTGTTACTAATTACACTCCATTGGGACCATTTTTTGACACCTTTTGGTCTTAGGTTTCATTTGCTTTTCATGCAGAGAAAGGGTTCATTGGATTAAAGAAAAATCTGTCATGCAAAACCAAGGTCATACGGAACCTTCAGTGATATGTGCTCTCAATAGCCTTGAATACAATGACTAGTAATTCTGAATGTCTGTCATTGAGTCTGTAAATTATCACTAAAAATAAACTATAACATATAAAAGCAGTCCTTTCTTTTTGACTTGAGTTTAGAAATGGCTTGGATAATTAGTTTTGAAGTTGCATTGGGAGACAAAGGAAAGTGAGTTATCTAATTTTCAAAAAGGTTTCAGTTTTTAAAATTTCATTCTAATCATTTTAAATGGTTTTAGAGCATATTTTATACATCAAATATTTCTGTAATTAAACTATAGGAAAATAATTATTCACATGTATTAGTATTAATAATTAGTATAAACTAAATCTGATTACTTTGATTGTGTGATTAGATTAAAGTGTTAATAGCTCTATTAGACAGCTACTTCTGCAATATTATTGTTACTAAACAACTCTAAATGTTCAGTGGCTTCAGACTAGCATGTGGTTACTGTCCTTGCTCTTGTATTGTCTGGGTGGCTTAGCTTCAAGGTACAGATTGGGTTCAGGCCGTTTCTGCATGTCTCTCATTTTGAGACCAGTGACTATTTCTCAAGGTGGATGGAAGAAACATAATAGGAAAATCAAAAACAAAAGCTCCAGGGAAAGAGGAACTAAAACTTCCCAGTGATAAAAAAAATATTTCACAAATGTATACTATTGTTAATATTTAATTTGAATCATAAAGGATAAATACAATAATATTTTAGAAAGAGAAAAAAATATATTCAAAACTATGAGTATATGAACTCTCTCATATAATTTGGGTAGTTTTTTTTAATATATACATTGGCATCATAAGAGAGTTAAAAAGGAGTGTTTGTTTTATGCTATTTTATATCTTTTCTCAGTTTTTTTTTCTTCTCAGCAGTATGCACATGGTCTCTCAATTGGTTAACACAAGATGAAAAGATTAGAAAATTTATCTTCTGAATAAAACACTTGTTGCCTTTATTTTATAGTTTGCTGTCATCATTTCATTAACAACTAATTCTGGAGGATAGCAGAATATAGAATCCTGATTTATTTAGGATCTTAAAACATGCACATATTTATTATAGTTGTGTTTTTCCTTCTCCATGAGTGTCATGAAGTGGAAGAAATTGATGTCTGAAAAGGGGAACATTTATTTTTTTGGGTGAACACTTTTTATTTCTTGTACATGTTCTTTATTACATTTCATTAACATATACTTAACAAATAAAGATGTACTATAATAGACATGTTTAGACTAAGAAATGAATAAATGATTTATCATAAATTTATAAATAATCGGCACCACAATAAAATTAACTTCTAAAAAATATCTCCTTTATTTAACTTAGTATTCTGAAATAGAAAACTAGAAATGTCCCTGGGTCATTATATGAGTCTATCTGTGTCTCCTCAGCCATGTGTCTCTCTTAATACATATGAGAGGTGACACCCAAAGTAGTGAAAATTATATATATATATATATATATATATATATATATATATATATATATGATATAGGATATGTCCATGTTTTATATAACAAATGTTTTTCATAGGCAGTAAACATTTGTCATCAGTGAACAGTATTATACAAACATAATGTAGATTATAGATGTTTCTTTCATGTCATTGTTAAAGCCAGTTGTCAGATACATGTAATTGCACCATGCTCTTCTAAATCCCTTTTTTAAATAATTGATTTTTCTAATGTCTAATCCTGACACATAATATGGAGGTACTGGCAAGCTTATCCAAAGTTAAGAAGAGTCCAAAGAAAATAATTCTGAGTAATATAATCCCAACATCCTTGATGTTCCAAAAAATTATTAAAAATTTGATCAGAACTAATTGTGATTCCAGTCCAAGCCTCCTTAATAAACCTAGACCCAGAATTTCTTACAAGCCTCCAGTGAGTCTTTAGAATCAGAATAGAAATTGCAAAGCCACTAGAACAGCAGGATGTTGCAACAGCTCTGGTATTACAAAGCCTACATTCAAATTCCAGCTCTCCTACCTACTAACCTTGAACCTGAGCAAATATCTTAACTGGTCTTAAAGTCTATTTCACAAATTGAGTTGCCTTCTATAGGAAGTAGTTGTGAGAAATACAAAAATGCAATGTATGTAATTCATTTAATATACAATGTGACATTTGATACATGTTCAGTAATAGTAGCTAATATTAAAAGAATAATAGAACAGAAAGTCAGGTGTGGTCTAGTGTCAGACTAGCTAATCCACAACCTTAATCCTGAGTACTTTGATTTCTCTAGGGTTCTTCTGGCTCTTTGATGACTCCAGTCGTTATGTAAAGATTACTTGATGGTACAAAGTTGTTTCAAATGCAGATATTTTTACAGATTTTCATAGGACATCTTTGCATGTGGCTTAACATCAACCACTTGATACTGGCAGCCATAGTTGTCAGCCTGGAAATTGGTGTCCTAGCCTTACAGCCTTGTGGGAGTTGGCTGGCACTCCTGTATACCACAGTGCTTGCCTAGGCAGGGACATACTGTTGCCAGCGGAAATCCTGGGCTTTCTGGCATGGCAGATGCTCAAGCTACTACTCCAACAGAGCCCAAGGCTGTGGCTCCCAAAGCCCCATAAATCGGGAGAATCTTTTGCCAAGAGCCCCTTTGTACGGCAGACAGCAATCATTGAGTATCAAGGGACTTCTTTAAGGGGCTATGTGCTAAAGCCTGGCAGGAGCCACTTTGAGAGGTTTTTGAGACCTGATTGTTGCATTATTCCAGAAATAAAGAAATACCCACATACTCACAGTTTGAAACCCTTTTATCAGTCAGGCATGTTCCCTTTCAAAATACTCTTTGTCACATGGGTTTAATGATACAAATACCTAAGCCTAAAAGTAGTTCTTGTTTCCTTTCTTTTTTCTTTTCTTTTTTCTTTTTTTTTTTTGAGAGAGAGACAGAAAGAGACAGAGAAAAGGGGAAAACCAGCCCAGTTCTAAAATTCTTTGAGAAAGAAAGAAGACTAAAAATAGAGACAAAAATATAATTCTTATCTACAAAAATAGCAGAGAAATACTGACACATTATTGTAGACTGAATCAGGGTTATATAGCAGATATTTGGCTTCCTGTACCTTTTAAAATAGCATTCCTGTCCATTCTTATTAAGTTTGGATTGCTCCCAAGAGTTCCTTTGTGACTAATTTAACACCTGTGAAGTCATGGTAATACTAAGTAGAAATTCATTGCCTACTGCATGGATAATTTTATTTTATTCCAAAGTTATTACAATAATTAGTGAAATTCATAAAAGTTCATATTGGTTTAAATCACTTTATTCATTTTTCCATCAATTAATTAGAGAATAATTTTATGACTTAAATAAAATAAATCTCTTTGATTTCACATATTAAAAACTAGGTTGGAAACAGAACTGTTTAACCATATAAAAAGCACGTAAAGTTACTTCTTGAAACATTGAGTACAAATTAAAACATTGTGTGAGGTTAAAATGCCTTCTTCCAATCTTCCTTTTCACCCTGAATCTCCTTTTACATTATCAAGCGTCTTTTGTGAAACATTGCTGGGATGGGTATTGCAAAAACTACCCTATTAGCTACATAAACTTGTCAGGACACATTATTATATAGCACTATATATTGAATTCTACAAACCAGGTGCTTTTTACTCTCGTAAGCTATATTATACATATAATGTTTTGGACTTAGAGTAGAAATCAGCAAGATAAAATATGATTGTAGCTTAAGTTGGGAAAGTCTAAAAGCTATAGATGTTGAAAACGCAAGTTATTTTAGTTTATGGAATTTTAAGTATATTCAAAGAATTAAACATATGTTCTTATTAAAAAATGAACTAGGTTTAATAACACATCTCTAAGACATATTTAATATGTTGAAGGCTTTAACTAGGGGTTATATTCAAATAAATTAGTAACTGTAGTTTGCAAATAAAATTGTCAAACATTTAAGATTTTTTAAAAAATTAAACACACATTTCTATCTGCAATTTAAGTAGTGGTATATTCTATTAGTTTTCTTTATTTGTAAGAAAATTTTTAAAAATCAAATAGATGTCATTTATAATTAATATTTACTGTTGTACCCACATGTATCAGATAGTATCTTCAGTTAGACCAAATATAAGTATAATACAAACTGAAATTAGATTATATCAAGAATCTCAAACTCAAATACCTACAAGGGCCAGAGAGGTCATGTAGAATGAAGCAGGACTGATGTAAAGAAACAGGGACTGGTCAGGACTTGTGCAAGAGAGTATGTGTTCATCTGAAAGCACCCAATCTTACAAGAAAATTAACTGTGTGAATTAAGACCAATATACTTCGATGTCTACATTGGATAAAAATATAGAAACGAACTTCTCTTTAGAATGCAAAAGTGGAAATTATACAGTTATTAATTCTTCATTAAGAAAGTAAAATATTCAATTATTCATGAGAAAGCATTTGCAAGATATGCAACCAAATTTAGAAAAAGGGCAAATCCGTTCATTCATTCTTTAAATTTATTCAAAATACCTTTGAGTGATTTATGTAGACTAGACATTGTGCTAGATATAGAATGGAAAAGACAGATTTGATCCTTAATATGTTAAGGCTAATAGTTAATAGACATGAATGCAAAAGAGTGCATGGCAAGCCTAAGGAGGGAAGTAGTTCTAAATAACTCTGAGGCTTCCATGAGATGGATCCATAGATCCACCACCACATCCACACACCAGAGGTTTTCAACTGTAAGGTAACCTCAAGAGAGGTTTGGATATATGTTAAGGGTATTTAGCTATTGAAATGGAGGTATTCTTCTGGCAGCTAGTGTGTCAGGGCCAAGGAAGCTAAATAGCTTACCATGTGCTGGTAAATTACACACAATGGAGAATTTTCCACTCTGAAATACCAGTGTGCCCTATTAGAGAAACCTTGTTCCAGATCATATTGTCTCTGATAGGGAAACCATTATCTAAATACATAAAAATTATCCTACTCCTTGACCACAAGTCCTTATTGTTTAGATCATTTTAGTGCTCCTATTTTATCCAGTCTTTCACCACATCAGTATCTGATGAACCTATTTTTTTTTTCTTTTTCCAGCACCTCTTTCATGTTCTCACTGTCTCCTTATCTTGATTACTTTTCCTCTAAACCCTTCCTACATTTTTCTCTCTTACACCTCTCTTCCTCAATTGCAGTCTGCTACAAAAACAATTGTGCTTTAAACAGATTTTTCTGATCCCCTGCCTACACGATATAGGAGGACATGCAAATAAAATGAATCTTTTCACTTTATTTTATCCTCCCAATGTCAAATTGGACCTCAGCACTAGATGGCAACCAATAGAGTTCCCTAAGAAATGTTCCATCTAACCAAAACATTTCGTACATGTCTTTTCTGTCACTACTCTTTTGCAATACCATGTTCCTCTCAAATGATGACTTTGTTTACTATTTATCTTAGAAAATTAAGGTGATCAGAAGATATTACCTTATTTTCCTACCAACAAGTGTACTTGTATGTTTCTCCTTATGTTGAATTTTTCACTAGTTAATATTGGCCAACAGTTCCTTCTCTCTTAAAATCTAAACTCTAACTTGTATCTTGGATCTCACTCTAATTATTCTGAACAAAAGGCTCTTTGTTGTAATGTTCACCTTCTCTAATCTGCTAACAATATTCCCACTTTGATGGAATATTTCTATTAACATATACACATAATGCAAGTGCTCTCCCCATCTGCTACTTCACTCCTCTGCAGCCCTTCACAGCTGAAAGAATATAGAATATTTCATGCCTTCTCTGCCCTGCCTCCCATTTTATCTTGATCACATTCCAATTACATATTTTTTCTTCAGGACTGCAAGGTCAACGACATTCAATTTGCCAAGTCTACTGATTCCTTATCCTTATTTAAATATTTCAGTAACTTGTTATATTTTATTTTCCTACTTTTAAAAAATATGTTCTTATTGATTTTAGAAAAAGAGGAAGGGAGGATAGAGACATAGAAACATCATTAATCGGCACATCCCTACTGGGCATTGAGCCCGCTGTTTGGGCATGTGCCCTGACTGGGACTCAACCAGTGACTTCTTGGTCCATGGGTCAATGCTCAACCATTGAGACACAGCAACTGGGCATATCTTCTTCCTTCTTAAAGCATGTCTCTTATTTGTCTTCTAGCATACCACAATCTCTTTTTTTCTCATATTTAAATATTTGAGTGACCCAGGACTCAGTATTTGGCCCTCCTCCCTTGCTAAAAGATACTTAGGAGTAAACTTAATCAAGGAGGTAAAAGACCTGTACTAAGAAAACTATAGAAAATTGAAAAAAAAATAGAGGGAGATATAAACAACTGGAAGAATATACCATGTTCATGGATTGGTAGAATCAAAATAATTAAAATGTCCATACTACCTAAATCAATCTACAGATTCAATGCAATCCCAATTAAAATACCAATAACATATTTCACAGATCTAGAACAAATACTTCAAAAATTTATATGGAACCAAAAAACACCCCGAATACCTGCAGCAATCTTGAGAAAGAAGAACAAAGTTGAAGGGAATCATAATACCAGATATCAAGTTATGCTACAAAGCCACTATAAACAAAACAGCCTGGTACTGCCATGAGAACAGGCATACAGATCAACGGACCAGAACAGAGATGCAAGAAATCGACCCAAGCCATTATGCTCAATTAATATTTGACAAAGGAGGAAGAGCATACAATAGAGTCAAGAGAGTCTCGGTAATAAATGGTGTTGGGAAAATTGGATGATACGTGCAAAAAATGAAACTAGACCACCAACTTACACCATACACAAAAATAAACTCAAAATGGATGGAAGACTTAAATGTAAGATGTTAAACCATAAAAATCCTAGAAAAAATCAGAGGCAGCAAAATCTCAGATATCTCTCATAGCAATATGTTTACTGATACATCTCCTAGGGCAAAGGAAACTAAGAAGAAAATAAGTAAATCAGACTACATCAAAATACAAAGCTTCTGCACAGCAACATACACCATCAACAAAACAAAAAAGGAGCCCACTGCATAGGAGAACATATTTGATAATGACAAATCTGATAAAGGTTAATATCAAAAATATATAAGGAACTCATACAACTTATCAAAAGGAAGGCAAACAATCCAATTAAAATTGGGCAAAGGACCTACATAGATACCTCTCCAAAGTGACATACAGATGATAAAGAGACATATGAAAAAATACTCAAAGTCCCTGATCATCAGAGAGATGCAAATTAAAATGACGATGAGGTATCATCTCACATCTGTCAGAATGGCTACCATCAACAAATGAACAAATGACAAGTGCTGGTGAAGATGTGGAGAAAAGGGAACCATAGTACACTGTTGATGGGGATGCAGACTGGTGCAGCATTATGGAAACAGTATGGAGTTTCCTCAAAAAATTAAATATGGAACTGCCATTTGACCAGTGATCCCACTTCTAGGAATATATCCTAAGAAATCCGAAACACCAATCAGAAAGAATGTATGCACCCCTAGATCATAGCAATGCAACTTACAATAGCTAAGATTTAGAAACACCCCAAGGCACATCAGTAAATGAGTGGATAAAAAGGCTGTGGTACATTTACACCATGGAATACTATGCAGCAGTAAAAAAGAAATATCTCTCACCCTTTGAGACAGTAAGGACCTGGAGAGTATTATGCTAAGTGAAATAATCCAGTCAGAGAACACCAAGTGTCACATGATCTCACTCATATGTGGAATCTAATGAACAAAATAAATTGATGAACAAAATACATCTATAGACATAGAAGCATGGAATAGACTGCCAAATCTCAGAGGAAAGGCAGGGGAGGGTGGTAAGAGATCAGCCAAAGATCTTGTATACTTATATGCATAACCCATGGAGATAGACAATAGGGTGATGAATGCCTGGGGCAAGGGGGTGGGCACAGGCTAGAAGAGGTCAATGGGGGGGGGAGGAACATATGTAACACTTTCAACCACAAGATATAAAGAAAAAATATAAAATAAATGCAACTATTTTTGCAAAGCTGTATTAATGGCATGCCTAGACTATTTTGTCCACCCTTTTCCTCCTTTCCTGTTAAATAGCAAGCAGTTTATTACAACGGCATATCTAACATGCATGATAATTTGGTTTGAATGTTGGACATTGTGTATAAAATATTGTAGAAGTTCTGGATAATGGTATTTATATCCAGAAATAAATAGATTTTTATTTTTTCAGGGAGTTAGAAGACAGACAAAGTGATCAGTATTACCCAATTTCTTTTTAACCTAGTGTCAAGCTTTACCAAAACTTTCAAGAACACAGGCTCAGTGAAAGGTTCAGTGAAACAGAGAAGTCTGAGATACTGAGAGTGACTCCCCAGAGTCTTCATCCCTACATGGGGTATGTGCTCTCTATTTAAATCAAATTTTTAAAAATTATTTCCTCTTTCAGAGGCTTCTTTTAAGCCAAGGGCTGAGAACATCTGGCCTACAGGCCATATAAAGGCCCCGCAAAATCATATGGTCTGGCTCTGCCAAGGATTTAGGGGTGAGCTAATTAAATGTTTGACCAAATATAGATAGCAAGCTCATTTTTCAGTTGATAATTTTGTATGGCCTTTGAATGATATTATAAATATCCAAATGGCCCTTGGCAGAGAAAAGGTTCTTCACCCCTGTTTTAAGCCCTGTACCTAGCAAAGGTCTTCTCATGAATAACATAATTTTTATTGTTGCGCTTAACACAACGATAATTTAATAAATATTTTATAGCCATTTGTCTCTTCTGCTAGATACCAAGCATCATATATGGCATGCAGGATTCATTCCCTGCTTAAAGGAGAATTCTCCATCTTAGATTATCTTTATAAGTAGGATATTAAGTTATATTTGCATTTAGAATATAGATATCCAACTGCTGGCCTGTGTGTCAGTCCCAATTAAGACTTTTCCTAATACTAGATATTATTTTGAAGAGAGAGAAGGAAGACAGACATTGACAGTAAAAATGCTCCTGTATATAAATTTCTCTAGTGAGCAGAAGGCCAATGATATAAAAAAGAGTAGTTAAATGCATGTTGTCTTCACAAAGCTGAAATGTGGGCAGACAGCTTATTGCTGTTTTAATGGCACCTAGCAGAGATGAAATTAACATTTGATTTACATGAGTGTCCTTGGGAAGAGGCAATTGTGACTACTCATATCCACTGATAGGAGTTGAATTGGTTTTAACCTCTCAAAGATATAACCTAGAAGTCATAATAAAAAGCTAAATGCAGATGTCCACTTAATACACAGTGGTACTTCAACCAGTAAGAAAGAGATTGCAGCATAATAGTATTTTATACCTATTAAATAGCTGCCCTTTAAAGAATCAAATGAATTTATAACATTTTCGAATGTGATAAACTAGTCATAGAATATTACTTTATCATTTTTAAAGCAATCCATTATTTAGGAATCATGAGACTTTACAGTTAGAAAACCCGAAAGCCACAAACTCTGATGCCTTCAGGGTCCCTAAGGTTCTAAATATGAAGTAGCTAATATGGCATTTTAAGAAGGGATAAGGGCTGTGATTAATTAAAGAGTACAAATCTTGTTTAAAGGCAATCAAACTGACTGTTTTAAATTATTTTGCTGCGCAAATAAAATATGTACATAGATCAAATTGATTTTTGATCTATGATTCTAGTTCATCCTCTTCATGTATATGAATCACTCAACTTAGATAGGCACACAACAGATTATTAGCAAATATAATTATTCTTATTCTAATGACATTATTGTTATTGAACATCTTTAGTCAAAAATAGTTATAAATTCCTGTTTTGCATGATCTAATTAAGACCCATAATGTATTTGAAAATCACCATCTTCCATATATATAAGCCGAAACACTAAGGCTCTAACTCATCCCAGAATACAGAATAACATATTTGCACACTAAATTCCACATGGATTATACTATCAATCATTACAAAACTCTGATAGAAATCCTAAGTGTAATGGGTTAAACAGTGCGCCACACATCCTGAATTTATGTCCACCCAGAACCTAGTGTTCTTATAAGAAAAGGACAAATACATGGAGATACACAAAGAGAAAGGCCATGGGACCATGGAGGCAGAAACTCAAGTGATGCAGCTATAGCCAATGAGTTTCAGGGATTGCCAGTAACCAACAGAAGCTAGGAGAAAACCCTGAAACAAGTCAGAAGCTCCAGGAGGAACCCATCTTGCTGACATCTGGATTTCACACTTCTGGCTCCTATAATAGAAAACCATTCTATTGTTCTATACTACCAGTTTGTGGTACTTTGTTATGGCAGTCCAGGGAAATTAATGCATTGAGAAAAAATACAATTTATGTTACCAATAGAAATATTAAATAAAAAAATATGTTATTTCAGTCTCCTTATCTAATTCAGGAATCTCAGAAATACATGTCAGAATGGAAGAGCAATATGTATCCAAAGACCACTAATTTACTTTTTTACTTTATTAATTTTCTTTTCTGTGTTAAAAGGAATATGTTTACATTGATTTCAAAGCATCTTCATTCATTTTAGGGTATAGCTTAAGTACTATTTCAGAAGGAATGTTGTTAACTAAAATAAAAGAAATATTTGCATTTTAAGCATCTTAAAAATTCTCAGAACGTACAATCATGGTCTTGCTTTACTAGTGTGCAGGCATTGATAAGCTACCAAAAACAGAAACATAGATTCCCATATTTTCAAAGCGTCAAGAGTTGGTCTAGTAAGAGGATAAAAGTCTTAATGTGAGTGACAGCTTATATAGAGTCTCTGTCAAGTCAAGTGGTAGGATCTTTGATTTTTGAAATTTAGGAATACAAGTTCTAGATGAGCTGCCATTCTCCCTGTGTGCAATTCACCTGAAAATGGTGATGCCTGTATGTAGAAATGGAAGTGATCCAAGAAAGGACAAGTATTTAAAAATAGGTGTAACAACATTTTTAGTGAAAGAGAAAAGGAAAATAGCTAAACACATATCATGGTGGTTATATGCTGAAATTGAACATAAGAAGAGAGGCTTGATAGATGATCTTACTAAATCTTTAAACTAAAAAGGAAAATAATATCATTGTCATATGAATATAACAATCTTGACAGATATAAAAATAAAATTGTTATAGTTAGTAAACAAACAGGCACATTAGATAGTTTAAAATTTATAAACAGCCCTAACCAGTCTGCTCAGTGGCTAGAGTGTCACCCACAGACCAAAGTGTCACAGGTTTGATTCCCTGTCACGGGCACCTACCTCAGTTTCAGGCTGTATCCCTGGCCCAGGTCAGGACATGTGTAGGAGCCAACCAATCAATGTGTCTCTCTCACATTGATGTCTCTCTCTCTCTCTCTCTCTCTCTCTCTCTCTCTCTCTCTCCCCCCCACACACACACACACACCTCTCTCTACCCTCCCCTCCACTCACCTTAAAAGAAAAAAATCAATGGTGAAATATCTTTGGGTGAGGATTTAAAAAAACTTTTTAAATCTTTAAATAATTGTAAAGTATTATATTTGCAAAGCCCACGTGTATGGAAAGTATATTGATTAGCACCTATACTATGAAATCATGTTCACTCATTTATTAACCTGCCGCCCATATAATTGTATATGTATGTGGATATATATATGTATATATATACATATATATGTATATATGTGGATATATGTATATATGTGGATAAATATATATATATATATATACATATATATATATACACATATATATATATGATCATTATAATGGAAATGAGACATAGCTCTGGTTTTGTCAGTCATTTATCATTCTTGAAACACAATTTTTTTTCAACTAAAAAAGAAAATTTATAAATTGTATTATCTCTGAGATCTTTCCAGCTTTAATACTCTGTGGACATACATATTTTTATGGACATCTATGAACAATATTCTATGTTTTGTAGAAATTTTTGAGTTCTTTAACTCAGTGAATTACTCTACTTGGGCTAATGATATAAAATTAACTTTAATATAGTAATAGAATAGGTGTGGTTAATTGCAATTATATCTATGAAATTATTGCTTGGGGAATCAAATATTTTAAAATTAATCTCATTGCCAAGAGAGTTACAGAATTCAGAGCAAATTATTATTGTTGAAACAAATTCTATAAAGGCATGATCAAAATTAAGAAGCAAAAAAAGAAGATGGTGGGAGCAAGTTTTGTAAAATAAATTACATTTGAACCTCAGTATTTTAAATGGAGAATTATAATACATTACATTTGGGGATATACTTAACCCACATTATCTTATATGGGTCTAGGGTCTCATAGAGTGTAACTGCTTTCAAAAAAACTACCAGGAAAAAGAAACTAACCCAAATTTCTCATACTTAAAATAAAAGATAAATGTGTACCTTGTATCAGTAATAAGGAGAATAATTTTTGCTTATTTCATGTAATTTATTAATTACATTACTGATATTTATGAGTTCAAAAATAAAAACAGAACAAATCATTGTGCCTATGGCAGTATTTGTTAAGTTATAATAGTAAAAATTAGACAATCCAAATAGAATACAAGTTTAAAGACATTTTATTTGATTTTAGATTTTTAAATTCATTTTGTCATATACTCTAAAAATAATTAATTAAATTAATATAAAGTGCACATACCTTGATAAATATTTTATACCAAATCCTGATACAGACGTAGAGAATAATTGAAAATAAATGCAAATACTTATCAAGTTAAATGATCTTTAAAGCTCATCCTATACAATAAAAGGCTAATATGCAAATTGACTGAACAGAGGAATGACTGGTCGCTATGATGCACACTGACCACCAGGGAGAAGATGCTCAATGCAGGAGCTGTCCCCTGGTGGTCAGTGCGCCAGAAGCTGGGCTCAGCGGCAGCATTAAGGATGTCCACCTGGGTGACCTAAGCCATCAGTCAGACATCCCCCAAAGGCTCCTGGACTGTGAGAGAGCACAGGCCAGGCTGAGGAACCCCTCCCCCTGAGTGCATGAAGTTCATGCACCGGGCCTCTAGTTAAAATATAATGTTCTGAAATCATTTTAAGCAAGATGATGAGAAATAATTTTCCATTGAACTCTAGTATTGCTACATTCATTCACTTATATTTTTGTAAATATAATTTCAAACTCCAGCAATAAAAATTACTTTTAAAGTGTAGCCACAGTTACAAAAAGCTAATAGATAGCCTTTCCTATATATGATTAGGGCAGTATGATTCATCAAATTGTTTATTTTTTTTAATGGTCCTAGGAGTCTTTTGTTCCAGCTCACTACAAGTATGACTGTTAAAAAAAAAGGAGTAACATTATCACCGCAAAAAATAGTCAAAACCTCTTCTTTTCAGTTTATAATACAAAATTGAAATTGCTTTCATTGCAGCCAGTTTCAAAACTACTTTTCATATGTTCTTAAACAGGGAAGAAAAATATCACACCAGTAAGAGAGGCCATAATTTCCAAAAAGAATTAATTCTAGTGAAAAAAAGGTACTTATACACTCATATTTATACATACAGACCTGTGTTTAAATAGAATACTAATATATTTACCCAATCAATTCATTCTATAAATATTTAATGAGTGCCCAGGCACTATAATTGAGATTGGAAGTACACCATGTTGAATCAGAGACGAACCTGCCCTCTAGAAGCTGATACTCTAGCAGGAAAGTCAAAGGAATCACTTAAAGATTATTGATTACTATAATTAATTATGTGATAAAATCATACATCTAATTAATTCAAGGAAGCCTATGGGAGAATAGTTTCAAATTGCTACAATTTATTTTGCATTTTTAATTTGGTTTAAAAATCTTTACTATTTACTTGTTAAAGGTTGTATATAAAAGCTATACATCTGGGCAGTGTGGCTTAGTGGTTGAGCATCAACCTATGAACCAGCAGGTCATCACTGGAGGTTTGATTCTGGTCAGGGCACATGCCCAGGTTTTGGGCTGTGAGATGGGGCAGGCCGGGCTGAGGGACGCCCGCCCCCTCCAGTGCATGAATTTTCATGAACCGGGCCTCTAGTGCTGCTATAATTGTCATGCATCTTAGGCCACCTATTTCATCTCAGGAAAGTCACAAAATTCTTTTAATAACAACTCAATCCCTTATCTAATGATTATAAAGGAAAAGTTGTAGAAGTTATAAAATGCACACAGAAAAATATAAGAAGAGCAACACGTACACTGATTTTATTTTATCTATCCATTGTCATTTGGATAGGCAGTGATGTGTCAACATGGTCTCCAGAGCTAGTTGCATGGTCTTGCTGGGGCAGAGTTGTAGCTTTGTATTTTTTATATGACCAATATCTTTATTTTATAGTTTTTAAAAATACTCAGGGTGACGAATTTTGTGTGGTCTTAACGCTGATGTAACATATTGCCTACAAAAAGTATGGACATCTTTTTATTACATCAGATAGGATATGTTACCATTATACTTTACAGATTTAGGATTTATGGTAATTTAGGTAGAATCTGAATTATACTTTTTTCCTTTCACAACTCTTGAAGAAATAGGTTTATATTCTTTTAGTCCATGTTAAACAGTTACTTTAAGCACAAATCATATTTTGACTTTCTTGCTTTCAAAACTTTAGTCAACATAAAATAAGAACCTTGAAATGAAGTCCACTTTACCACATAATTTCATAATATCTGATATAACATGACAATTATTTAGAGAAGGAAAAAGCTAACCAACTAAACAAAAAAAATACATAAACAAATGTGACTTTGCTATGAGTGGAAAAATAAAATGCTACACCAAATGATTCTGGGAAAGAAAGAGTCCTTATCCCCTTAAGGCAGTGGTTCTCAACCTGTGGGTCGCGACCCCTTTGACGGTAGAACGACCCTTTCACAGGGGTCGCCTAAGACCATCCTGTATGTCAGATATTTACATTATGATTCATAACAGTAGCAACATTACAGTTATGAAGTAGCAACAAAAATAATTGTATGGTTGGGTCACAACATGAGGAACTGTATTTAAAGGGCCAGAAGGTTGAGAACCACTGCCTTAAGGCTTAAGTAATGTTTTTAAAGAATCACTGGGGGGGGGGGGGGGTCATAATAAAGGTTCTGAGGTGCAGCTCCCAGGTTTATGGACAAATGTTTTAGCAGCATATCCCTTGTATAATAAAGACTCAGTAGCTTGATGCTTGCTCCACCATTGCCATGTATCTGCCATAGAACCACAATGAAAAATACTTATCCTTCAGGTACCTCTCCAGCTTGTGACTGCTTGATGTTATCCAATTTTGAGGGGAAAAAAGAAACAGCATTTACATAAGATACCTGATATACATCTGTTCCTTTCTATCAGTGTCCAACACAGAAGAGGAGCCAAGATAGAAGAGAAAGACAATATAAGAATATCTATTTGTATTTTTTCTATTTGATCATGTTTAATTTATATTTGTGCACATCATTTTATATGCAAAAATAACTAGTAGAGTTTTATATATGCATAAAAATTTCTTGTTTAATATAGTTAAGATTAAGATGAAGGCTCAACTCTAGGTATCACATTCTTACTAAAAATGATGTAGTATAAAAAAACACACCATGCAATACTCATAGACATAGATAACAGTACTGTAGTTACCAGAGGGAAGATGAGTGGGAGGGTAGTAAAGGGTAAAGAGGGTCAAATATATGGTGATGAGAGAAGATTTGACTTTCGGTGGTGAGCACACAACACAATATACAGATGATATAGCATAGAACTGTATACTTGAAACTTACATGATCTTATTAACCAATGTTATTCCAATATATTCAATTAAAAAATTAAAAATCTGCTCTAGTACTCTAACCATGGTTTGAACTAGATCATTGTGTACTTGAGTACTTGACCACTACATTATGCTTTTAAGGAACTTAGCTTTTAGTAATATCACTTACACTATATGTAAGCATAGCATCCTCTCTCCTAGGGTGTTAATTATGCCTTTAATATTTTCACTTCCATGGCAGAGAATCAGTGAGCTATCCTTCAAGTTTTCTTCCTTTTCCTGACTAAAGAGTGGACACACAACCAATATTAACCAGACTCCCTGTCTCTTGTGCATATAAATCTTGAACAGAAAACTAACAAACCTGAAAATAGCTGCAGCTGACCCTTCCAGATAGTAAGTTCCTGAAGAGCTTACCCAGTAGTTGTTTCCTTTCAATGGTTTTTCTCTGCACCTACAATAAAATCATTTATGCTATATTTTATAATAAAATTATTTTTATCTGACATAGGAAGAAAAATCAGAACTTGAATACCAATGATTGAGAAATATATGTAATCTTTTTCACTTAGGCTAGGAGGGTGGTGATTTCTCTAAATGAGAAGAGTGTTGAATTTTCTAAGAGTATAAAAGTTTCTCAGAAGTACAGAAATCCATATATTCATCCACATCACATCTTTCAACTGAATAAAATGATGAATAAATAAAGTAATCAATGACGGTAGGTTTAGAGCTCTTTCAATGATATATGCATCAGCATAATAATAAAACAGGTGTCATTTACCACATTGTTACTACTTACCAAACAAAATAGAAAGTTTTGTATGCATACTAACTCAATTAATCCTCATAAGAGTATGAATTAGCTATAATAATATCCTAATTTTATGCACAATAAAATTAAGGCAACTAGTTATAATTATAGAATGTCCACACACAGCTAGGAGGATAATAAAGCACATCTATAAACTTAGACACTGTGTATCCAAGATCTGTCCTCTCTTTCCTCCATGCTGACTCTCATAGTATTGAAACTTAAACCTTTTAGATTTTGTTTATTGGTACAAATAATTCAACTAACTTTTAGTGTACTTTCCTGTTTTTTACCCATCCCTCTCTGGCAACAAAAGTCAAGCAAAGCAAGAGTTACTTGTGTACAAGAAAGGAGTAAGTCCGTAAACTCGGTTTGTCCAAAATGCTGCACTTTCAAAGGTTTGGTCCTTGCCTAGCAACTGAGAGATAACCTTTAGATACTGGAATATCCAACGTAATAAGAATGCCTTTGTTTACTTGGCATCTTGAGCCATGCCAGTATATTTTATTCTAACAATGTGATTTATTTTGGGAGCCATGGGTCACGCAATATCAGTTTGACATCTGGAGCAGCACAAAAGTTCTTAGTTGACAAGTTAAGCTTCCCTGCTTGGCAATATTTGGTGCATGTTGTCACACACTGTCACTGAAAGAATTGTGTTGCCTGTAAGATTCCATTGGAGAAGACAACTGGAAACCTGCATCTGTTCTTGCCTAGAGTTTGCTCTATGAACCTTTTACCTTTGCTGATCTTAATCTGTACTACCCAAAGCAAACTATAGATTCAATGTAATCCCTGTAAAAACACCAACACACCAATGGCATTTTTCACAGAACTAGAACAAATATTCCTAAAATTTACTTGAAACCAGAAAAGTCCCCCAAATAGCCAAAACAATCTTGAGAAAGAATAACAAAGCTAGAGGTATCACTAACTGATATCAAACTCTACTACATGGCAACAGTGATCAAAATAGTATGGTGCTGGCCCAAACACCAACACAACCATGATTTATAACAGTACAGAAGTTCCTTAAAAAATTAAAAATAGAATTACCATATGACCGCACAATCCCACTTCTGGATATTTATCCAAAATACTAATTTGAAAAGATATATGTATCTCTATGTTAATTGCCACATTATTTACAATATCCAAATTATGGAAGCAACCTAAGTGTTCACTGATAGGTGATTGAATAAAGAAGTGGTACATATATATAATGGAATATTATTTGGCCATAAAAAGAATGAAATCTTATTATCTCCAACAATACAGATTAATCTAGAGCACCAATTTTCATCTCCTGGCACACATAAAGTCATTACTAAAATTCTGTGGCACACCAAAAATATTTTACATTTTTTGGCAATCTAGCTGACAAAAATGTGAATAATTTTGACTCATTCACACCCAACAGCTATTTTGTTAGCTGCTGTCATTTTTTAATTTGACAATCTAAGGGAAAAGAAGTCAGTGCCCCTGACCAAACAGTTAGGTATTACATGTTTTAAAAATTCTTGTGACATGTCAGTGTGCCACTGCATACCAGCTGAAAATCACTGACCTAGAGGATATTTTGTTAAGTAAAATAAATCAGACAGAGAAAGACAAATAACAAAGGGTTTCACTTATAAAAAACAAAATAAGCAAAAAACCCAGAAACATACTCAAAGTTACAGACAACAAATTGTTGGCCAGTTGGAAGGAGAGATGGGAGCTTGATGAAAACAGTGACGGGATTAAGAAGTACAAATTAGCAGTTACAAAATAGTCACAGGGATGTAAAATACAGCATAGGGAATATAGTTAGTAAACGTATGGGGGAGATCACTTTGTAAGTTATACAAATATGTAACAATTAGGCTATAAACCTGAAAGTAATATGATATCCAGCATCAACTGTAATATAAAAAAATTTTAAATAGTTTCATTGGAGAAGGCATCCTGACTAGGTTGCAGTCTACCAACCCTAAAGTTTGGAAGGTCTGAGGTGGAGAGAGTGCCTAGAACAATGGATCACTCAGCGAGCTTTTATTGCAATAGATGCCTATGCTGTACTCATGTTCTTGTGAAATGTAGGTGATCTAATTATAATTCCTATAATTAGAATTATTATTCAGAAAAAAATCGGACCTTAAAATCATTCCTGCACCCAGATCCTCTGGCCAAACTCCACCCAGACTTTAGACACCAAACTTTTCCTTACATATACACACATACACACACATACATACATGTGTTCAAGACAGTATTCAGATTTGCCAGAGGTTTCTTACAGTTGGTTAGGTATGGTTTAGTACTTCAAATCAATGTTTCCTATTACTACTATATTTTCCAGAACAATGATTAAGAAGAAGGTGGTGAGGAGCTAAAACTCACATTAGTTCTCAATATTGTCAGGAAGCAGAAATACCTATATAACTTATAAATATGTACTTTATGTACACATCTATATATGGCCAAAATTGTGATAATTTATACTCTGCTTTTCCCTCATTTAACAATTTGTAAAAATTTATCATCTTTTTAAGTATTCTATAAAAATTTCTTAGTGACTCCCTAATGCTATATGGTATAATTCTAATGAACAACTCCCTATTTTGGAACATTTGTGTATCTCTTCTTTTTTAATAATTTTAAAAGTGTTCCAATGAGCATTTTTATAAATAAGTATTGGTGCAGTTCTTTGATTAAATATTTAGAGTAAATTCCTATAATTAGAATTATTATTCAGTGAATATGAACATGTTGCTTTTTCTTTCATCAAGTACTTTAAGAAAATTTTAGTAGCTTCGAAATAGCACATTCCACATGTTATTTAATTGTGAATAAAGTGTGCTTTCAGAATAACATTGTACAAAATCCTTTGGCATGCATACATTTCCTATATAATAAAAACCTAATATGCTAAGTGTCCGGTCATCTGGTCGACCAGCCAACCAATCAAAGTGTAATATGCTAATGATATGCTAAGGCTGCTCAACCGCTCACTATGATGTGCACTGACCACCAGGAGGTAGACAGTCAACCGATTGACTAGTCACTATGACGTGCACTGACCACCACGGGACAGACGCTCCAACTGGTAGGTTAGCTTGCTGCTGAGGTCCGGCCGATCGGGACTGAGCGAGATGGGCCAGACATGCACTGGAGCCCTCCTACGGTCCCTCCCCATCTGGCCAACCTCCCGCGTCCCTCCCCGGCCCTGATCATACACCAGAGGGGTCCCTCAGCCTGACCTGTGCCCTCTTGCAATCTGGGACCCCTCGGGGATGTCGTAGAGCCAGTTTCAGCCTGATCCTGCAGGCCAGGCTGAGGGACCCCACTGGTGCACAAATTTGTGCACCAGGCCTCTAGTAATTTCATATAAATTAACTTAAAAACTTAGTAAATTTCTAGAGTTAAATGGAATAAAATATTTTAAGGTGTTTGATATATTTTCTCAAATTACCCACTAAAAATGTTGAATTTGCAGTCTCACCAACAAAATTAAATTCATTCTTAAAGTCTCATTGACATAACTTAGATAATTTACATATTTAACTTGATAATGATAGTAATACTCTTCAGCAGTATCAAGCACTTCTTTATGCCCTGTCATATTTGATCCCCATAACAAAGCTGAGAGATAAGTACTTTGTTATTCCCGTTTTAGAGATGAGAAAACTGGTTTAGGGGTATTATTTAACTTTTTCAAGGTCCACCAGATAGAAAATGAAATAAATATCATCTGATCACAAACAGTCTGACTCTCAGTTTACTATGGAGTCGTCTGACCCACTAAAAAGACCATACAAATATATTTAACAATCTAACAGTAATTAGGAAAAATTAGTTCATACCTAAAAATACCTTTACAGATTTGTATTTGTATGTTTGTCTATCAAATATTCCTTGGAATTAACTAAATTAATAACCAAAATTATAAAATGTATTTTAAAAGTAGTATTTATACAAGAAGTTATTACAAATAAATAATGAAATTATAAAATAACTATAAATATACCTTCTAATCTAATAAACATAGATTTGACCTTTTTTTTACAATTCCAAATGCTGTGTTTAGTCTTACAATTTTTATTAGTCCTGTATTTTTAAATTTTCCACTCTTCATATTTCCTTTTTCATTTTTTGCAAGAATCTGTTTTTTTGATGTTAGTGTATTATATTTTCTATTGTTTTATCTTTTGTTGATGAAAGCAGACTGAGATATAAAGCAAGTAGACCAAATGTAAAGTACTTTCATATGAAGCATTGCTAGAGGGGTCTAGCATGATGAAGTACATTTCATGCAATGATATATGCCATCACAAGAGCTACAATAAGAAAATTGTCCAAATATCAAATAATAACATTCATTTTATTCTTGTAATGTCACATTGTGTTTCTGCTCATATGGAGAAGTCTATAATTTACACATTAAAAAAAATACATTTAATGTTTTACTATGGAAAGGGTGGAAAACTAGCTTAGAAAACTAATTCCAGGCTTATTTTTGCTACTGAATTATCTGTGTCATATTAGGTAAACAAATGAGCATCTTTGGTTCTCATTCTCCCATATATAAAATAAAGTGAGGGTTGTATTATATAACCTAATTTTACATGGCCTTTCTGGGTTCATATGTGTGAATAAATTACTCAGCAAGTGATTTGTTTCTTTTAATTTTCACTTGATTTTTCTCACTGAGAGTTCTGACAAGTTGTGACAAGAATTAGCCACTTTTACTGTAACCTAGTTTAAACACAGTCGGGGATTTAGGGGAGTTTGTAGTTTCTGGAGTTTGTGGACTGGAAACCATTACAAAGTGTTTTGAATCCTCTGTAACTTACAATCCTACTCAGTAGTATAGGTTGTTCATCATATCATTTCTTTGTGTCTCCTAAAATGAGCTAATTTAAGACATGTTTAAAGTTTTAAGCATAATTATCATAGGTTAAAAGGTGGAGGAGAGGTCAGATTTTTGTTACAGAATGCAATCATAGAAATACCTATTTTGAAAAATAGTTTTAGAGATTATTCAGCATTACAATCCTATTCATCCTGGATGCATTAAAATATCTTTGTTTTGATTCAGAACAGATTTATTTATCATGATGATAGTTATTTATTAAATGCATATAGGAGCAAGGCATTGGCCTAAATTCTCTATGCAATATTCCATTGACTTTATATCAAACCTAAAAGGTATGTAATTTTGTTTTTATATCACTATTTCACAGAAAGTACGGCAGATATTTAGAAAGTCAAAATGACTTGCCCAAAGTCACAGAGCTAGAAAAGCACTGATATCCAAACTCATCAGTCTGCCTCTAAGGCTCATACTCTGAAATACTGCAGTTTATTCCTTTAAAGGAAAATAAAAATGAAGAAAAATGTCCCTTAGGAGGCATGGCTGACTAATCAGTCTTCTCCAGCTTTTAACCCATTCCATGATGTCCAGATTCACAATCAGAGCCCCTTAGAGACAAGAAAAGTGATGTTAAAAACAAAGAGATACTAAGGGGGGAGATTTTTCTTCACATAAGGCATAAAATTTGAACTACATTCAAGTTATCCTGAATTAAATTATTGGGGCAAGTGTGTCAGAATTTGCATTCATTATTTCAGAAGTGCCATTAAGATACATAGTGTTTATTACATAGCACCTTCATGTTTCTTCAGAAAAATTTATGAATATTCACATTAAGTGGGATAAACAAGACACTAAATAGACTTGTATTGGTTCAGGTCAGGATTTATAACATAATATAGTATAAAAGAGGTTTCCTTTTTAAAGCTCTATAAATTTTAGAATTGTAGATAAGATGTCATAGACCTATCTTTCTGTAAATTAAAACAAAAGTCAAGCATTATGAGCTGAAATTACTATAACTTATCCTACTTTAATTTTCTTTTTATTTAGTTTTATTTTATTTTGTATGCAGCACTCTACAGGCTCTCCTTTTAACTATATTCTGTGTAAGTAAGACAAAGAGAAATAGAAGTCAATAATTGTATTTAAAAATTATACCAACAAATGTAAATTTTGGGTTAGTCTAAAAATTGTGACTTTATATAATTCAGAGTCTAAGTTGTATAAATCCTTCTATGACTTTACAGATCTTTCTCTCATCTATAGATTCCCAAAGGCACTAATTTATAGTTGTTCAGGTTTCAAATTTTCTTATAAGCCCTCATAAAAAATTATAAAAACCCAGCCAGCATGGCTCAGTAGTTGAGGGTTGACCTACGAACCAGGAGGTCACAGTTTGATTTCCAGTCAGGGCACATGCCCTGGTTGTAACCTTGATCCTCACTGGGGGGCATGCAGGAGGCAGCTAATCAATGATTCTCTCTCATCATTGATGTTTCTACCTCTCCCTCTCCCTTCCTCTCTGAAATCAATAACAAATATATTTTAAACTGTTATAAAATTCTCAATAAAATTAATCATGTTAATTATTATCACAATAGGCCCCTAAGAATGTTGGGTATATTGTGATCCTTTTGCACAATAACTATTCGCAATTTAAAAGTCTTTTGCCTTTTTGATTGCTTCAGATAAATTTGAAACTACATAGGCAACCATATTTAAAGAATTTATTTTACAATGCTAGCAAAAGATAAACTTTATAAATTTATATTGTCCCCTTAATTTGAGTAGCTTGGACTAACTAAAAAACAAAAGCAAATTTAAAGATGAACAATTGTCTTCTCCAAAACTTACCTGAATCATATCTCATTTCTTTGAACTATGGCCAAAGAATCAGATCTCTGTCTTCTAAATACCTTTCTAAGTATGAATAAACACTTTGAAATCAAAATTAGCCATAATATCATGGGCTACCACTAATTTACTTGTAAGAAAAAGGTAAGGACATTTTGCTTAGCTAATAGAAAGGGATTTTCATAAAATCCCCAAGTTTCTGGTTAATCATCAAACTCTTGAACATAAATCATATCCACATGCTGCCAAATAATACAAAGACAAATTCTCCTCCAAGGAAGAAATAGAACAAGGGAAAGAGGAAATATACCATTTCAGTGGGCTAAACCACATAATGTTGGTATTTTGTGTCACTGGATGATGCTGGTTCCTTATCATGACATATCATACATCAACATTATAAGCTGGAAAGAGAGAATAATAGTAGCAAAACCATTTGATGCCATATTGAGCTACTGAATAGTTTTGGACCTCATTTTTTGACAGCTTATAGCTAAAGACATATTTTTTATTCCCCCTCTCCCCAATTTCATTTATCTTAACAAATTTGTAATTCAAAATAGTCACTAAAATATCAAAGAGGCATTAACATTTCTAACATCATCAATGCTTCAAGGTGAAACCTAAAAAAAAATCATTTTCTTTAATATCCAAGAAATAACAGTTAATTAAAATAATTTTGTTTAAGATTGGCAAAGGAGAAAAAAAATCTCAACATCCATCTATTTTAAAGACCTAAAATATGGCAGTATACATTGAAAAGACATCACATAAATGTTTTTAAGATATCCAACTAAATTCTGCCAATAAAACCTGCATTATTTAAGTATGCAAAAAACTGTGTTAGATGGACACAAATACATTTCATGGGTTCAGTTTGTTATTTAAACAAGACTCTAGGTAAATAGTAATAGACATCTCAAATATTAACCATAGACTATAGGAACTATAAATGTGGTTTCTCTAAAGAATAAACCTTTGTATTCTGCAAGGATCAGTTTAAGTATTTTTAAATGGTGTACTGTCAGAGCTTAGTTTAATTAATATGAAAAATATATTTGTATATCATCTAAAAGTCTTTAAAAGATCTGTGGGATGGTTTTCATAATTGGTATTAAATTTCTTGTAAATAAGAAAGCAACGGCACGGAAATTACAGAAAGAGTCATCAAGTTACATGTTCATAAATAATGCTGTTCCGCTTGAGAAATAAGCTTCCCACAGCATTGATTCTATCTCAGCACAAATAACTCATCGCGAAATACCACACACTGCCAGGCCTGTTTGCACAGCCTTTGGAAATAGAGTGCTTAATAACTAGACTCATTAATACTAATGGCAAATCAGTGAGATTAAATATTTCTATAAATCATTTTATTAATAAAACAGAGGGCCCATTATAGAACTATTGAACTGTTAAGCTGCAATATTTCAGAATCAGCATTTTATAAACATTTCAATAAGCACAGGTGACAACATCCAAAAAGGCACAGCACACCAATGCCACTGGATAGAAAAATGTGCACTGCTCAAGCACATCATCAAAAAGGCAGTTTTCTCTAAAATATTATAATGCAGAGTAGCAAGGCATATAAATTAAATGGATATTATATTTTTAAAATCTCCCCACATTCTCTCTTACGTAGCTTTCAAGAGGCCTCTGAAGAATGGGATGCTATGGTATTCACTAAGGAATGCTATGATATTCACTAACATGCTTTATCATTTTACTATAACCCTTAGATGGATCATGGGCAACATGAATGACATTTGAGCAGTTGAGACTAAAGGACTGAATACTTAAACACAAAAAGAATAATGATAGCTTACTATAGCTCTCAGTAAGAATGTTCAATAGATATAAGAGCTGAAAAATGAGATTAGAGACAATGCATTTCAAAGAGTGAGGAAAGGCCAAATGCAGGGATGACCACAGACATAAAAGTATGGAGTGTTTGGAGTTTTGCATATATGAAAGCTTCACTTTTTACATAGCTTTTATTTCCTTTTGCCAGCCAAGTGTGTGTGTGTGTGTGTGTGTGTGTGTGTGTGTGTGTGTGTATATACTGCAACTGGATATTTTGATTAAAAGTGGAAACTATTCGTTGGCAGAATTAAATTTACTTTTCAATGCTTCTAACTTTCCAGGAAGAGCACATTAGCTTAGGGGAGGTGGGGAGCTAAAGTGTAAGAAAAACAGCAGAACTCCTGCCAGAGGATTGAGGCAAAAAAGAGCCCAGGATTCAGAGAAGCTGGATAAATATTGAAATACAAATCCCTTGTTTACTATAATGTTTTCTGTGTTGGGAAAACAAGTCCATGAAGCTTAGGTTCTGTGTATCAGAGAGAGGAATGCAGGTGACTTTTTGCCAGGCTATTGATTGTAGTAGCATTTGGGGATTGAGCTTTTCAAGCTTTCTAATTAGAAAGTGCATGGTGAGCCATATGTTAACCATTGCAACACTGGTTTGAAATAGAAAAAGCAAAACTGAGAAGTTAAACAATGTGCCTTTTTATATTATAAAAATATATGTTATATTTATCAAATGAAAGATTTCCACAGCTCTTTTGACTCTAGTCCCACAAAAAGGTGGGGGCTTATTTTTGCCCCGCATCTTGAATTGGGGGTCGATTGAAATTGCTTTGACCAATGTGGCAGAAGGGACATGATGCCATATCCTGGTTGAAGAATTCAGAGGACTGACAGATTTTACTTTGATGAGTGAGATCCTTGAGCCACACACTGTAGAAGTCCAAATATCCCAAGGTTGCCATGCTCTATGAAGACTAATCCATTGAAGGAGCCTTAGAGCATGATTTCCCTTGTAGAAAATAAAAGAAAAAAAGACCAAAGACTATGAAGGAGTAAGACTTGGAAGTAGAGTCCTTAGGACCAGACACCCCAAAGGAGCTGCATCCATCGGAGACTAAATACCCAGCCTAATTCTTTCCAAATTTCTGACCCAAAGTCATTGGCAAAATGAAATGATTTTTTTAAGCCATGTGCCTTCAGGGTAGTTTGTTACACAGCAATAAATAACCGAACATGACATTAGCATGAGAATTCTCAGATTTCCACAAATTTAAACTTATAAGAAAACCAACATAGCTCTAGCTGGTTTGGCTCAGTGAAGGGTCCTAGTTCGATTTCCGGTCAGGGCATATGCCTAGATTGCAGGCTCAATCCCCAGTAGGGGGTGTGCAGGAGGTAGCTGATCAATGATCCTCATCATTGATGTTTCTATCTCTCTCCCTTTCCCTTCCTCTATGAAATCAATAAACAAAAAAAGTTAAAAATAAATTTAAAAAAAAACACAAAAAAGAAAACCAATGTAGGGCTTTTGGTCAAGATGCTGAGTAGGTAAACAAGGCACTCCCATCCTCCTAGAACCACATCAAGATTACAACTAAACTACGAAACAACCATCATTCAGAACCACCTGGAATCCAGCTGGACAGAAGTGGCATAACTCAAGATATGCAGATGAAGCCACCTCAAAACTGGTAGGAGGGCCAGAGACACAAAATGGGCTGACCTCATACCCATGTGAAAAAGTCTGGAGAAATATATCAGCTGCTGAGGGTGCCCCGAGAAGTGAGGGGTCTCAGCTACATGCTAAGCTTTCCAGCCCAGGATTCAACTGCCAGGAAGAGAAGACCCCATAGCTTCTGCCTGTAAAAACCAGTGAGGATTGTGGAGGGCTGCAGGAGTCCCAAGCATTTCTCTTAAAGGGCCCACACATGGACTTAGCCAGATTCATTCACTCTGAACTCCAGTGCTGGGACAGCAGCTGGAAAGGCACCAGGACATATGGAAAGGAACAGAATGTCTGGCTTTGGGGCAACAGTTGGAGGGGCAGCTTTCTCCAAGAAAGAAGTGCTGGCTGAAGCCACTGAGACCTTCCACTGCAGGAGTCAGTGGGTGTCATATCTTAGTCTCCATCAATCTGGCAAACACTGTTCACCCTGACCCACCCAACTTGTGGGCCCACCCAAGCTGCTTCCAGTGGCTTTTCCATACAAACAACCTATCTCGGCTCATGCTGGGGACATTCCTACAATCTCTCAAAGGTTCAGAAACCCCTAACCAGCAGAATCTGGCCTCAGCATGCCCTGTACTCTTGCTAAGGGGACCCAGGCTGGCACTAGCAGCAGCCAGCCTGGGTTCTTCACTAGGCCTCTCCCAGATTCCTCCAAGCCCAGCACAGGTAGCACCCATCTGCAGACCACTCTGTAGCTCATACCAGTTAGCCATGGCAGGACACAGGTGGCAGCTGAATTTGGCCTGCACTTGTCAGGAGCCGGCACACCAAAGGACAGCTTCAGACCATGCCAGAGCACCACCAAACCACCTCCATGAGCGAAACACTTACAAGTGTTTCTCTGAGCACCAGAGCCCTGCTGAAATGAGTTCTGCTCTGTGGGGTAAGCCACTGCACAGCACCTCCTCCACCATAATTGTAGCTTGTGCTCGCCGCCAACTGACTGTGGGTAAATCCTTCCCGTTGAGGTGCCAACAGAAATCAAAACTAAACTACAACAGGAAGGTGCACATAGCCCACCCAGGGGCACACCAGGAGTGCCTGGCTTGGGTGACTAGGGAGGCTGTGCCATTGAGCCTCACAGGACACTGATTACATAAGGCCTCTAGTCCTCATTTCTTATTTAACAGACTAGAAGCGACTGTGTAGTACAATTTCATGACAGTTACAAAAAATTCATGATGAAAAAATTGTGTGGTCTTCTTTGCGTTCTGCTGGGTAAGATGGGCAACTACATGCTCCAAGTTTTTACTTGTTAGTTGAGCAAGGTAAACTAGCTTTATAAAAACAATCCAATATTTTGATTCTGACTATTGTCCTTTTACATATCAATCTTTAAAGAAATGTAGCAAGAAAATATGTAAAGTCTAATAGCAAGCTGATATTAGAATTGATCTTCTTCTTGGCAACAAAAGGCCAATTTAAGCAGAAAAAAAATCATAAGAAAACAAAATACATTTCTTTTACCTATGTTTAGTCACATATTACTTATAAGAGAAAACAATAAAAAAGAAAAACTCCATAAAATAGAGTAAAAATTCTGAAGGATCAGATGGCTTTTTCAAATTCAGGATCTAGAAAAAGTAAAGTATGAAAACTCATATAAAACTCAGTTGTTAAAAGCATAGGGGTGGAACTTGCCAACGTGGAGGCAAAGGAAATTATTCCTTTGAATTTTAATGTATATATTCATGGAAACAGATGAAAACAAGTATTTTCCAATAAGGCTCCTTTCTCAGGGGAATTATGTGAAAGGAAGGTTTGGGCTTCTGGCATTCAATGACAAATGAAAATGAGAAGATAGTAGTTTCAACTTATAAAAAGTGCCTTTAAACTTTCAGTATGAAACCATTAAAATGCATGATGTCATTTAAGAGGAAGAGAGTAGTCAACTGCAACTGAGTTCTGCTATCACATTCCAAATGCCACATCAGCCGCCACCTGGCTTTGATTCCTTCCTGGATCTGGTTAGTGGTGTATGAGACAGTTTTTGTCCTGAAGTCCAGTTCTGCTGACCCACATCTTCTATTCTCTCCTTGACTCCCTGTCCTCATCCTTCCTTTCTAGTGACTTCAATGTCCATTAAAATTCTATTTCCAGTGCCAACCATACATATAAGTCAACACAAAAAGAGCAGGTGAACCACTCTGTATGGTTAAATATTCATGAACTGACATGCTGAGGAAAGGGGTAGCATGATTAATTGAATGGTCTTGTTAGTATAATATTGAAAATACTTAAATAGTGCTTACCATGTGTCAGCTGGAACTGTTAGGGTTTACATTTATTAACTCATTTGAGGATAGCCCTATGTGTTGAGGACAATTATCTCTACATTGCAGATGAAGAAACTGAGACACAGAGAGGTTAATTATCTATCCAAAGTCATATCCAACACAAGGCAGAGGCAGGATATGAACAGAGGCAATCTGGCTGCAGAGGTTGGGCTCCCCAAAAAACACAAATTTCATTGCCTCTCAGACTCACTAAAGATCTTTCTCAAGTATTTGTTTATTAACTGTTATAGTGAGTCACTGAACTGTTTAATTCTATTTAACTACCTTGATAATCATGCAGTGTTTTGGGATCATTATGCTGACAATGAATTCTCATTATATAATTCAATAAAAGCTAAAAAGAAAATATAGCATATTGAGCTTACACATGCATTGTCTCAATAAATGTTCACTTGTATCATGTAGGATAATACGACATGAAATAATATAAATGTAGTAACTACCTCCCAAAAGTACACATTTTGTGAAGACAGGCATGTAAATACATCACTATAATACTGTGACACAAATGCTAACAGAGAATGAACAAAATATTAGGAGAGATACAAGTATAAAGCAACAAAATATTTGGGGGCTGACAAGGAAAGGCTCCAGGGAAAAGGCACATGTGAGCTGAATATAAATTGATGAGTCTTCTCCAAAGTCCGCAGAACATACAGAAGGATGTAAAATGAAATCTCCCTAAGTTGATCAATGAAGAGATACCTGTTAAGATGGCAAAGAATTGCAAAGAAGACAAAGGATAGCAAAAAGGAATATGTCCTGGTCTGAAAACATAATCTCTTATGTTACATATCAAATTGCTGAATCAAGAAACATTTTTGAAAAATTTAACAATACTGTAGATGGTATGCTTGTATCCCTTTCTTCTAAATTGTTAAATGCAGTTAAGCAAATAAATATTAAATTACTACTGTGAATGGAGAGCTTTACAGATAAATCAGCGGTGGAGACCTGTTCTATAACAGCTCACAACTTCAACATAGACATGCACAGCAACCCTGATAGATGGTGGACTCTGAGAAGCCTTTTAACAGAGTTTTGGCAAAGCATTACATGAGATTAGGTAATTAAGACACTAATGCTATTTGGTGATCTATGTTGTTAGTTAGCTAGTGTAGATGAAAAAGGGGACATATACTAGACCGGACAAGCTCAGGGGAGGCCTATATAGCTAGAGTTACTAGCCCAGAGACCACAAAGAATGGTCTGAAATTAGAACTTCCTAACTGAAAGCGAGTCATGTGGGTAGTCAAGTCGTAGGCAGGTGTTTCTTTGACAAAGGTCAGCCTGTTAGGGCCAGAAATAGAATAGTGGGGACTAGCTATAGTTATAAGAAATATTAATCATGCTCTGTTAACTGTGATTGTTCCGTTCTGATTAGAGAAAGCACATTCTAACCCGGCTGAGAGTAGTATGCCCTGGGACAAGGGAGTTAACCTCTGAATTCAGTCCATTCTCCTTTTCCCAGAACTGCCTATCATCATGAAAAGATTAACAACCTTGTTACCAACACAATGGAGCCCCTGTGGTGTCCACATTTTTTGACCTCCAGGCCATATTGCCTGTAACCTGTAACCATTATACCTTGCCTACTTCCCCATGCCTGTAATTTTTACTTTCCCATGTAATCTTTGTCCTTCTACCCAATATAAGCAGTTGGGAAGTGGGAGAGCAGATTTTTGTGGATGACCTGCTGCTTTCCCATATTGCCAGCATTATTGGAATAAATGCTCATATATGATTTAACCTTGTCTCTGTTTAATTGGCTCAAGTAGTGACAGACAGCCCAGACCCATTGGTTGTCCGGTTTCAAACCCTTACCTTAACTGAGCCTGTCTATTGTCTTTTTGCATCTACACTAACATATCCTTGTAATGTGAGAGTAATCTTCTTTTCCAAACCCCTCAGGGCACAATTTCCCACCAGAACAAAACCACAGAACCCCTCATTGAATCTTGTTCCCCAAATACCACCTCTATGTGCTATAAATGTTAATTATACTATACCCACTAGTGTAAAAGAAGTATCTGTCTCTCTGTTTATTCTTTATCTAGTTTCAGAGATTTCTCCCCTTTGCTTTCTCCTGCCTCCCTAATCTACCACGAGTGAATTCCATGTAACCCTCCTTTTAGTCTAATGTATAAAATTGCAAAACTGCTATTTCCAGAGCATTTTCTCAATCTGTTGAGATTTTGCTTCCAGGCAATTGTCATCAGTTTGGCTTAAATAAACTCATAAAAATTCTCTACAGGTTTGGACATTTCTTACTTTGATTTTATAGTAGATAATTTTAGGCAGAGGGTATAAAAATAGCTAAGATTTATCAAGTGTTTATGATCTAAAAACTGACTTAATGTTCTTAGCAATGCTATGATATAGATACTACTAAAGTCTCTCCCTTACAGACGAGAAAACTACAACACAGAGGGGTCTTGGTAACTTATCTAAATACCACATAGTATGGGGAACCCAGAGTGTCTTACTATATCATCTCACTCCTAACTACTAGTTTACTAACTCACTAATGCAATAAAAACAAGAAAAGAAAGCAGAATATTTTTGCATTCAGCAGGAAGAAAATGACTATACTGTATTTAGTAATAATGATAAAAAAGAAATCTATGAAAATAGGGTGCATTATTACAGTAAATTGATATGCAATGAGTAGATAAAAGCATTTTTCAGAAAGTTTGTTACTATAAAATAATGTGGATATATACGCTATTCATTATGTTGATAGAGGTTGAATTTGCCAATATTTTACTATTTTTGACTTATAAAATGGCAATTACATATGGTTGATTCTAATCATACATGCTGTAGTATTAAACCAATTCCAAAATACATAAATTAGATACCAAAATTATCCATAATCCCACTGATTCAAAATTATAATATTAAATGTATGGTATTATTTTCCAGCCTTTTTGTACATTAATAAACATACTTAAAAAAGTGGTACCATACTGTACAAACTATGAACTTGCTTTTTTCTTCTAGTATATTATAACCATTTCTGTTATCAACACAGCAATATTATCTTCCTTAATTATTATAAAAATGCATCAAAGTTTTTTTTCACATATTTTGTGCATGTGTTCAATTATTTCTCAAGACCAAATCCATTCTATTAATGAACTTTAGGCAAGTCTATTTTGTCTCAGAGCTTTAATATACTGGATACCTGCAGGTAGGTACAAATATTCCAAAAACATCTATTACTTGAAATACTCAATTACTCCAAATACTAAATTTAAAAAAAATGTTTTTTCCACTTTGGTGTCTGAAAGTTTCTTTAATGCAAACCAATGTGTCCTAAGAATAATTTCCTCTCTTCCCTTTCTTGTCCCTCTTTTTTCTTCTCAATTTTCTGAAGAATACCATCATCTTTCCAAAATAATTATAAACACAACAAACCAAAAACCCTGAGAATCATCCTAAAATATTCCCTTTCCCTTTATCATCTCACTTCCAAATCGAGCCCTATTTTCTATAGCATAAAACATAGCTCTTAAATTCTATGTAAGATACTATATTTCCTTCCTGGACCCTGCTTATCTTTCCATCCTATTTCTTGTATCATGATTCTCTCCTCTTCACTCCAGTCATATTGAAATATGAAACATTCCCAAATGCTGTCATTTCTTCCCAATTCATTTTCATTAGAATCTCCAAATTCTTTCGGCCTCCTGGCTAACACATATGATTTTGTTTTGATTCCTATCCATTACCTTCTTGTTATAATCACTTCACATAGAATCCTATCCATTACCTTCTTGTTATAATCACTTCACATATATGTACTAGAGGCCCGATGCACGAAATCCATGCAAGAGTAGGTCTTCCCTCTCCCGGCTGCTGGCACTGGCTTCCCTCTGGGACCCTGGACCCTGGACCCAGGCTTCTCACTAGCACCCAGGACCCGGGCTTCCCTCTGGCTGCCAGCCCCGGCTTCATCCAGAAGGTCGTCCGGAAGGACGTCCAGTCTAATTAGCATATTACACTTTTATTATTATAGATGTGAATTTTCCATTTCTCTAAAATGAGGAAGGGACTACATGTAATTTATATCCAAATCCTTAACACCTAAACAAGTGTAGGTTCTGAATGAATCCTGGATGGATGAATAGATGGATGAATGATGGATAAAAGATGGGTGGAGGAAGGGGAAAATGTCAGGAGAAGTTGCCTGGGATGAAAATTAAGCAAAAATCTTTAAGTGTTTGCAAAAAAGAAAAAAGGAATGGGAATTTATTAAGAAAGTTTGTCAAAATAAAAGAAAAAAGCACATAAGAGTAGTATATCACAAAGGAAGGAGAAATTTTTCAAAGAGGAAATGGTGAGCAATTTAGATTGCTGGAGAGAAAGAAAGATAAAAAAAAAACATGTTTCTAAGTAGTAACTAGATACTAATGTAGTGAATTAGACATATGTGAATATTCTGTTATAATTTAATGAATATTTTAAATAATTGGCAAGGGTAAAAGACTCATAAAAATTGTGTCACTTGGAGAAAAAAACATAACATTTTGACCATTATGTAAATAATTTGTAATTGTTATTATAAATATCCTAGGGGCCCTTGAATTCATGCTCCTTGAAAGTAACTGTGGGCTAGGCTGCAGTGGGCACAGTGGTGGGTCTCAGCCCATCCTCCATGAACCTGCCCGGCCCCTCCCGCCTTGGCCCCGGTCCCCTGTCTGCTAGCATCCCTGTTCCCGCCCGCCACCGCGCCTAGATGCTGATGGAGCTGGTGCTGCTTGCACCTGCTGACAGTACAGAGCAATTGGGGCTGGCGCCATCAGCAGGTGTGAGCTGCAGCTGCTGCTCTAATTGCCCCTCAGGAGCAGGGGTAGGTGGAGAAGCCCTCAGAGACCATTGGGGCCGGCAGCCGCTGCTTGCACCCACTGATGGCACCAAGCGATCAGGACTGGCACTGGGCGCTGGCAGAGGGTGGGAATGGGGCTATAGCCAGCAGTGGGTGTGAAAGGCTGCTGCCTGCCCCCATTGCCCTTCAAGAGCAGGGAGAGGTGGAGAAGCCCTGAAGGGCAATCGGAACTGGCAGCCACCACTTGCACCAACTGACAGCGCCAAGTGATCGGGGCCAGTGCCGGGCACCAGCAGCAGGTGCGAGTGCCAGGCAGGACCGTGGCACATGGGAAAAAGAATTTTCAGTAACCACCAGAGGCTTGGCTGATGACAGCGACTGGCACCCTGGTCTGGTGCCCCCGTTCACCTGCTCCACCATCCTACTGTGGCCAACACCCACCATGTTCCGTGCTCTGCCACCTGCTGCTGGTGCCCGCCATGTTCTGCGTGCGCCCCCTGGTGGTCAGCGCACATCATAGCGACAGGTTGTTCAGTTGTTCTGCTGTTCGGTCTATTTGCATATTAGGGTTTTACATATATAGATATTACCACAAATCCACATTTCTAGTGTCTGTTATTTAGAAATAATTATATAATTTCAAACATAAAGAATCCTTCTAATTCATGATATGTATTCTGTATAAAAAGACAAATTTTATTTTAGTAATTACTGCATATTTAGCTACAGTAATTTAGTATTTCAACAAAAATAATATTGTAAGAATACATATATTTACCTATCCATTTGTCAATTTATCTGTCTTTCTATCTGTTCAATCTTCCATTATTTTATTTATTCTGTATTTTAAAAAACATTATTAATTTCTCTGCATATACAGGTTGGGGCAAAAGTTTGTTTAAGGGAGAGGGATAGAGAGCTAGAAACATCGATGAGAGAGAATTATCGATCAGCTGCCTCCTGCACACTCCCTACTGGGGATGTGCCCGCAACCAAGGTACATGCCCTTGGCCGGAATCGAACCTAGGACCTTTCAGTCCACAGGCCGATGCTCTATCCACTGAGCCAAACCAAAACCAGTTAGGGCTATTTATTCTGTATTTTAAAAAACATTATTAATTTCTCTGTGTATACAGGTTGGGGCAAAAGTTTGTTTACAGTTGTGAATACATGGAAGTTTATTCTTGTATTATTATTTATTATTATATTATTTTCCATATGAACAATTATAAACATGCTTTTGCCCCACCCTCTATTAAACTAGTTTTTCAGTTTTATGGGGGATTCCTCTGCTACTACCTCAGCACTATTGTTCTTCAATATTCTACTGTCAATATCATTAACTTGAATATGTGCTCTAGGCAAATTTGGCTTCTACATAACAGAAATTCAGGTAGACATTAATTCTATGCCAGAAAATATTAAATATTCCACAACACCATTTTAAGTGATTTAATATAAAAGTGTGTCAATTTAAGTATTTTATTAACTAATTTAAAAGTAAATTGAAAAGGAAACATTACATTAAAAATAAATTTATCCTTCAAATGATTAAACAATATTCATTGATTCACGGGATAGCATCCATTGGATACCATCATCCATAATACTTTCCAGAGAATAAATTCTCTAAAACAACCAGTGCATTACTTGCTTCATTGACTTAGACATTTGAAAATCCATGTTTTTATTTTATTTTGCAATCAAACTAAATATGTATGTATACATACATATATCAATTGTATCCACACTTTTGCATTGAATGATTGATTGACAAAGGTCACAAGACAACTATATCTTCTCCCTATTTCAGTGATGGCGAACCATTTAAGCTCGGCATGTCAGCATTTTGAAAAACCCTAACTTAACTCTGGTGCCGTGTCACATACAGAAATTTTTTGATATTTGCAACCATAGTAAAACAAAGACTTATATTTTTTATATTTATTTTATATATTTAAATGCCATTTAACAAAGAAAAATCAACCAAAAAAATGAGTTCACGTGTCACCTCTGACATACGTGTCATAGGTTCGCCATCACTGCCCTAGTTCATTGATTTTCAAATATTTAATCTTTTACATTGAAGTAAATTTTAGCAAAATAAAACTCCTTTCCTCACAACTTTAATCATTAAGAGAAAACACCAAAAACAACTAAAACGAAAAAATAAAACAATCCATTTTTTCATCATTTTCCTTTTTCTGTTGTTTAGCAATAGGTAAAAGTGGTCAGTTTCAGATTCCTTAATGGCTCCAATTCGATTATGATTATGGTCATGATGAGGAAATAAAGCAATTTTTCATGCTACTTTCATTTCTCTTCACTCTTCACTTAGACTATCATTGTCATTCTGATTACATTACAGAAAATTTACCTTTGCTGCTTCTTAGTTTCCATTTCCTCCCTCTCTTTCTTGACATAAATAAACAAATCAATATTGAAAAAAATATGACTAGTGGTAAGAAAAGAATTGATGTAGGGAGGGAAATAACAGTATAATCTCATATATTTTTGCTACCTCCAGATTGTATGACTTGAGATATATGAATATATTCACACATACATCTCTTGAGCCTCAGTGTTCAGATGTAAAACACCTGGCCATGTTAGGTACACAATAAAAGTTTCCCACATAAATTCTTTTTATTCAATATATAGCACTTCTCTCATAGGCTTTCTAATAATTACAGATGCTTGATTTTAGATACCAGGCTCAATAATTCTGACCTGCAAACCTTGTTTCAGTGTACTGAACAATATTCAAACTTTCAGAGATATAGTGGTTTTATTTTTTACTTTCTCAATATCAAACTTCCTTATCTTTTTTGCAACTGTATTTTTATTCACAAAAACAATGTTTCGAAGTTCAAGGTTCAAAAAATTCTAGCGGTTTACAAATTACTTTGTAAACAAACTAATAAGCCCATCAGATCTCAGTCACTGCTGGGACTTCTCAGACTCTTGAAAAACATGATGAACTCAGATCCGAAGGCTTGCTAGGCCATTAATTTTAGCAGGATGATTTCTTAGGGTTACCATCTACCTGCCTGTAGATTTTTTCTTTTCTTTCCATTAGAAAATTTTTCCAGGAAAACTTCACTTGAGGACCTAGGTATTTTAGGTCTAGTAATCAGTTGATTAGTCACCCAAATGGTGACTAGGAAGAAAGGAGGAGAAAAAAAAAGTTAAAATCAATATCCACCGTGTCCCTATTTTACTTCTGATAATAACTATGAGCCAAGTAATCTATGAGATAAGATTAAAGCTCCTAAAATCTCAATTGGTGATCTTTTATCCTATCAATATTTACATGGCAGGAGACCAAGACAATCAGATCTCAAAACTGAGTTTTTGCAATAGGTCTTTTAAGTAAAACCAAAAACAAACTCTTCTTTGCTGAATATTAAAGATATTTCTCCAATAAACTTTAACACCTGTGATCCCTCTGTTTGCCACACAGTATAACCCTCTCATTGACACTGATTTCTAGTTTCCAAAGGAAAGCAATGGGGAAAATCAGCATTAAAAATATGGCATGAAAACACTATCACCATTTTAATGAGTGCATAAAATTCTGTCACATAGATGTGTCATAATGTACTTACTCATTCTCTTTATTTTTGTCTATTTATGCTTCTTATACTAGTTCATACTTAAAACTTAAACATATATTTAGGTAAATATTTTCCTGTGTTTCAACCTAGTTGAGTTACAGAGTATTATTTGTGTTTTCCCTGCAGACATTGCTAAATTGTTCATGAGATCTGCAAGATTGCCAGATATTATTCCTAGCTCTCAGTGGCACTGCAGTTGAAAAAATATCTCTTACATAATTTCATGAATATTTTAATAGGAACATGAGGAAGCACAAATTAGCTAGCCAGAATCTTCATTTGAAATCAATCTCTGGAATAAATATCAAACAACCTGTACTCATTAACTTTGTTATAACAGTACATTAATGACCTTATTTTTGAAACATATACCACAAATTCCTACACAGAGAAAGACCTACTTACATGTAAGTTATAAGAATACTCTCTTGCAGTTCTATTAGTTGGCTGTCTTTTGATTACAGTAACTCTGACAAATGTTACACTGACAATGCTAATGCGTTAAGGTCATTCATATCAATTACATCTAGTTTGAAGGGTCATTTTCAAAGTTAACAGCTTAAGGCAAAGCCACCAATTGTTAACGGTTCTAAAGAGTTCAAAAAACCATGGACTTATGACACATTTAATCATATTTCTAGTAGTTTTGGAAAATGATTAATAAGATCCTTCCAAAATATTTCCAAAATGCAAAAATATATTTGCATAAGTACTTTATTACGATTCATTATACATTATATATATAAAAAGCCATTAACCATAATGCTGTAATGACCATAACGACTGGTTGCTATGACACCCACTGCGGCCAGCAAACCAGCCCAATCAGGTAGCAGGGCCCACAGCCAACCTCCCAGAGCCCCTCACCCTGGCCGGCCCCACCCCTGATAGGCCTCTCACACCCCAATTGAGGCGGGGC
>NW_005871048.1:19443483-19539027 GCF_000147115.1 Myotis lucifugus
CCACCCATGCACGAATTCGTGCACTGGGCCTCTAATCAATATCTATATTTATATCTGTATATATCTATATATATCTATCTATATCTATATCTATATATATCTATCTATATATAGGTATATATAGATAGATAGATATATAAAAGCCTAAGTGTCTGAAAGACTGAATGACCGTATGACTGGTCGACAGGTCACTATGACTTGCACTGACCACCAGGGGGCAGATGCTCAATGCAGGAGCTGCCCCCTGGTGGTCAGTGTGCCCCCACAGCAGGAGTGCCGCTCAGCTGACTGACCCGCCCTGGCGGCCCACCAGCCTGGTGGCAGCCACTCACTCCCTCAGTAGTCCTGCAGGTCCAATTTTCGGAGAACGGGCCAGGCACTGACGGACCAGAGCTGCCAGTATGATCCTGACAGAGCCGCAGGCCTCCTGGAAGTTGGCCTCAGGCACTGCGGCCGCTTCCCCCTCCCTAGATACTCTATAAGGAAGAAATAATATAAAAGCAGCCACCTGGTGGCTCCCAACAACCAGCGTGAGCATCAATGGGATGAATCCAGATTCCAGGCCGGCAATGGAATCCCACTGCCCACTCAGAAGGGCCAATCACGTCCTGGGCCAACCCACCCCCTCTCGGAACGGGGTGCCAAGACGCAAGGGCTCATGGGTGGCAGAGTGCCACTATGGTGGCATAAAGCCTCTCCCGATCACGACTAACTGGGTGCAAGAAAAGTGGGGCCAGGAGCAGGAGCGGCAGGCAGCGTTAGACTGCCAGTTTTAAGCCCAATCCCCACAGGCCATGGCGAGGGACCCACTTGTGCACGAATTCATGCACCAGGCCTCTAATCCAAATATGAATGTTAATATGAATCTCTATCCTAAAATGTTTTATTAGCATGTCCAAATCTCCACACAACACCAACTTTATATGTAATGTACTACAAATTCTGAATAATTGTCAATTATAACATTTACTGTAATAAAAAGTTATGTGAATGTGGCCTGTCTCTCCAGTAATTTTTTATATTTTTTCAGTCCAAGCCTATTTTGGAATGTGTCTAACCATCCCTTACTTAGAGTAAATGACAACATGTTTCCTGTTCATTTTATACCAATTTAAAGTCTTTTGCATCTTAATTAAGCACTTATTTATACACTGTGGCCTTAACTTTTGAAGTTTGGGGTGAACAGCAAAACTAGCAGGGATTTCTACACAATGTCACAGTGAGAAGATTCATTCTTACTGTTAACCTCAACCTCAGCATACAACTTTGTTCTTTCCTTAGTAAATTAAGAACTTTTACCTTTTTACTTAAAGGAAGCACTTATCACTACTCTTTGGCATATGTGAATTGTCAGGACCACTCTTCTTGCCCTTTAGGATCATTATAAATTAAAATAAGAGCTACTTGAACACAAGCACTGCGATACCTACAGTGGATCTAATAGCCGGGATGGCTGCTAAGTGATGTAAGGGCGGGGGTCATGTACAGTATGGAGACCTGGATTCACATTCTGGGAGGGAGGGTGCCTGACATGGCCAGATTTCATCACAGTACTCAGAAAGGCATGCAAATGAAAACTTATGAATTGCTTATTTCTGAAATTTTCACTTAATACCTTTGGACTGCTGTTGGCCGAGGGTCACTGAAACTGTGGCAAGTGAAACCACGGATAAAGGGGGACTTATGTCATTTGGATTCCCAAAGTAATCAGTGGTTCACATCCTGTTCCAAGTGAGAAGTCCTCCTATCAGCCAATTGCTGCCACAGTATTCAGTGAGCTCACTGTCAGGGCAGCACAGTGTATTTTTGCCACAACTTAAATAGGGTTAGCTTTCAAGCATTGATTGAGAGAAAAATAATATGGAAAAAATATGTATAAAAAACACAAAGTAGTATAACCCTTGTTTTATAGCATAATGATAAAAACTGCCTGGGGTGAAACCCTACACTGCTACTTACTAGCTCTGGAACCTTGAGAAAATTACTTAAATTCTTGGTGCCTCAGGTTTTTCGTATGTAAAATGGTGATAACAGTAATCATTCAGGGTTGTTAGGATAATTAAATGTCATAATATATAGGAAGCATTTAGAGCATCTTGTGACACAGTGAGTGCTACATCATCATTTGATATGATTACTGTTGTTTGGATGGTTTTCCTTTATGCTCCATCTCCAGCCTACTGCCATTGAAGGATGACATCCAACAGGACAGGAGAAATATGGATAACTGAAGCTTACATATATACATATATATAATTTCTATAATTGATGTCAATGGGAGACAACAGTTGTGAAAATTTCAAGAAATTCTCCAGCATAAAGAAGTTTAACATGTTTTATTCACAACCCCTATTTTCCCCATTTAGTCCTCTCGTCACTCAATCTTCTGTACCAAGTCACATCATTCCTCAGGGAGGCGCTTTCAGAAATGGATGTGCCATCTTGCTCTTTTTCTATTTACTATTTACTTTCATTTTCATCTGCTCTTTTTCTAGTTTCTTAAAGGGAAGATTTACATTACTGATTTGAGATATTTCTTCTATTCCTAAATAAGCATTGAATGCTAAAAATTTCATGATCAGAGTGCATCAGTTGCCTATCATGAAATTTGAAATAACTTCTGTTTTCATTCAGCTCAAAATATATTTAAGTTTCCTTAAGACTTCCCAATAATTAGGGATTTTGTAGATATTAATCTACATTATGAACATACTTTGAATTATTTCTTTTATTTTAAATTTATTGAGGTTTGTTTGGGGGCTGGGAGATGATATATATAGATTAAATAATGGCCCAGTGCACAGAATTTATGCAGGGGGGGTGTCCCTCAACCCAGCCTGCACCCTCTCCAATTTGGGACCCCTTGGGGGATGTCCGGCAGTCAGACATCCCTCTCACAATATGGGACTGCTGGCTCTTAACCGCTTCTGCCTGCCAACCTGATTGCCCTCTAACCGCTCCCCTGATGGCCTGATTGATGCCTAACTGCTCCCCTGTTGGCCTGATCGCCCCCAACTGCCCTCCCCTGCCATCCCAATCGCTCCCAACTGCCCTCCCATGCCGGCCTGATCACCCAAACTGCCATCCCTTGACGGCCTGATCACCCCCCAACTGCCCTCCCCTGCTGCAACCCGCCTCCTCCGCTGGGACCGGCCTCCTCCACACTGTGCAGAGCCACGGGACCCCCAGGCCTCACCATGCAGTGGCCACCGGGCCCCGCCTCCACTGTGCACACGGCCAACTTGTGATAGTCATCTTGTGGTGGCCATCTTGTGGCAACATAATGCGGGAGGCCACCTAGGCTTTTATTAGTATAGGTGTTTTATGTGCACTTTTAAATAATCTGCATTTGGCTGTCATGAATGAAGTGTTCGATAAACATCAATTTGGCCTACTCAGTAGATAACAGGCAATTCTTCTATGACATTATTAATGTACTGCCCACTTTCTGAGACAGCAGCATTCAAGTTCCCAACCATCATTTTAGTTTTTTTCTGTTTTTCCTTTAAATTCTATCAGATTTTTCCTTGTGTATTTTGAAGCTCTGTTGCTATGTATATACACATTTAGGATTGGTATGTCTTCTTTGGTAAACTGACCCTTTTATCATTATGAAATTATTATTTCAGTCACTAGTATTACTTTATATTCTGAAGACTAGCTTGTTTATGCTGTGAACAGTCATCTTTTTCCTAGGTATTCATAGGTCTTTTAGTGAATAATAAGGGTTGAATTTAAGGGCTAGTCCATTTTAAGCCAGAAGCCTGTCAATTAACTTTTAACTTAATTCTCATTAGAAACTGATTTTTATGCATATCTTTATTTTCTGAAGCATATTTCCATTTTGCATAAGGAATAAATGTGACCTATAATAAATGGAAGATGTTAGAGGGACCTTTCACACTCAGTTGCACAAGAGCACAGCCTTGAAAAAATACAATAGCTAAGATCTGGGAACAGCCCAAGTGCCCATCAGTAGATGAATGAATAAAAAAGATGTGGAAACAGCCCAAGTGCCCATCAGTAGATGAGTGGATAAAAAACTGTGGTACATCCCTAGCCAGTTTGGCTCAGTGGATAGAGAGTTAGCCTTTGGACCAAAGGGTCCCGGGTTCGATTCCAGTTAAGGGCAGGGACCTTGATTGCAGGCTCCTCCCTGGCCCAGGCCCTGGTTGGGGCCTGTGCAGGAGGCAATCAGTCAATGTGTTTCTCTCAGCTGCAGGCTCCTCCCTGGCCCAAGCCCTGGTCGGGGCCTGTGCAGGAGGCAATCAATCAATGTGTTTCTCTCACATTGATGTTTCTCTGTATTTCCCTCTCTCTTCCACTCTCTCTAGAAGATCAATCCTGGTAAGAATTAACAAAAACAAAACAAAAAACGGTGGTACATTTACACCATGGAAAACTATGCAGCTGTAAAAAAGAAGGATCTCTTATCCTTTGAGACAGCATGGAAGGACCTGGAGAAAATTATGCTAAGCAAAATAAGCCAGTCTGAGAAAAATAAGTATCACATGATCTCACTCATATATGGAATCTAATGAACAAAATAAACTGATTAACAAAATAGATAAAAAGACATAGAAGTATGGAACTGACAAATCTCAAAGGGAAGGCAGGGGGTGGAGAGAGATTAACCCAGGAACTTATATGCATAATGCATAGCCCATGGACACAGACAGTAGTGTGGTGAAGGCCTGGGAGGGGTGGGGTAGAGGGACCAATGGGGGTGGTGGGAGAAGGGAACATCTATAATACTTTCAACAATAAAGAAAAATTAAAAAAAAACATAAGCTAGCAAATGTATCTGACATTAAATACTTATAACTAATATCACTGAAGAGTTACTTAAGTTTCAGCATCCAATTAAGAAAAAATATAGAATTGGAAATGAGAAGGCTTATATTTGAGATCTGCATTCATAACTTATTGGTATTATTAAGGAAGTCATCCTATATGATAAAAGGCTAATATGCAAATCAACTGAACAGTGGAACAACTGGTCACTATGACACACACTGACCACCAGGGGGCAGACGGTAAGTGCAAGAGCTGCCCCTGGTGGTTAATGTGCTCCCACAGGGGGAGCGCCACTCAGCTAGAAGCTGGGCTTGTGGGGAGCAGGCCTAAGCTGTCTGTCGGACATCCCCCGAGGGCTCCCAGACTGTGAGAGGGCGCAGGCTGGGCTGAGGGACGCCCCCCAAGTGCATGAATTTCATGCACTGGGCTTCTAGTATAGGAGATAAAAGCCCAGCTTTTGAGCAATAAGAAATGGATACAATATGACTATCTGACTTAACTACCGAGATAATTATTATGGGGCACAAGTTAGGTATCTAGAACTAGAGCACTAGGAGATGTGTCACATTTATCTTTATTATTAAGTTGATTTATAGTTTTAGGTTCTTAGATGAATGCTATGAAATGCCAGTTTCATCCAGTTAGGCACCAGAATTTTGAAATTGTGATCACATGTTTAGGTACATAATAATAGCTTAGTTATAAAAATGAAAAGTGTTGTCAACCTCTATGTCTGCAACCAAGGAATTCAGAAAGGCATTACTTTTTCTTTCCTTATAGGGACGGTATCAAAATCAAGTGTTAATAGAGATTTTCCCCACCATCATCATTTTTAATAGTTTGTAAGTCCTTTGTCTCCCTTAGGATGTTATAACTTATGATTTGACATTGATGAGCAACACTAGGATCAGGAAATAGTGTGGTTAGTTTTCTGGCAGTTCATGCTGTCAGTCCCATCAGTTAATCTCTTTTCTCACATGCCAGCTTAACACGGCACAGTCATTTGAAAGCTCCATGGAAGAGTCTCCTACCTTCTTTCCTCGTAATAAGGAAGTCCCCCGGGTTTCTCTGTCATTAGACATTCTTTAATCTCTTTGAAAGTAACATGACCCACTGTATGGGCTCCCCTTTATTAATGCAAATGTACCAGACAGTATTCTTAAATGTCTAGAATTAAACATTTTATGTCAAGTTCAGAAGATGGCATTCTGTTCAGGTAATGAGAATGCTACTCTACTACGAACCTTGCTTTAATTGCTGCATTACAATCTCCAGACCTGAAAAGCCCTGGAGACCCCAATACATAAAATGCTTTCAGCTATGCAAGTGTGGAATTCATTACAAGTGTGTTTTAACTGGGACTATATCTTCAACTCATTGAAAGAATAGCAATGCCTTTGGGGTGTTTGATAACTTGTGCTGTTACTTAAAGTATAACAATGGTGATATGTTAAAAGAGTAAAGAGTCAGAGCGCATGTAATTATAACTATGAGGATCAATATGCATTCACATAAAATCTCTCTGTATAATAAAAATCGTTATCAGTAAAATGACAGTATTTTAACATGGTTGGTTATGGTAAGGGTAAAAGTGAAAGGTAGAAACTTCACTTTTATTATACACATTTTAAATGAAATTTTCAAAAAGTATAAAATATAAATGCTGTCTAATTATATAAGTATATAATATAAGTGAAACACATTACACATCAAACCTTAAGAAACCATTCTCTTCAAAATACCCGTATATGAACATGTTATGTAACCTTTGTGTTGTGGCTCCTATGCATTATATTCATAGTTAAATCAATGGCAAATGCACATTGTGCATTAATTAACAGATTACTGAATAAAGTTCACACATTTCAACAGTAACCATAGTACATGTGTGGTGGGGTTTTCTCATTCCATTGAATCATGTTAAAATAATTTCTAAGGCCAGAGCAGAGGCAGTCATAGATTAGGGGACTTCTCTCTCCTCCCCACAACCCTCCCCCTCCTCCCTTAGTCACATATTCAATACTTTTCCTCTCAATTAACTGTATGGGTCAGGATGAAAGAAAGAAGATGGCGCACACACCATGTCAGTGAGTATATTAATTGGCCTCTGTGCATTATTTTTACTTTAATGACTTAATTTAAAACACTTTTTCCTAAGAAATCTTTTGAAAGAGAACATGCAATTTTCAAAGAAAAGTTGTGTGACAAGCTGATCAAAGTGCCCATCAACTGGAATAACATTTAACTGTGGGTGACCTGAAAATTCTCGGAATGGAGCTTAATCACATAAAACGGAAAAACAAAATGAACAGCAAGCACGGACACGGTGACACAGCCCTACTTTGCCAATCAAGCAAACCGTGTCTTACTGCCTCAGAGAAGAGACAGCAATCAGTCTGCTGATGTGATGTCCAGCGTGGCTCTTGTGTTAACCTCCTTGCCTCCTGTGGAGAAGAGGTTTGAGGACAAAGGGTGGGCATAGAAATAAAATAACAGTAAATGAAGTATCACCAAGACTCCCTTAATGCTTACATTTATGTTGACATACAGAGGCACAAAAAATAAAAAGAATACATTGAGTACAATTCAAATTGAAAAGTGGCAAAAATACATATAACCATTTGAAATGTATAAAAATGGTTATCAATCAATTTCATTGCTTTGTACATTACAGTATTTCTAAGAGTTCTCATACAATATTCATGATTGCAAGGTTTTATTCCAGGTGTTGTTTTTTCTTTGTTTTTGTGTTTATATGTAAGAAGTTTCAAAATTAAAGATATTCTTTATAGAGAATTATGTTGCTTTCTCCTAAATAATACACTCAAGTAGAAATTCACATCATAACAATGAAAAAAATATCCACCCATCAAGTGAAACCCCTAAACTCAGCAAAGAAAAGGTTTCCTAGTGTGTCCTACACACAGTTGGAAGGCATTAAATGTTTTCTTTATTAGTAGTTTTTTTGTGTCAAGTGCAGAATATTGATAGAAAATATATAGCTAGACTACATCTGACTCAATTTGTTCTACCAAATGGTTTATGCAGAAATTACATGGGTGCTACCCACATATTCCCACTTTGCTTAAACAGAGCACCTCAAGTTTTTTTATATCCTATATAATAAAAGGCTAATATGCAAATCGACTGAACGGCTGAATGACTGGTCGCTATGACACACACTGACCACCAGGGGGCAGATGCTCAACACAGCAGCTGACCCCCGGTGGTCAATGGGCCCCCACAGGGGGTGCACTGCTCAGCCAGAAGTCAGGCTCACCGCTGGTGAGCACAGCGGTGGTGGCGGGAGCCTCTCCCGCCTCCGTGGCAGTGCTAAGGATATCTGACTGCCGGCTTAGGACTGCTTGTAGCAGGGAGCAGGCCTAAGTCAGCAGTCGGACATCCCCTGAGGGCTCCCAGACTGCGAGAGGGCGCAGGCCGAACCGAGGGAACCCTCCCCCCCCCCCCCAATGCATGCTTTTCATGCACTGGGTCTCTAGTATTAAATATATCATACTTAGTTGATTTCTATACAAACAATATTTTGTGGGCAAGTTGGTTTCTGTCTAATAGATTTGTTTTTGTGGGGGGGGGGGGGAGTTTGTGTGTGTTTTTTGGGTTTTTTTGTTTTTGGAAAGAAAAGAGACAATTGTAACATTTTCCATAGGAATCAAATGACTTGCTCAGAGTCTCCTGAGCCATTACAGGTTTCCTGTCAGTTCATTGCTATTTTAGAGAGAAGGCCACGTTGCCACACTTAGCATAGTCTAGCACAGAATCAATGCCATCAGAGACATAGAGACATGGAGATTTAGTGGGTATGGATTCTGATTAAATTCTGACTGTATACCAACATAATAATGATAGAAAAGAAAAATGCTATTGTACTCCTATTCTTTAAGGTAAAAAGAATAAAATGGCAAAGAAAAGCATTGATTTGAGACATCCTTTGAGGGAAAAAAGTAGTCTTCTTGTATGTGGTTGTGGGATAGGAAAGGTGAAGTTTCCAAGCCACAGTGACTTTTTTTAGTTGGTTTCCTCCTTTATGAGAAGAGCCTGTTTCATATTTTATGTTCACAGACCAGAGAAAGCATGCTTGTGGTAAAGCCATAGCAATGGGAAGTAGTTTATGTTCTGCATTTATGTGGGAATAACAAATCATAACTAGACATATGTTTGGTTTCAAAAGTATGGTTTTGTTATAGAAGATTTACTTAATGTTTAAAATATTGAAGTGCTATTAGTCTGGGGTTTGGACAGGAATAAAGAAAAGTTAACAGGTTATATTTTTGCCAAAGTATTGATTTACATTCCACTGAAAGCCTTCTGCTTGCTTTATTTTTTTTCTATATTCATGGAAACAGAAATCTGTGCTCAGTATAAATATCAAGTTATAGTACAAATGATTAATATAGGGTAATAAGAGTCTGAATTTTAAGGAAACTTGAATATACTTCAGTTCTGAGACCAAGATACTTCTAAAATATATCAGATAGGTTCATTCAAGGCATAATTAAAATTAGCAACATCTAGCTTCACAGTTCACCCATACCCTTTAGACCCAAGTCAAAACTGTTTGTATCACATAGTGTTTCAGAACTTATATTATTGGTTGCAAAGTAAATCTAAATTCCAGAACAGCATCAATTGCTTTCTCTTATAAATAAGAAATAAAACACAATCCATAGAGAACTTTCTATTCTGCCCTCCTGATGTAACCTCCCTGTATTATAGATTAGAATCAGTAAATTACTTCTCTCTTTTGCTTGTAGTTGCTCACTTGGTGTCTCTGTATCACATTTTGGTAATTCTTGCAATATTTCAAATGCCTTGATCTGTGATCAGTGCTCTTCAATGCTACCACTGTAAATTTTGGGGGTGCCATGAACCATGCCTATTATTAAGTCAATTAACTTAATAAATGTTGGATGTGTTCTGATTGCTCCACTGACTGGTTGGACCCCTGTCTGCCCCTCTCTTGGGCTTTCCAATTCCCTCAGACACAAAAAATATTGAAATTAGGCTATTTAGCCCCACCATGAGGGGCATATGTAATAATGTCAACAACAACAACAAAAATCAAACCAGCCACAACATTCCCTTAAGTTAATGGTTCTCAACCTTCTGGCCCTTTAAATACAGTTCCTCATGTTGTGACCCAACCATAAAATTATTTTCGTTGCTACTTCATAACTGTAATGTTGCTACTGTTATGAATCATAATGTAAATATCTGATGTGCAGGATGGTCTTAGGCGACCCCTGTGAAAGGGTCGTTCGACCCCCAAAGGGGTCGCGACCCACAGGTTGAGAACCGCTGCCTTAAGTCAAAACCTAATCCAGAGTAAGGTCCTAACTCTCTTCAATTCTTTGGAGGCTGAGAGAGGTTAAGAAGCTACAGAAAAGTTTGAACCTATCAGAAGTTGGTTCATGAGGCTTAAGGAAAGAAGCCATTTCCATAACATAAAAGTGCAAGATGAAGCAGCAAGCACTGATGAAAAAGCTACAGCAAGTTATCCAGAAGATCTAGCTAAGATAATTAATGAAGGTGGCCACAATAAACAATAAGTTTTCAATGTAGACAAATATTGGAAGACGATGCTATCTAGAACTTTCATAGCTACAGAGAAGTCAGTGCCTGGCTTCAAAGTTTCAAAGGATAGGCTGACTCTCCTGCTAGGGGCTAATGAAGTTGATGAATATAATTTGAAGCTAATGCTCCCTTACCTACCATGTCAAAAATCCAAGGCTTTTAAAAATTAAGCTAAATCTATTCTGCCTTTGCACCATAAATGGAACAAGAAAGCCTAGATACGGTGCATCTGTTTACAACACGGTTTACTGAATATTTTAAGCCCACTATTGAGAACTATTGCTTAGAAAAAGAAAAGATTCCTTTAAAAATATTACTGCTTGTGACAATTCACCTGGTCACCCAAGGTCAATGATGAAGATATACAAGATTAATGTTGTTTTCATGCCAGCTAACACAACATCCATTCTGCAGCCCATGGAGCAAGAAACTATTTTGAATTTCAAGTCTTATTTTAAAAATACATTTCATAAGGCAATAGCTGCCATAGATAGTGATTCCTCTGATAGATCTGGGCACAGTAAGTTGAAAACCTTCCGGAAAGGATTCACCATTCTAGATGTCATTGAGAACATTTGTGATTCAGGGGAAGAGGTCAAAATATCAACATTAACAGGAGTTTGGAAGAAGTTGCTTCCAACCCTCAGGGATGACATTGACGGGTTCAGACTTCAGTGGAGGAAGTAACTGCAGATGTGGTGGAAACAGCAGAGAACTAAGTTAGAAGTGGAGCCTGAAGATGTGACTGGATTGCTGCAGTCTCATGATAAACTTTAACAAATGAGGAATTGCTTCAAATGGATGAGTAAATCAAGTGGTTTCTTGAGATGGAATCTAGATAAGGTTGCTGTAAAACTGATGAAATGACAATACAGAATTTAGAATATTATGTAAATTTAGTTGATAAATCAGCAGCAGGGTTTGAGAGGATTGACTTCAATTTTGAAAGAACTTCTGTGGGTAAAATGCTATCAAACAGTGTTGCATGCTGCCGAGAAATTGTTGGTGAAAGGGATAGTCAATCCATGTAGCAAACACCACTGCTGCCTTATTTTAAGACATTGCTACAGCCACCCCACCTTCAGCAATCACCACCCTGATCAGTCAGCAGCTATCAACATGGAGGCAAGACCCTCCACCAGCAAAAAGACTATGACTCACTGAAGCTCAGATGATTATTGACATTTTTTAGCAATAAAATATGAATTAAGGTAAGTTCATTGTTTTTTAGACATAATGCTACTGCACACATGATAGACTACGCAGTGTAAACATAACTTTTATATGTACTGGGAAACCAAAAACATTCATGTAACTAGCTTTATTGCAGTATTCCTTTGGTTGTTGTGGTCTGGAACTAAATCTGCAATATCTCTGAGGTGCTTAAAAACCACCTGTTGAATATTCCAGTCTTCTGAAGATTTATGGTATTCTATTAAGCAGGTCAGTTTATGAGAGTCAGATCATGTAGGTTTCTTTTATGGCATGGATTTATATTATGCTTTTTCATATTTCATAGGCATTGCATATATGATTGTCTGAAGAAGTGGAGCTACTATCCTAAAAATACTACCCTCAGTCAATTTTCCATAGGATACTTCTTATTAATCATAAATAATTTTTAAGAAATCATTGTTTTTTACATGTCTACACAGTATTACATGTATTTGTATTTTTAAGTGGGTAAGTGGCAGTGTGTGTCTTTTAAACAAGAAATAGTAGAAAGGCATGGATAGTGGTAGCTTATTTTTGGATACAGAATTAAAAAGCAAACTCATATATATTTGCATATTATAATGATGGAATATATATATATTTATATATATATATATATGAACTTTATAATGTAGCCAGAGGAAACATTCAAATTTTAATGCTTATATTTTTTATAAATGTTTATTCTAAGTAGTGCCAGGAAATGAAACACAAAATATATAGTAAAGCATATAATTTTAATGCATTTTTTAAAAAGATAAAATATTTGAAAAATTAACAGCTGAGGAGAAAGTTTATTCAGCTTATAACCTGAGTTTTAATTAAAGCCATGATTAATGACAAATGCTAACTTGCAATGTGACCTCTAGAAAGATCTACAGCTGTTGAATCAATTGAGAAGATGGCCTCCACTGTTTTCAAAGTAAAGCACCAAGAAGATAAATCATGTTTAGAATTATTAATCTTGTGAACATTATATTAAGTATTTGGAAATCTGAAGACAAGACAAAAAAGTAGTCCTAAAAATGAAGTAAAGAGCTTTCTTTGGGAACGCCTTATTTGGAAAGCCATAATTTCCAGATTATTAACCTAATCATTTAAAAAGAACTTTTCACTGCATTAATCCCATTTAAATTTAAGATGGAAACATTGAGTAGAGATGAAGCTCTATTAGCTGCACAATGTGAATCAAATGGGACTACAGACAGAGCTGGAGATGAAAAATGGAATGATAAGCAGACTTTCAAAAGACATCATTAGCCTATAAATATCCAGCTAGAAGGGCATTTGCATTGGAGAACTTCCTTACCCACCAAGAGTGGCTATATCTATACTCCCATTGATTAAGTCTTTGAAATTCTTTAAAAGAAAACAAGTGATCAAATCAGAATCAGTAAGAGGCAAAAAATACAAGAAGATGCTCACAGTGTTCTGACATTGTCAATGAAGACCACAGGGCAGCTGTGGAATTTTTTTCAAGGGATTTAAACAAAAGTCTCCTAGAAAAGCCAGCAAAACCAAGGTCAAACCCCCTCTAGAGCTCTCTGATCTGAGCCCATTAACACAAAAAGAAGAAACAGAACTCTTGACACTAATAAGAAAAATAAAGGCAACTAATGTTGAAAAATAAGTATTTTTAATAGAAGTTAAAAGCACACGAATTCTATCATTTGAAAAAGACATTTTCAGTATTCATTTTTAAACATAGAAAATTCTGCAATTGAGACATCCCTATGTGTTCTCAAGAAGCACAGCAAAAGGCAACAAGCTTAAACAGCACTGAGTGGGATTTATGCTACAAAAAAAGATGAGATTTCCTGCACTAGGGGATGTTAAATCCAGGAATAAGAAGCAGTGGAAGCTGTACTTTTTTTTTGAAGGGGTAGAGAATTAAGGTAGCTTCTCATCTGTCAGGAACGTTTAAGGCAGGGTGAATGGATTAGGTGACCTTTCAAAATTACTTCCATCCCAGGATTTATGATGTCAATATAAACCAGCAGTCCCAAACGGAAACTTGGGCAGGAACCACTAACTCGCACTTCTTTCTGCTGTTCCTTGAATACAGGCATAGTCAGGTAACTTGCCAGAATAACTTGAAGTGCAAGCTTTGGACTCAGCCTGGATCTCAAAGACTCTGAGTTTCAGCTTCTTCAGTCACAAATGGTGGGTAACTATTATGCTTGTATCATTGGATTGTTGAAAAGATTGAGTGAGATGATATACATAAAGCAAATAGTATGAAGTAGGTATACAACTCAGCATTCTCATTAAACTCTGTTCTGCCACTACATCAACCATCTCAGTATGAAATGAGGCTCCAACTTCTAGTGACAGCTCCAACTTCCTTCCGCGTCTATTTCCTCTTGCATTTTCTGTTCCTCCCCACTTCTACTCTCAAAAGAAAGCCCTGCATCTATCAAGAAAAACTTGTAGCTACTGAATTTCATTAGCAGAGACAAGCAACACAGACTCTGCTGATATATGAGGAGCAGATGAAGTACAACCAGATAAAATCACTCAAACATTAAGAAATGTACTAAATATCGGTAAACTAGGGTTTTCTTTGAATGAAATTTTATGCACCTATTATACTTTGTAAAACTATTTAATAACATGGTAAGCTGCTGTAATATAAACAGATAAGATGGAATAAAAAACAAAATAATAGAAAACATATAAACCTAAATATAATAGAGTTGCAAAGATAAACTACTCCAAATGATTACCGTATATGACCCCATACATCTCTTTGTTATGGCATTGATTTGAGATTTCCCTGAGAGTTTATTTTTTCTACATTGCAGATTTTATTAGAAAAAAGTACTTTTTTGGTTTTATAAAATATGACATTTTATTCTTCCTCTTGTTTTTATAGTTTTTTCAAAAAGTTATCAGCTATTAGTTCTTCTGGTTGTTCTTTTAGGAAGGAACTGGACATTGCATTTTATTTCTAACGTTATTTAAATGTCATATAAGTATACAGATTAAATACATCTTAAGTGTTTACAAAGATATGCATGCATACATATGCAAGTATCACCTGCAGATACCATGCTAAGATGTTAGAGGTAAAATGACCATAAATCTGACCTTAGTTCTCTTTTATCAGACTTTTACTATAGCTCGGTTTAAAAAGAAATTGTCATTTTTTTCTTTAATTTTTATTTATGATAAAATCTTAAAATTCATTTAGGATTTTACTAATCAGTGATATTTACCAAATAACTACATGGATATAGATGTAAAATCACATATGAAAATTCTACAATTAATGTTGTTTTTAAGTATATAGATCTTTAAGGGCAATTATTCTGAATAAACTCATTCATTTTCTGATTATATGAACATTTCTTTCCAAGAGTCAACTTTATTTTTTTACTCAGTATATAATCTCATTAAACATTTTTCTTCGCTGTGCCCACAGACTATTTTTAAAGTGAATCATAGATGTTTTCCTACTCTCATTTTCCACTGATAATGGCTCATTCCCAGATATTTCAGAAAATATTATAAGCATATTGATAAAATGAGTGATGATAAGCAGCTAGCAAAAACAGAGCCTCTTTTTCTTTCAGTTTGAACACAATATTACTGACGTTTATTCACTGCTTCCTTCATTCCAGGCACCATCTTGAGGAAATACGGCCAAACATGACATCTGTATTTCCAAGGTATATTGTTATTTTTAGTATTTTCATATTTTATTATAGATTATTACATTTATCCCAACTAGACTATAAGCTACTGAAGAGCAAATGTTATACTGGCTTTGTATTTCTAGTGCCTGGATATTGAACTAAAGGAGTCTATTGTCTAAGAAAATTGTTCTCTATTCACCTATCAAACACCAATGCCTTGATAGGGATGTTAAATTTCTTATTATTTCCTTTTTAGTCATTGTCTCTAATCTTAAAAAATTAGGTAAACATAAATTTTGGTTACCACCTGTTTAATTTTGATTTATAGGCTAATTGTAACTCTTTGGAATTAAGCAACTTTGAAACAACCATAATATCATTTTAGTTGTTCCCAAATTGCTTTGTCCTTTCTGGTGTTTAATTGTTTATTTGTTTTTATTAAATAAACTCCAAGTAAATACTGGTCAACCATGTACCCACATCTCTACTGGTTGTTAATTTATGATAACATACTCTTTTTTTTTAAACATTTGTCACTAAATCCATGGTCATTTAGTCTTTTTTTTTAATATATACTTTATTGATTTTTTAAAGAGAGGAAGGGAGAGGGATAGAGAATTAGAAATATCGATGAGAGAGAAACATCGATCAGCTGCCTCCTGCACACCCCCCACTGGGGATGTGCCTGCAACCAAAGTACATGCCCTTGACCAGAATCGAACCCAGGACCCTTCAGTCCTCAGGCCGACGCTTTATCCACTGAGCCAAACCGGTTAGGGCGAGAACATATTCTTTAAGGAAGACATAGATGATTAAGTAATTCTTGTAATTTCCCTCTTCTTATTAATAAGTTCCCCGGATAATAATATAAGTACTAATATAGTGGAGGAAGCCGCATGTATACCGTTAACTGATAATAACAAAATTCTGGCAGTAACTTTAAGAAATGTCACCTCCGGAAAATAACACTGAGAATGGAAGCTGTACTGCATATATCTGCTTACATCCCTTGAGCCAAAAAAGGAGTCTTATTTATGTCTTTGACGGCTCTGGCTTACTGATCTTCTCTGGACCTCTTGACTGTCAATATTTTTGTTTGGGGGGAATACTTTTCTCTTTCCAAACGGAAAGAAAAATACAAGCTTGTTTTCTCCTTCCCTCCAGGATATAAAAGAAGAAAAACAACAGTTAAAAAGAAACTCTTTGAAAAAGCAACTGCCATAAAAATGGGAAGCAGGCACATGGCATGGGAAGAATTCAAATGTTTGCTTATTTCATGAAAAAATTAATGCCTCAGAATGTTGACTGCCTTAACCAAAGTATTCTTCTTTATTTATCATAAATATGAATCCTCCCCAATTAAAAAGGGAAAGAAAACCCCAAGATCTTAAGCTGTGTATTAAATAGAACCGACTCATATATTTGTGAGGACTTGAGTCTAATTTTCAGAAAAATATGCTAATTTTGATGAGGACTGCCCTAGGACAGTTGATTGACTAGGTATTATCTTTCTTCTCTCCTCTCTAATCCAAACCAATTAAGCCGATGGAATTGTAAGTATGGCATCTTTGGCAATTACAAATACATCACCATACCGTGGAGTTGCAGATTCCACATACCCGTTTACTTCTAGTTCACAACAAAAAGTTTTTAAAAAACATTTACCTATTCTAGATTAAAAATTTTTAAAAAATATTCATCCACTCTAGATTAGCTTGTTTGCCAACTGATTGTATTTTTAATAATGTTTTCACAGATCCCACGCAATCAAAGATTGTGCCTGTTTATTCTGCTGCCCAGAGTCTAAACTACTCACCTCTTTAAAAATATAATTTCTGGTTATGGTTTTACTTGATTCCAAAGATCTGAAAGTTAGAAAGAATTCCATAGAAAGTTAGAAAAGAGTTCCATGAATCTACTGTGCAAAATAACAGGTGCACCCATGCTTCCACTGTTTGAAACCTGCATGCTCTGCTAATCAACCAGAATTCCCTGTGTTGTGCATTCATATATAATATACTTTAGACACCACTGGATTCAAAATGTTTCCTTTTCTGCTGGTCTCAAAATGCCACAAAAATATAGAAAAGCACTGTGATGCGAAACAAAAAAAGTTTTCTGTGTCCCTCTTCTTTCAATCTATTTTTTCATGTGAATGCTCACGTTTCTTACGATTACCTAAAATGCGCAGGTAAAACTGGTGCATTTGATTACATTTCCAGTGTATGTAGATGCATCATTCTATGAATTAACAAAAAATTATGTACTTTAAATCTGAAAACCTGCTAAACCAAGAAATAATTTTAGAAACCCCATGTTTTTCTTGCTCACAAAAGTTATGAGTCCAAATTCTCAGGATAGATAGCTGGTGTGAAGAAAAATATCAAAGAAAGTACAGTGGCATTTTTATTGGCTATTTTGGTTTTAACACAAATATCCTACATTTAACTAGCCACATCTATTCAAATATTAATTTAGAAATTTGAAGAACAGAGAACTACTGAGGCTCTCAGGAGTTCACCTGTGCCAGCTTTCCCGGGCACTGTATGGGTCTGTGGGTAGAAGTGACTGGAGTGGTGCTGAGCTCTCCTCGGTGCTGGGCAATACTGTTCAAGCAGAGGGAGAGCTCAGGCCTTGCAGCCCTGGCCTCAGCAGAAGCTCGGACTTGCCACTTCCACCAGGACACAGAAGAGGCAGGGACATTCTGCAGCATGGCCCACAGCTGCCGAGAGAAGCAAGGCTCTCTGCACATCTTGCATTGAGCACACTTGAGTTTGTGTATTAGGTTACCTTCAAATGTTTCAATTCTATGGTATATAGGATTTTGGAGAGTTAAAAGAAAATAAATTTTAAAAGTAAGTTTAAGTTACTGAGAAACACAGCTGAATAAAGTGAGCTATAGCTGGAGTTCTGTACCTGTTGAAATTACTGTCAGGGTTTAATGGACTAATGGACTGACACTATGAATAGCTTTCATGGTAAAAGAAAACAAAACACAAAAAACAATTTGGTCAGGAGTTTAAATAGCTCAGTGAGAGTCTTACATGTCTGAAAAAACACAGAGAACATCTGGATGTTACAATGACATTTCAAGGGTTGTTCTGAATGTTATGTAAAAAATCCAGCAGCCAAAAGTATCAACTTAAACAGATAATTATAGGAAGTATTGAAGGTGTTGACCTAATATTCTCTCCAATTTAAAGTTCAGATAATATGTATGCTTTTATTTTCTGCAAAGTATCTATAGATTCCTTCCCCTAAATTCTCCAGTCCAGAAGCTTTCCTACAATGATGACAAAAATAATTTTAAAAGTAGTCAAAACAATATGACATTTCATATCTTCTTGGTAGTTTACATTTAAATAGAGTGGTCATTGAAATAAGCATCTGTTTTTAAAAAATACCATTAAATATGAAATTATGAAGCAAGATAACAAAGGTGAAAAACATATGCCATTATCCACTGAGCCAAACCGGTTTCAGCAGAAAATTCATTTTTAGCACAATTATAAAATGCATTTGGAGAAACCACCTGTATTTACACTACTTAGTTGGAAAATTGAATAAGATAAAGAAAAATAATGTTTCCTCTTTCTATCCGCACTATCGCTTTTGCTTCTCTGAATTGGCTCCTGGGTTTACATCTCATTAACCGACCCGCAGAATCATTAGGGCTAGAGGACTAATAGATGCTTCTCTGTCTCACAATACCTAGTAAAGCAGTGGACACATCTTTAATGTGGTGTAACTTCCAATTAATTTGTTTAAGGTCAGACTGTCACATTGTCAGCAGTGGTATTGTCAGGTCTATCTGCTTCTGAGTATATGTCCAAAGACCTGTGTTCTGAGCTTCTCCCAAGCTTGGAGTAGACTACACTTGCCCTCATTCTTTCAGAAGATAAATCTGGAAGTATTTTACAATAATAATATATCATATGCAGCACTAATATAAGTATGTAATATAATATATTTAATACCAAGTGACTCTATTTTATAGCCTAGAGGATTTAATAGCAGCTCAGCAATATTAATTTTGTATAGTAGATCATTTCTTTAATTTAAAAAAATAGAAAAAAATTACTACTCTTGTTATATAAGTCTATTCATAGAATATTTGGTGTATGTTAGTTAACAAGGTATAGTTATGTGTCTTCTATGAAAGTATGTAATGGTAAGAGGTAAAATAATGAAGCTGACATCTCATATGCACATGATTGACTATTCAAGCTGAGTAACTTGAAAGATACCCTTCCTAACTGCCAATCTTTGCAAATACAGTGCCAAAATAACTGTCTAACTTCTTGAAAAATAATATTACAAAAGCATATTTAGAAATCACTTACAAAGAATGCATTACAAAGATGTAAAATAATGAACAATATCTAAATGATAAGATGTTTTCAAAAAGTTTGTGCTTACACAAAAAGCAATACCAAAGGTCAAAATGTACAGATTCTGGAATGCAGTCAAAATTTTATGGTGAATAGCTATTTACCTATTTACTTGCAAATAACTAAAATCTTCTCATTAAAACATGTCTTCTGCTAAGTGACAACATGTTTGTGATAATCAACAACAACCAAGCATTATATATATAAATATATCCCTTTTATCATCTCAATCATGAAACTCTACAGAGTGATTTTAAAAATACAACTACAGAATTTTTGTCCAACCTTCAAATGATTTTTAAAGAAATTTCCTCTTCCCATATGAAGACAGGAGAGAACACTGGCACCTATTCAAATTTCCTATGAAATTATAATTGCAGTATTTTTTAATTGCATTCACTGTACTGGTATACACATAAAGCAGGCTGTTTTCACCCAATGAACAGAATGTTTTGCTTTAGCTTCAGTGATATAAAAATACATGCTAGAAAAGCATATGTTATCATTCTTATTAAATATTCCTTGAAAAACTAAAACCAAAAAAAATTCATCAGAGTATTTCAAATTAAAAATAAAAACAAATAAAAATTTGATACCTGAAAAATATGGTAATTGAAATTAAGAATAATATAGAGTTGTTTATAAAAGATTAAACAGAGATTGAAAAGAAAATTAGAATTAAAGATCGATTAGGAAAAAATAATATTAAGAATATAATACAGAGAGACATTAGGATGGAAATAAAGCAAATACTATAACAGAAACAAAAGTATTTTTCAAAAATATCCTTTAGCAGAATATTAATATTTAAGATAATGTTTATCAAGAATAAAGCAAACTGATTAGTATTGCAGAATGATAAAAGTCAATTGATCTTTGTTTTCTTTCCTTTTAAAGTAATATAAAAGTAAAGACTTAAGCCATTTTAATTGCAAGAACACTTTATAGCAAAATATGCTTTTGAGTATTTTCCAGGCATTATTATAACGAAAAATATCTAGTTGCTTTTGCTATTTGCTATGAAAATCTCAGCTTAAAAATAGTAAGAACCAAAATAATTTTAAAGTTATATCTGGTCATCCCAAATGATAAATTTTAACTGAATATATTTAATAAATAAAAATATAAGAACTAGAACACTATATTTGGTCTGCAAGGAAACGGCTGGTTCTGAGGTGCATAGCAAATATTTATTGAATGAATGAGTAATTAAAGAATTAATTTTGATGATAAAAAAATCTGTTAAATTTTCTATTTTGAGAATCTACAAAAAAAGTTATTGGTTTATTATTACTACTTTTTAGCTTAGAAATAAAGTTGCCAGAAAATCATAAAAACGATAGAAAACAGTTTAATTTCTTTATATTGGTAAATGCAGGGAAGCACTTGACAGCTTACATTAGAGAAATAAGTTACATTTCATATTTTTTAATGTTTGATTGCAACTTACACTAAGAAAAGTTCAATAAAGTGTGATAGTTATTGAAAAAATAATAAAATAATTTTCACAAATTAACTGCTAGGGTCAGGATGCCCTGACTTCAGATAGTTATTCCTCAGTCATAAGGGGAGTATTCATATAATTGTTCTGGAATGAATAATAATCTATAATAATAAAAGTGTAATGTGCTATTTAGACCGGATGTCCTTCCTTCCAAACAAAGCTGCGGCGGTGGGCAGGGACCGAGGCAGAGGGGCAGAGGCCCGCAGCCACGTGTGGCTGCAGGGGCCAAGACCTTTACACGAATTTCGTGCATCGGGCCTCTAGTCCTTTCATATTTATCTTTTGGATCTCTTCCTTTTAAAATCTGAAAGTAAAATGTGAAAAAATTTAAAATAGGACAGGGCTCAGTAACTTTTAGCTATGCTGTTCAAAGTGTATAAATGCCGGTTGAAAACATTTTCTCTCTTTTCTTTTTCCATATAATGTTTTACTTAATGTAGGGACTTTAAAATAATCCTTTAATAGAGAAAATACAAATGGCAAATTACACATATACAGAATGAATAAATGATTTTAAGACAGGTAATTTTGTTTTCTCTGACATTTAACAATTAGCTTTCCATTATTAAAATATATTAGTGATTTTAAAAAATATTTTATCTATTCTTATGATATTATTTATTAAATTTTTTGCTATAAGTCCAGGTGTTAAAAATTGAATAATGAAGGTTTAAAAATGCATAATCTTTGTACCATACAAAAATCTGCTTCACAGCATTTCAAGTCATCTACAAAATATAAATAAATAACGAAGTTTTTTCCTGGAGGTTGGCATAAAGCATTCTAGATATCTAAGGAGAGCAGGGTCCAAGAAGAGAAAGAACCCTTCCACTTCTCCATCAAAACTGTTCGGACCTTGGAGGAAGAGTAAGGCCAGAAGCATTCTACCCCTGACTTAGTGCATTGTGCTTTGGTTTTTCATTTTTTCCCCATCCTCACAGAGTTGATGTTTACTTACAAGCTGTTTTTCCCCCTAATATATCTGACTTTTGACTGACAGCCGGTTTATTCAGTATCTGAACTTGAATGGCATTGAACGCTTCAGATACTCCTTTCTCTTTTCCAGGTCTCTTCTCGGAAGAAGACAAGAAATCTCTGACTGTTGATTCTGAGGGAAGTGATTTCTATGCACATGTGATTTTTACTCGTTGAAATGCATGACAAATGTTGAATAAATAATATCTACAGATACAATGTGTGTGTTTGTTCAATGTAAATAACACTCTGAAACCTCTAATATCCTTATGGTTCTTGAGCATGTTTATGTACAAATGAAGCATACTCAGTCAATCCCAGGAAACTGTTTATTTAACCTCAAAAGTTTCACTGCAGCCAGTAAAAGCAAGATAATTCACCATAAATAGTGAATTTCCATTCTGACACTTCTTTTCATTCTGTGGTATTAAACTTTCCTTTTCCATTTTACTTTTTAAAGTTGAGTTACAGAAAGGCTTGCACATTTAAAATTCCCCACAGACAAAAGCTCTGAAATAGCCACAATACAATAAGCAGGAAGTTTAACCATTCATACTTCCTTATAGTGCAGGTAAGCCATCAAGTAGAAGATTAGAATTTAATGACAGATCTGTATCTGTTTATTGGGCTTTAGAGCAATGGTACTTTAAGTTGGGATATTTTTTCAGTGCATTTTATGCAGAAATACCTCTGGGAATCACATAATTCAACAAGGAGTGAAAACAGGAACCTAGGTTAATATGAAATTTTCTGTGGACTTTGTGCATTTCTCAGAGCACATAGCATTGTGAATCTTCATACAGAACATTTTTGAACGTGTTGTGCACCAAACTTATTTAAAGAAGAACTACCATTTGAAAGCAGAATCAGTGAGGACTATTATTCATCTAAACATACCTCCTGAAATGGTGGACTAGGAATGCTATAAAAGGATTTCACGTTAGTCCTTATATTCCTTCTATGTCTCACTTCTGAATATTACCGCCCTTTCTCTAAGTGTCAATTACTTGACTGGCATCATGGGTACTTTATCAGTGAATGGATCTGTGAGATGTCATGCTTATATTTTGTGCCTTCTAAAAAGTATCTCATATTTCTGAATGGATGATTAGAAAGGATAGTGTGTAAACACCCTTTTTATAGACTAAATTGTATCCCCCAAAATCCATATATTGAAGCCTTAACTCCTAATGTGGCCATTGAGAAGATAAATAAGGTTAAATGAGGGCATAAGGTTGGGCTGCAATTCAATAGGTCCCCATAAGAAGAGGAAGGGACACCAGACTGCACTCACTCACACAGAGAAAAAGCCAATGAGGACACAGCAAAAAGGTGACTGTCTGCAAGCCATGAGGAGCGTTTCCCCAGAAACCAACCCTGCCAGCATCTTGACCTTGGACTTCTAGCTTCCAGAACTATCAGAAAGTAAATTTCTGTTGTTTAAGCCACACAGCCTGTGGTTTTTGTTACAGTAGCCCCGGCAGACTAATACAGCTCCCAAATTAAAAGCAAAGCACATTGAAACACTTTTGTTTCTCTGAATTTGTTTTTAACTTTTCCTCTATCATCGCTCAATATCCAATGAGACTAAATGATAGAAACCTGTGTCCAAGTGCAACACAGAAATTGAGATGCTCTTATGGGAGAAAGGGAGATAAAAGTTTTACTCTACTAGATCCCTTTAATTTTCTTAATAATGTCAATACCAAAAATCTTTGGGGTGGCAATACTGCTTTTTTCTTACTTTTAAAACAGTTGTTACTTACATAGCTACCAGTGCTTTTAAAAACATCTTGAAAATAAAATAAAAATCATTTACTCAATAGCTTTTCCATTTCAATAACATTTTTTTTCACTCTTAAGGGTACATTGTTGAGAAATCCAAAGTGTAAAATCCATTACCTGCCATTATTGCATTATTAAAAATATGCATTTTAACAAAAAGTTTGATATTCAAAAACAAAATAAAAAGGCATGACTTATAAATACATAAATATCCATGCATACTTTTACAATGATAGCTACTGGAAGAATGAGACCTTTTAAAATGCCACTTTCATTCCAACTGCCTCTTTCCTACAAGTTGGTAATACCAGGAGTCGTAAGAGAGCTTCTATGGTCAAAGTCACATTCCCCCTTTCTAGCCTGTAGCTGATAATGAAAATGTGATGAATCTTCCAGCTTAGCTTTGATGCTTTCTCATTAACTCACTTCTGGTAGTAAACTGTGGCAGGTCTTCCCCTTCAACCCCATCAGCCATTTCCATCACCTTATCTAAAGGTCTTTGTTATAACTGCAACCCAGGGAGAGGTGGTTGGCCCAGACCCTGGAGAAGGACAGCAGCTGGTCCAGATGGGTGGGGCCCTTAGGCGAGTCGCGGTAGTCGGGCAGGTGGTGCAGGACGAATTGCACAGGAGCCTTCCATTGCTTCCCGCTCTCCGAGTAGGAGAGGAACTGCTCGGGAAGTCTGTGGCCTGCGGTACCCCAGAAACCAGCTCCCCCAATGCTGCGGCGGCATCACCACCCACCATGGTGCCCTCTGCCTAGGGAAAGACCCACCCGCTTTCACTAACATCTTTAACATCAATCCATTCTGATAAAGTTTAAATAATGACTCCATTCAGTCCTTGGTAAAGATAATAAGCAAAAGTCCACTGTATTGCATTAAGTTAATCAGCTCTCCAGATGAACCATTTCCACAAATGCAAAGCGCCATAACTCTTCCTTTACACTTCTTTTTTTTTAATTAAATCTTTATTATTCAGATTATTACAGTTGTTCCTCTTTTTTCCCCCCATAGCTCCCCTTCACCCGGCCACCCCAACCTCTGCCCTTACCCCCCTCACACTGTCCTCATCCATAGAAATACAATTTTTTTCCAGTCTCTTCCCATTCCACCCACACCTCTTTCCCCTCGAGAATTGTCAGTCTACTCCCTTTCTATGCCCCTGATTCTATTATATTCACCAGTTTATTCTGTTCATCAGATTATTTATTCACTTGATTTTTAGATTCACTTGTTGATAGATATGTATTTGTTGTTCATAATTTTTATCTTTACCTTTTTCTTCTTCTTCCTCTTCTTAAAGGATACTTTCAGCATTTCATATAATACTGGTTTGGTGGTGACAAACTCCTTTAGCTTTTCTTATCTGTGAAACTCTTTATCTGACCTTCAATTCTGAATGACAGCTTTGCTGGGTAGTGTAATCTTGATTGTAGGTTCTTGCTATTCATCACTTTGAATATTTCTTGCCACTCCCTTCTGGCCTGCATAGTTTCTGTTGAGAAATCAGCTGACAGTTGTATGGGTACTTCCTTGTAGGTAACTAACTGTTTTTCTCTTGCTGCTTTTAGGATTCTCTCTTTGTCTTTTGCTCTTGGCATTTTAATTATGATGTGTCTTGGTGTGGTCCTCTTTGGATTCCTTTTGTTTGGGGTTCTCTGCGCTTCCTGGACTTGTAAATCTATTTTTTTCACCAGGTAGGGGAAGTTTTCTGTCATTATTTCTTCAAATAGGTTTTCAATATCTTGCTCTCTCTCTTCTTCTGGCACCCCCCATAATTCGGATGTTGGTTCGCATGAAGTTGTCCCAGAGGCTCCTTACACTATCTTCATATTTTTGGATTCTTTTTTCTTTTTGTTTTTCCAGTTGGGTGTTTTTTGCTTCTTCGTATTTCAAATCTTTGACTTGATTCTTGTGATCCTCTAGTCTGCTGTTGGATCTCTTTATAATATTCTTTATTTCAGTCAGTGTATGCTTAATTTCTAGTTGGTCCTTTTTCATATCCTCGAGGGTCTCACTAGATTTATCGAGGATCTCACTAAATTTATCGGGCAGTTTCTAGGAAATTTTTGAAAAACCTTATAACGTGATTTTGAACTCTATATCCAGTAGTTTGCTTTCCTCCATTTCTGTCATTTGTGACCTGTTTCTTTGTCTCCGCATTTTGGCTGCTTCCCTTTGTTGACAGAGTGGCTTTCTGTGCTAGGTGTCCTATAGGGCCCAGTGGCTCAGCCTCCCCAATTACCTGAGGTGGACACTCTTGGTGCACCCCTTTGTGGGCTTTGTGCACAGTCTTGTTGTAGTTAAGCCTTGACTGTTGTTGATATCACTGGGAGGAACTGACCTGAGAATCAGCTGTGTCTACGGGGGGAGAACTTCTGTGCTGGAGATACCCTTATGGGGCAAGACTTGCTTCAGTGGGGCCTTGCTTCAGTGGGGCTTTGGTGCTCACTGAGTCTGCCTCCTGAGTGTGTCCCTTATGGATATGAGGAGTTGTAATCTGGATGGTCCCACTCTGACCACTGGGTACACTGGCTCTTGGATCTCTAAGGATGTGCTAATTTAGCCTCTGCCTGAGGCTACCCAGCAGTAGCTATGGAGAGATCTGAAGATTCCTCTTCTTTGTTTGGGGTTTGGAGGTGCCCAGATGAGGCCCAGCTGTGAAGCAATGCAAGCTGCTGTGGGGCCTTGGGCCTTCTTTTGGATTTGCTGTGTCTCTCTGACCCAGCTGCAGTATGTTAGGTAATTTTAGATTGCAAAGGGCCAGGCCATTCATATGCCAAAGCCTCTGCGCACAGCTTGGGTGGGGCGGGGTCTCAGGGTATCAACAGGGTGGAGCAAACAGCTATGGCCCGGGTCTCAGTCTCAGTGTCCCGTGGTAATTGCTGCTGCAAGCACCTCTGAGAGAAAGCTGCCCTGGAGTTCCGCCCGATGCCAGACAGTCCAGTTTCTCCCTGAATGAGTCTGGGTCCCCAGAGACTCACCCGGAACTGGAGTTCAGAGCAGTCAGGAGCTTGTGTCTCCCTTCCAATTGAAAAAGACAACCGTGTCCTCAGTTGCCACCCCTTTCCGAGTGCACCTCCGTACCTCTGCACTTTACTTCCGCACCTCCTCTGAGTCTCAATGTGCTTTTCTCTTTCCTTCTGGTTGTAGAATTTCCACTCAGCCAGCCTTCCTGTGGTTCTGGATGATGTCCGTTTTGTCTTTTAGTTGTATTTTCGAAGTGGTTGTGCGAGGCAGCAATTTCCGGTGTTTACCTATGCCGCCATCTTGGTTTCTGTTCCTTTACACTTCTGTTGCATGTGTTAATGGCTAAGGACTCGGAGGGTTGAAAAGAGACTCTAATTCTATTTTAATTATTTTCAAAATAAATGTAGTAGGCTTTCTATTGATAATTAAGTACTTACTATATATAAAGTTTACTCGATAGTGTGTCAAATAGTTATTATTTTCTTATTTTTTGATTTTAGCAATTTATAATTAGTACATGTTTCTTGAATTTCAGATACACATAGGACCTGGGTATATAATAATGAATAAAGATTATGTAGTCCCTACCATTTAAATACAGTGAGGAAGACAGACAATAATTAACAGAATATTAATATATGACTAGCATAAACTAAGGGAACATGTTTCAATGTCAGGATTAGAGAAGGGGTAAGGGTGTGGACTCTCTGATATTTAAAGCAACATCCAAAGTAAGGAAAGAAGTCAGACACTAAGGGAAGGCTCAGGGAAATGTCATGAGTGAAAACCCCAACCTGGCGGACAGCGGGCCCTGTCTGAGGAATATCAAGGAGGTTAGTGATCTGGACAGCAATGGGCAAAGGGAAGAGTGCTTACGATAAAGAAAGAGTGATGAGAAAGGCTCAAAGGGCACAATAAGAGTCTGGATATTAACAAAAACACAATGAGAGGCAAATTGTAAGAGACACATCATTGTAGGTGATAAGGAATGAGGAACTTTTTCTCTCAGAATATAATAGTCAGAATGTTAATAAAAGAAAGGCTAATAAGAATTTCTATCACATAGATTTTCTAACATTTTTATTAACAATTGATAGGGAAATAGACTAACTATAATTTAACTTCAGTTGTCCATATGATAAAAGAGGAGGAGGAAGAGGAAAAAGAGGAGAAGGAAAAAGAGAAAATAATGAAGCATTATATTGTTTCTTAAGGTAGCCCATCACAGAGCATTCAAGCCAGAGATGATACCACAGTTTTTCTGGTTTCCATGCTAGTTAAAACAGCTTCCTACCCTACAGCTTCCATAGTCTAAGGAACTCTCTATAATAAATTGCAATTTTCCTGGGAGAGAAAAAGAAGTCCTAATGCGTGTGCACTGTAGCTTAACATAAAGCACACCATCTGGTGCTTGCTTTTCATTCGGCAATGATCTATAATGACATATTATAACAGATTTTATCTGTTAATTACTAAGAAGCAAAAGTGATTTCGATCTCAAATTCAATAGAGCAAAATAAAACAGTTACAGTAATGGGAAAAGTGTTCCTTAAGAATTGAAAAATTACTTCAGAATTCATAAGTCTGTTTTGTACAATATAACTATTACTCACTGCTATACAAACTCATGGCAGAGGTTTAGAACATTTTTTTTTCTGCCTGCATTTCCATTTTTTAATTTGTAGATGTTTTCATGGTAGTAAAATCTTTTCTATGCACTAAGAATAAAACACTAAAATATCTATCTTGCAAAATAACTAAAAGTTGCTTAATTTTTTTAATTCATATAAATCCAATTGCTTAATTAGGGTCCATCTCTATGCTGAAAAAACTGCAAGTATATTTGAAATATGTGTTTTTTCCTCTAGCATACCAAAATGTGAAAAAAATGTGAAGAATCAAAATAGAAATGGTTAACAGGTAATGATATCAAGACAGACGATCCAATGGTCTCTCAGGAACGTCTTTAAAGAAATGCTTTGACCAACTAAACCTTCTGGAGCCCTGGAGGTTTGCTGTTTTATCAAAAGTAATTTTACAGTTTGGAAATATGTTTTTTCACATGAAGCTGGATGGCTTGAGCAGCATTCATGGGAACACAGGTCAACATTTTCACTCTTGTAAAAGATATCAGTGACACTGACAAGTACCCTATCTGCTAGAAGTTGTCACTTGCAGGTTCAAGGCAAAGTAATTTTATCCCCTTAAACCTTTAAGTTTAAAGAATTGAAAAAGAAATCATAAAGTCATATAGACAAGTAGTAGGGGATTTCAAAAATTATAGGTCTATTCAAGCTTAATTTGACACTTCATTTACACTGCATTGCAATAATATACCATAGCAAACAATTGAAACATATCATTTTTACTTTATTGCTGAAAGAGATAAGCATTTGCACTAGATGGCGAATCAAATAGCAAGCTGGGTTATAAGGTTTTGTTGCTTATTCTGGGATTACATAGACATACATTTAGTCTAATTTAATCAAGGCTACCAGATGGTACTTCCTTTTCATTTACTTAGACCTATTTGCCATTTTCTTCTTGGTTATTGAATTCCCAATGCTCATTTTGGTAAAAAAAAAATGCTTACAATGAAAATAGTGTTGACTATACTCCCTTGAAGCTAGGTGTAGCCATGACACCAAATGCTATCAATGCAGAGTTAGCAGGTTACCTTCCTTACAGAATAACAAATCATTTTATTCACATTCAGAATATCAGTTTTACGGTAATGAACTAACATAATCCTGTGAATAATTTTCTTTTTTTCTATATTGTGAAATCAGCTAACTAAAGTCGAGTTGAAGAAGTGGAGCCACCATGTTTGGACATAATCAATATCATCAATACATTTGGGAAAAAAAATCTGTTTAGTTCCCCTAGCATAAGCACGAGCAACCTATGTCTGGAATTACTATATTGGTTCATTTTCATTTCACAGTAAGTTGTCAATCATCAAGTATTCTAATCACAGAAAAAATAGATATTCTACACTGTGGAAGAGTTATCTGACAGACACCCCAAAATCTATTCTCCACTGATTCCTTTTAGAAATGCAACTATCCTGGCAACTAGGTGTGACCGTAAGACTAGGTTCTGAGATGTGAGTATAGTAGAAATATTGGGTCAGCCTTTCTGAAAGGAACTGCATTTCCCTCTATGTCCACTTGCCTAAAAAATGGTAACAACAGGAACAACCACTTTGGAGCCAGATATGGAAGCCACAGATCTGACAGAACCAGTTCACCAACCTTTGACCACTCAGCCAGTGGCCAGGGACATAAAGTATTTATTCAAACTACTGCCTTTGTTAGACCAACTGGTTTGCACTAATTTAAAAAACAGATACAACTAAATAATAAAGAAATAACAATTTAAAAAGCCAAATATCTTATTCTTCTAATTTTGTAATTTCAGTTTTGAATAACTGTGGAGAAGTAGATTCAGGTTGATTTTAGAATTAACATCCAGGACTTCACCAAACTTCCATACTCAGTTTTTTATACCTGTTCTCCATTGCCAAATTTTTAAGTTAATCAAATAAGTGACCATCTGCTGATCTTTAAGAGTAAATGATAAATATCAATGAATATTTGAATTATAGAGTAATGCATTAATTAATCTTTTATCAGGGGGACATCTTGACAAACTATATTTGATATTTAATAAAATCTATTTGGAGGCAATAAATATTGTATATTGAACTATTTTAGCTTTTATATCACAGATGAAATCAAAACAGAACAAAAATCTAATTTAAAAGCCATACTTTCCAAGATATATATATATATGTAAACATAGCAAGAACAAGTACACAATTTGTATAGGTACTATATTAGTAGTAGTTATAACTAACAACTACTATTAATTATTCCTAACACTAGTATTAAAACAGGTTTAAATATCAGCTTATATTTTCTATTTGACTATGTGTCTTAGTCAATTTTCTATTTGACTATTTGACTGTAAGTCATCACATCCAGATGGCAATTTTAATAATGTGCCCCTTAAGCACTTAAATAGGCATCTCTTTTGACATTTTCAGTATTTACTGACACTATCAAATTCTGCTGACATTTTTCCTTGTTTTTCAATAGTTACTTCTTCTTGTAATTACTTATTTTGTATATTTGTTCTTTCTTTCATGTTGGGCTTTATTAAGTTACTATTTAGCTTATCTTTTCAACTCTTCAAGTAAGTAATATATGATATGTAAATTTCTTAAATAAAAGTTTCTGCTTTGTATCTATTTTCTATCTAATATATGTTTCTATTTAAATTTTTATAATTTATTTAGCTGTTGAATTGAGAATAGATTTATTTTCAAATTTAATTTATTTTTATAAAATGTCATAGTATTTTTTCTGTAATCAGTTTTAAATGTATTTCATGAATTCTGATCTGTGATGTTCTCATTATTTTTATTATTTAAAAATTACTTATTTTGATCTTGTACTGTCCCTTTCACCCAAGATGTATTTAAAAAGGAGGATTTAATTTCTAGGTGTAACTTTCTTTGATTGTTCTTCATATTGTTACAAATCCTTAGTTATATTGTGTTTTGATCCAAGAATATTGTTGGAAATATTTATACTCTATGGCACTAAGTAATATTTTCTTTGTATCCGATTATAAAATCTTTTTTTTTTAATGAATGCTCCATAAGCACTTGTGAAAAAAATTGCATATCATATTATCTGGGTATGAGATGCATATACATAATTAATTACAGTAATATAAATTAAATGTACTCTGTTTTTGTTTTTTTTATTTAAAAATTCCCATTAGACGTGTGATTTTTTTCATTTCCTATCTTCCATTCTAAGAAATTTATCTGGCTTTTTTATTCATTTCTTCTTTATTCATTGTTTGTTTGTTTGTTTCAGGAGCGTTGACCAGCTGAATTGTATAATGTCACATTTCCATTTTAATTTTGTCATAGTTTTCAAAGAAGAATTTTGTGTGCAGGGCTGACAATATGTTATCTATATATATAAAAGCCTAATATGCAAATTGTCCCCACTGGAGTTCGACCGGGAGACTGATCACTCGCTATGACATGTGCTGATCACCATGGGATGGCACAGAATGAAGGAAGGCCCCACCCGGCAGCCAGCAGCTAGGGAGAGGGACCCCGGCCAGCCCTGATCGCTGGCCAGGCCTAGGGACCCTACCCGTGCACGATTTTGTGCACTGGGCCTGTAGTGTTTTATAAGAATCTTGTTTCAAAAGCACCCACTTCTATCTCTAACAAACTATGATCCTTTACCAAATTTTTTTACGGGGAAGTGAAGAATGGGGAGACTGGTTGTGTGTTTTTTAATTTTTTTAAATTCTTTTGCCTTGAAATATCCTAAATTTTCCATCTTATTCTTCTTCCTTTCATTGTGCTTCTTCCAAAGGAGGCCTTTCCCTTTCTGTCCGCCCCCCTTTCTTCCCCCCCACACACACTCTCAGGCATAATCTTTGCATGTAATATGTCCTTATAAATCTTATCCCTGTAATTTCTATTTTTACATATTAATGATCTTTCATTTCTGATGATGGTTTGGGATTAAGTTTCGACTCTCTGTTAGCTGCCCTCTCTCTTCTGTGCACTATTTTTCCCCTGAATTTCCCAAAGACCCACACCAGCTTTCAGGGGTGGGTTGCCTGACACAAACTATGGCTGTTAGAAGAAAACAGCAAAAAAAAAAAAAAAAACCAACAAAAAACAAACAAACAATAAAACAAAACAAAAGCAAACAAGTAAAAAATAAAACAACCAAATTTGAACTACCAGAAAAAGAAACAAGAAAATGACCCCAAATTGATTCTTCTCCTTCTCCTCCATGTCTGCCATCTCCTGCTGGTTCCTCTGTTAGTCAAACCAAACCAGAAGCTGGAGGCAAAGCAGCCCATTTATGTAGTTCAAACAATCTGCATCCTAAGGGGGATGTAGATCTGGGGGAGAAGGAGATTCAGTACATCCTCACAAGTTCATACTATTGCGGAAATGCTTACAGTAAATACAGTACCAAAATATCACACAAGGTAAAAGCTCTAACACGTCCTTAGAAGAAAACTGCAATAAAGCAAGCGTTATATTTTTCATGTTGCACCAATGACTATAGCCATCAGATTTGTTTTGCATCTTCATTCTTTTCTGTTTTGCATGACTTCTACCCAATCTTCCTTTAAATTTATGACTGAAGACAGCATACTCATTTGCAAGCTAATAGGGATGGTGATAGGCAATATATGGTTAGAATTGGCAACTGAAACTGCAAAAGTGGTATACCAAAACCAGTTCAAAATTTCCCATTATACTCTGGAAACTCTAACTTCAAAAGCATGATTATGTTTTGAATTTTATTTTGCTAGTAACTCAGTACAAAATGAAAAAGCTCTCTCTCAACAAAGGAGAAAATAACTATACAGTAAAAATATTTTCTTTCTAATACATTTTTACACTAAAAATTAAGATAAGAACAAGGTATTTCATGGTATGTAGTACTCATACAAACTCTATATGTTCTGTATCATGATTTCCAATAATTTAGAGTAATCTGCAACCCACCAATAATTAAGAATAGGATATAGAAAAGTTACACTAAGGATTGGAAAGTGAATGACAGAAAAATGTCTGATATAACCTAAATTTGGGAGATTATACTTTCCTAATGCATCATCAGTCTTAATAATTAATGCACTTACTATATACTATAGTTATATCCTGTTCTACTGCATTTGAAATTTGTTTTATTTTAATCTCTTTAATACTTGCATATGTAAAATTTATTTTGCCCAGACAAGTATGAACAATTTGTGAGACAGAGAGACATATCTACATGAGGGAAACACATCTATTGGTTGTTTCCTACATGCACCCCAACCAGAGCCCAGCCGGGGAGGAGCCTGCAACCAAATGGAAGTCCCCAAAGAAGTCAGGGGAGTGGAAAAAAGCTTCAAAATCCCAACCAGTACAAACTAAACAGAAACACAGAGCTGCTGGTGAACCAAGTAGACAAAGATCCTCAGGGATGGAGACCAAATGGGAGAGATCTAAGAAAGATGATAAAGCTTCCTGTCCACAAAAGATGGCACAAGAAAATAAAAGAGTAAGAGTTCACAAGAAGATACCAATTCCTCCGCTGCCCATTCACTTGCCACCAGTTAACCTGATTCACCGAGACGTCGTGAGGGGTTAGTGCCAGCAATTAAAGCTGATCACCAGGGCAAGAAATGGGAAACATATAATAGGCTGCATGAATACGCTTACCCTACTCAAACGGATATTCCTATCAAATCAGAGGAAGCAAAGATATTGACATTATCTCAAAGGAAATTGAAGATGCAAAAGGGGGAAATTGAAGATGCTGGACAGTTTTGGTTTTCCTGAAGTGACTGTTCCCGGGGCGGGGGAGGGGGGGGTGCGGTGCTGCACCTGACGGGGGTGCTGCTGCTCTCCTGGAGGGAATGGACAATATTTTCGTGACAACTTCCACCCCGGATGATGTGTTTGCCTCCTGGAGCAGAACTGCAGCCACGACTAGGAAGACTGGGAAGATGGAGACTGTGGGGTCACCTCAGGAGGCCTCTGGTTACAAGTGGGGGGTGGTCCATGGACAATGTCTCCCTGCAGACACAGAGGTTTGGGTTCAGCTACAGTTTGATGCGGGGTGAGCCTGGGTTCCTGAGAAACCAGGGCAAGTGTGTTCACTGTTCTTGGTACCTTCCTGCAACTTTCCACCCCACACCTGGAGGATAATGTGTTGTGCCCCAAATGCATTCATAGGAATAAGGCATTAGCGAGAAGCTTCCATTGCCAAGAAAAAGAGTACCGCTATGGTGGTAATTAATATGGTAGAAAGGTGACTATAATCAACTCCATGGTGCCACTGACAGGCCCACAGATGGGTGGGGAGCAGATGTTACTCTCAGACGACCAACAGTGCCTGCTGCTTCGTCTGCTGGGATACAGTTACGTTTTAAAATAGAGATGCATTTTACAAACAATCATTCATTGCAGTGAAGATGCAAAAGTCACTTACACCATCCAACGATTACCCATCTGAGTCAGAAGTGATCTAGCAGCTCTTTCACGGTGGGAGCCCGTACTGAACCTCGTGAGGGGAGTGGAGAAACAGGTGTGCTCCCTCAATGGACTCATGCCTCAGAATTGTGTCCACTCCCCAAAACATTCTTTTTTAAAAATATATTTTATTGATTTTTTACAGAGAGGAAGAGAGAGGGATAGAGAGTTAGAAACATCGATGAGAGAGAAACATCGATCAGCTGCCTCCTGCACACCCCCTACTGGGGATGTGCCCGCAGCCAGGGTATATGCCCTTGACCAGAATCGAACCTGGGACCCTTCAGTCCGCAGGCCGACGCTCTACCCACTGAGCCAAACCAGTTAGAGCCAAAAACATTCTTAATATTCAAAATATTTTGTGAAATTGTCTTAACTTGGGATTTCTGTGGTGTGTCTCCGGGATAAAAACACGAGGCATTTGACCAATATTATTTCTGTATTGTATATTTTTGCTGTTTAAAAAATGTCCAAGGTTACTTCTGAGTCATAAATACCTAGTATGCTTAAAATGTATATATAAAGTAATTCATCTGCTATATTTCAGGAACTTTGTTGTATGTAAATTATTGTTAATATTCTTGACTCAGTAGGATTAGGCCAAAAGGCATGATTTTATTTCAGTGTAATAAATATATACACTTAAAAAAATCTGTGCTCTGGTAAGCACTCCAAGTTGATAGGTAAATGTTTAATATAGCAGAAATAACTCTATCAACTGTGATAAAAATGGGTTAATTTAATGAGTTGAGAAATAGAGATGATGCTCTCTAGGAATGTGGAATACAGAGGATATCTAATAATGCCTACATAAAGAAGAAAAGATAGATAAGAGGCACATAAAAATAGTATTGTCCTGCCTCCAATCTCTACTTTATTGATAAGACAAAAAAAAAAAAATTCCTGCCCTAGCCGGTTTGACTCAGTGGGTAGAGCATCAGCCTTCTGACTGAAGGGTCCTGGGTTTGATACCGATCAAGGGCACATGCCTGTGTTGGGGGCTCGATCTCCAGTAGGGGTTGTGCAGGAGGCAGCTGATCAATGATGTTTCTCTCTCATCATTGATGTTTCTATCTCTCTCTCTCTCCCTTCCTCTCTGAAATAAATATATATATTTATATTTATATATATTTATAAATTAATTTATATATTTATATTTTTATATATTTATATTTATATTTATATTTATATTTATATTTATATTTATATAAATATAAACTTTTTTCCGACCCTGGCCAGGTGGCTCAGATGGTTGAACATCATCCCATACATCTAAAAGGTAATGGGTTTGATTTCGAATTACAGCACATAAATAGGTTTCGGTTTCAATCCCTGGTATATAAGGAGGCAGCCATCAATGTTTCTCTTACATCCATGTTTCTCTCTCTCCCTCTCCCTTCCACTCTCTCTAAAAATCAATAAAAACATATCCTTGATGAGGATTAAAGACATTTTCCCTTAATGTGTCATTGTAGATAGCAGAGGCTGGCCATACAGTAATTTTAATGAGAGGTTAAGTGCTCTTCTTCTCAGATGGTACTCTACACTACATTACATTCAACAAAGCACTCTGTGCCTTTTACATATCCTTAAGTAATTTTTTTTATCTTAAGGATAAATATAAATATCATGGATTATAATGAAGAAGCAGAAGTGTAGGCTATCATTTGTCTAGTGAACCTTTGCAATTGCAGCATGTCATGAATAATTGTTACATTACATCAAACTATTGATAAAAGAATTATCCAAGGATAAGATACTCAGATGTCATTCTATTTTAGTACTTCACATACACAAATGTTTAACAATATTTTTTTATAACAACATCATTTATTCTTTGTTGATTTTTTGTGTCTGGGTGAAGTGCACAACCGAAAGAATATGAACACTTCAATTTTCTTTGAAGATTTTAAGATGCAAAAAAAGGGCAATTTACCTTTTTACCTTTCATATATCATGGCAGATTTTATATATTTATTGGCTATATAGAGAAGCATCTTGACATAACAAAAGTTTTTCAAACATGTTTTCATGCAGTTTGGATACATAACCAAAGAGTAGAAAACACATTTTCCTACATAAAGAAAATTTTAAAACAATATGCTTTTGAGATACACACACAGACACTGACTAAATCATTTTCACTAGTAAGAGGAGAATAAACTAGACTTAGTTTTTAGCCCAAATCAACTATAGAGACATGATGGATTTCTAAAGCATGCATTGGTCCAACTTTATTTATATGAAAAGTGAAAATCTGGTCCAGGTGTGGCAAACCTGGCTTGCTGGTAGTGGTGTGTGGGGCGATGGGGGTAGGCACATCCCTTCCTCTGGCTACCATTAGATTCCTGAGGTAGAGTTCCAGATTTTGTTGTCTAGCATTTTAGGAATTCTTCTAAATTTCAAATACTAGGTGAAATCTTTGCTAGGAGGGAGAGTTGCTAATCTCAACCAAGCTGGATGAAGGAAGCTAACAGAAAGGGTAAGTGAGTCTATAGATGCTCATTGAATCATCTATGCCAAACCTCCAACCCAACATTGGACATGGTGTTGCCTGCTAATGGTCTTACATCAAGATTGGAATTTGATAACAGGAGGAGATAGGAAGATAGAATAAAAAACTTTTGAAAACAAAACTCATTTGGCTTATGTTTGTCCTGTAAGGCAAAGATTTGAGCTTGTTATAAGTGTTTGAGGTTGGCCTATTAGTAAAATGCTGGCAAAGCACCCTAAATGCCGGGAAAGAAAAGAAATTGCTGTGAGAAAGATATTAATTTTAGTTCTTTTGTCGATGGAGGAGAAATGCCAAGTAGCCTATATAATAAAAGGCTACTATGCAAATTGTCTCCTCAGGAGTTCAACCTACCAGGAGTTTGACCACTCGCTATGACATGTGCTGACCACCAGGGGTGGCGTGGAACTAAGAAAGGCCCTGGCCAACAGGCAGTAGCAGGGGAAGGTAGGCCCTGGCTGGTAGCCAGCAGCCGGCAGCTGGGAGAAGGAAGGCCCTGATCGGCCCTGATCGCTGGCCAGGCCTAGGGACCCAACCCGTGCACAAAATTTGTGCACTGGGCCTCTAGTAAGAAATAAAAGGGCAAAAGGGCTGAAAATCTGTGGCCTCTGTAATAGTAGTGCTGAGGTAAAGGAACACTGCTCACATTTTGAAAGGGGAGGTGGGTGAACCCCACAGTCAGCGCTTCCTTTCTCTTTGTAAGACAAGACTAGAAACTCTTTCTGTCAATCCTCTTACAAGAGGTTCCAATTAATATGCAATGTTGGCCATCTAAACTTCATCAAGTGTCTTCAGGGTTTGGTCCAAGGACAAGTATGAATGGAGGAGAAAAGGACTACCCTCTGACTTCTCACTGGATACAAGCCCCAGAAACATCATTGACCACTTGAAGGAGTTTTGTGAGGTGCACTGAAGATTCTATGTGAGATAATATTAATTCAGAATTTAAGGAACTAATCCTTGGGTTAGGAATTCAACTGGGACACGGTCAGTTCAAGGATGCTGAAAAAATTCAGGAGTCTTGATCCTCAGGACCTTTGGCAGGTCTTCAAACTCTTAGATTAACATGGTGAATAGTACAAGAGGTTATGGGATTAATAAAAGCCTGAAATTCCCCTAACTTTATGAGCTTCTTTCCAAGTTACTAATCCTTCTGAGCCTCATTACATGGCAGCTGACTTTCCCCAGACAATCAATCCAAATGAGAGTGAGAGCTCAAGGGAGAACTCAAGGCCAAAGCCATAATATTTTTAATTTAATCTTGAAAATGGCATCTTGTCAATTCTTGCATATATTGTTCCTTTGAATTAAGTCAATAAGTCCAGGCCACACTCAAGGGAATGGGTATACAAAAGGGCCTTAATTCCAGGGGGAACTCACTGAAAAACTTCTTAGATATTTCTAGCCTCCCAGTATCACATTTTATTTCTAATTTTATAAAAACAGCCTAAAATTATTTCTATAAAAAGTAAGAATATATTCATACAATCCAGTAGACAAATTATTTCCTTACTTTTCTTGGCAGAGAATCCCAAATAGGACATTCCAATCAGGTCAATATGTTCAGTGACAAGGAGGTGTGAAGGGAAGCAGGGACCCGGGGGGAATGGGAACTACAGTCTGTGTTCAGAGCACAACATGTGTCCTAATAAGCAGCAAACACCGGGATGGAAGGTTAAGTCAAAATATTAAAAAGGAGCTTTGAGGTTCATCCTAATGACTTTTGGACTATACGTGTGGTATTAGTATAGGTAAAAGGGCCTTGCAAGGTGTGTATTTTGCAGGGGTAGGTTTTCAATAGTTGATTAAGCAAATAAAATTGGGATTTGAGGAAGGTCACTGTCAGAATCATAGAGAATGGTTTATAAGGAGAAAGAATGGTAGTGAAAATAAAGGTGGTCAGATTCCACAAGGAACCTAACAGCTGTAATCACTGTGGTTTGGTTACTCATTAACTATAGGAAGTGATAGACATTAAGGATGTCTTGAGAGGTTTTCAGTTTGTGAAAGAGAAGAATATAAATGCCATTAACTAAGAGAGGAAAGTCCTTAGTAAGAGCACATGGGGGTAAAGGTAATGTTTTCAATTTCTCACATGAGTTTGTTATATTTTGGAATATCAAGGTGGAGATATCCAAGTAGTAATTGGTTGCACAAGAAATGAAAATATCAGTCCTTCTGTAAGCAACGTTAGAGCTAAGAAAAAAACAAACATGATTTCCCAGTAAAATTAGGAGAGTGATAGAACGGAAGCAAAGAAATACAAGGTTAATAAAGAGACACTAAGGTAAAAGATAGAAGAGATGCATCTTGGATGTCAATCTTTTAAGCCTTGAATTGTTCATTAAAATATTTTTCTTTCTCATTCTGAGCATATATGTGGATTCAAATTGCTATAATGTTCATACCTGTTGAGTGTGTAATTTATGCAACAGAAGAAGAAAGAGGGTTAACAGCGATATAGTGGAATAGGAAGCCCCAGACACTCATTCCTCCAATGGATACACTGAGGACAATACAAGGACCGAAAAACAAACAAACAAACAAACAAAAACGGATACTACAACAATTTAAGGACCAATTCCTTTGATGAGAAATCTAGATATCAATTATTAGACTCCTGCACCCCAAATGAGCATGAAACCAGCTGTGCCGAAGAGGCAGGAAAGTGTGCTATATATAATAACATATTTTAAACCATAAAAAGAAGAAAATCCTGTTATATGCTACTATATGGATAAACCTGAAGGACATTATGCTAAGTAAAATAAGCAGTCATAGAAATAAATTCTGTATGATTCAACTAATACGAGATATGTAATGCAGTCAAGCTCATCAAAGCAGAATGTCTAATAGTGGTTGTCAGGGGCTGGTTGGAGGGGGAAATGGCAAATTGATATTCAATGGTTACAAATTTTCAGGCATGAAAAATGAAAACTTTTTAGAAATCATCGTACAATATTGTGCTTATAGTTAATAATACTTTACTGTACTATACATTTAAATTTTTTTGAGAGTCTTATATGAGGTATGTTACCACAGAAAAAAAAAAACTGTAAATATTAGGGAGGCTGAGAAAGATGAGGATTATCTGGTAAATTCTGAGATTTCTAAAAATAAAGAGTATTTATTTTGCAACAAACAATGGAAATAAATGTATTTCTTGGGCAAATTCTGAATCATAAAATTGCCTTTTAAAATGTTTCTTAATTCTCAACCGCTCTCTGTGAAACTCCTAAGTTTTTATTTATTTATTAAAAAATGTATCTTTATTTTTGAAAGTATTAAAGATGTCCCCTTTTTTTCCGATTGACCCTCTCTCCACCCCCGACCCCAGACCTTTACCACACTATTGTCCTTCTTTTTCTCCCCAATGACCCCTCTCCTCCCCATTCTCGTCCCCTTCCCACGCCTTCACCCCATTATTGTCTGTATCCTCGGAATTTTTATTGAAATGTCACATTTGGTATTTTACTTTTCTGTTAGCATTAAAAAAAATCCTTAAAATTCAAGATAATGTATCCCAGTCTAAAGGATGAATTTCTAATTACGTTAGAAAACATTGGAGAAGCAGATGGATTAAAAATGTAAAGCAATAAAAAACATAAAGAACATATAGATTAATATTTTTGTGATCTTGAAATGTGAAATTAATTCCAATGCTAGATTGAAAAGTGCTCTGCAAAAATTCATGTCTACCCAGAACCCATGAATGCAATCTTACTTGGAAATAATATCTTTGCCAATGTAATCAACTTAAGATGAGATCATAAAGACTGAAGATGGGACCCAAATCTAATATAGTTAAATTAAAAAGGAAACAATGAAAAAAGAAATATTAAAATGTGAGTAAGTTAAAAGCAAAGGAAGTTAAAAGTTTACATCAAGTATGAGTGCATTTTTCTTTTTTTGAAAACAATTTAGACAATATTAATAGCAGACCATAAAAAGAAACAGAAAATGAATGAACTTACTAAAAAACAAACTCTACAAACAAATTATATTACGGGTATACTAACTTTCAATGGTAGAACAAGAAATGGGATTCAATGACTCTAGCTATTGGGAATGACATGCCTAACCTTCAAGCAAAGCTTCTATGCCAGTTCTACTTTAATCCAAGTTACTGCAGTAGCTAAATGTCAACGGCATCTGACAGCTATTCCAGAATTGACATGACATGAGTTGGCTGCCTCACTTCAGCAGCTCCTTGCAGACAGGTGTTCACATCATGAAAACCATATCCAAAATGCCATGCCAATATCACTTAGACATAGTATATTCTCTTCTCACCAACCAAATAATAGTATGCATTTAAATTAAATCAATCATAATTATTTGATTGAGGGATCTGTACAGCCTTTACAAATGATGGGGGGAAAACAACAAAACTATATCCCAAGTAAATGAAAAATAAATCAAAAATAAAATTTTAATTCTGTTCAGGGCCTTTGGCTTATCTCTCTTTTACAGACTTTTTCCCCCTAGTACTAACTCAGGTTATCTAAACATAGGTCAAATGTGACTGTTGTTATAAAGATATTGTCTGATTAGATGTTGAATGCTGGAGTTAAGACTTTGTCAAGAATATAAAAAGTTTGTCAGTATTTTATTAATCAGTCCTAGTGAAAAATAAAATCAGTGAAATATATATTAGTCAAGAAACTTAGTTGAAGAAGCGGTTTCATAAGTAGAATTTATTTGTGGTGATGACAGATCGGTGCATGCTTCTACAATGATGTCAGGAAATAAGACAGCTTTGCATGGCCTGACTGAAAAATACTCTCTCTAAATATGAGCCATATGTTTTCTTTGCTAGTTTTCTACTTATTTGATCTGTTTTTAGAATAACTTAGAAAGCATAACAACATAAGGAAATCTACCTGCAGTTGATTGCCATCGTGTTACTTGCAGAAGAAGCAATTCACACTGCCATGCACTCTATTACTGCAAATGTGAGTTTGAACTTATGAATTGAGAGTGAGGATTTGAAATTTAGTGATCTCTTAGCCCAAATTTTGATTGGTACTAGTTACATTCAGGAAAAAATTCAGAATATAACTTGAAGAATAGGTTGAAGCTGTTCTTCTCTGTGTCAGTGGCAGTGAGATACAATAGAAAGCTGCAAGCATACTACTTTCAAGCAAATGCCAGAGTGTTGAATCCAATATGAGTATGTGTTTGCCCTGCAGAGACACTACTCAGATGATATATTCACCTGCTACAACTCATCGCTACCATGCAGACTTTCAAACCTCCTCCCAGGCTATATGCCATTCTGGAAATTATACCTTCCCATCTATTTCTATCTCACACTCTCCCAGATAACCTATAGTCATAAATTAATGATCTAATGGATTTCTTAAAACCAACCCTTTAACCCTGAATCTGCTGCAGTGTTACAGGTTGTTAAGTAAAATCTAGAAAGTCCAAAGGTTCAAGTACTTTCAGCATGCAAAACATTCTAGTCACAACTCTTTTGTTTTGTTGATTTAGACACTGTAGATGGAAATCAAAAGTATTTTTTAAAAGAAAAACACATATACACAAATATAAACACATTCACTATAAAACTGGAAAAAGAAAAACAATTTTCACCTCTACATCACTCACTGAAAAGAGAAATCCCAAACAGCCCAGGAAAGCAGTGAAATTCAGTCTAGTAGTGGCTAGCTTTGTCTTCTACAGTACGTTAGCAAGGTATTCATGTGATTTATAATCACAGTCTTGGAGATGGATCAGGAACTACAGAGTGGGGCAAAAGTAGTTTTATATATGTATGAAAAATAATAGAAAAATCCTATATAATAAAAGCGTAGTATGCAAATTGTACCCTCAACCGGGAGTTCATCTGGGAATTCGACCAGGGGACAGGGCTGGCCAGGGGAAGGGAGGGAGTACCCGGCCAGCAGCCGGCAGCTGCTAGGGACCCTATCAGTGCATGAATTTCATGCACTGGGCCTCTAGTTAATAAATAATAATCTATACTAATAAAAGGGCAATATACTAATTAGACCAGGAGACCTTCCGGGAGACCTTCCAGACAAAGCCCTGGTGGCGGGGCTGAGGCAGAGGCAGTAAGGGGCGATCAGGCTGGCAGAGGAGGGTAGTTGGAGGTGAGCAGGCTGGCAAGGGGGGGGCTGTTGGGGGTGAGCAGGTTGGCAGGGGGGGCAGTTGGGGGAGATCAGGCCAGCAGGGGGTAGAAGGTGGGGGAGATAAGGCCGGCAGACAGAGTGGTTAGGAGAGATCAGGCATGCAGGCAGAGGCAGTTAGGGGTGATCAGGAAGGCAGGCAGAGAGGTTAGGGGCGATTAGGCAGGCAGGCAGAGGGGTTAGGGGCTAACAGGTAGGCAGGCAGAGGCAGTTAGGGGTGATCAGGCAGGCAGGCAGGCAAGTGGTTAGGAGCCAGCTGTTCTGGATTGTGAGAGGGATGTCCGACTGCCAGGATCGGGCCTAAACCGGCAGTCGGACATCCCCCAAGGGTTCCCAGATTGGAGAGGGTGCAGGCTGGGCTGAAGGATACCCCACCCCCATACACAAATTCCGTGCACCGGGCCACTAGTCTATACTTATAAAAGGGTAATATGCTAATTAGACCTGGTCGACCGGACATCTTCCAGACTTCCGACTTCCTTCTGGAGAGTTAGGGGGCAACCAGGCTGACAGGGGGGCAGTTAGGGGGTGACCAGGCTGGCAGGGGGGGAGATAGGGGGTGATCAGGCCAGCAGGGGGGCAATTAGGGGGTGACCAGGCCAGCAGGGGGGCAGTTAGGGGGTGACCAGGCCTAAAGGGGGGGGCAATTAGGGGATGACCAAGCCAGGAGGGGACCAGTTAGGGTGTGATCAAGCCTGCAAGCAGAGGCAGTTAGGGGCGATCAGGCAGGCAAGCAAGCGGTTAGGAGCCAGCGGTCCAGGACTGCAAGAGGGATGTCTGACTGCCAGTTTAGGCCTCATCCCACAGGGCAGTTGGACAACCTCCCCAAGGGGTCCCAGATTGGAGAGGGTGCAGGCTGGGCTGAGGGACCCCCTCCCTGGGCATGAATTTCGTGCACCGAGCCTCTAGTACAAGATTAAACTGTTTCATGTACTCATAACTGTAAGCCTACTTTTGCCCCATTCTATAAGATTTTAATTAATGGGTTTACAAAAGTTAGGTATTTTATTGAATATTTCAAAGAACAAACCTTTGTACAAACAATACAAAGCTAAATTTTAATATTCTAATAGAAATCTATCTATCTATCAATCTATCTATCTATGTATCTATCTATCTATCTGGCATTATGATGCTTAACAAGGGAACTGTATACGTGTATACGTACCAACAGTCATTATTGTTTTCAAATACAATTTGGACCAAAATTAGCATCAGATGCCTACATTTTGGAAAGTCAAAAATATATTTTTCTAGAAATTGCAGTTGGAGATTGAGCTTTCCCACTTGTGCTGAAACTTGTTTTACATTAGTATTAGAGGAATGAATTTTTTAAAAAAACACAACTTTTAATCATCTTTACAGACATTTAATTCTAACTTACCTAAGAAAGCATCGCCTTTATTGTGTTTCTCTACTCTTATTCAGAATTATACCAATCAGAAAATTCCTACCAGATGTAATAATATTGAATTCAACTTTATGTAGTCTTTTTTTTTTCCTGTTAATCCCCACCCGAGGATATATTTCCATTGATTTTTTTTTTTTTAGAGAGTGGAAGGGAGTGGGAGAGACAGACAGAGAGAAACATTGATGTGAGAGAGACACATTGATTGGTTGCCTCCCACGAGCGCCCTGAACAGGGCAGGGAATCTAGCCTGCAACCGAGGTATGTGTCCTTGGCTGGAATCAAACTCCCGACCCTTCAGTCCACAGGCTGACACTCTCTCCACTGAGTCAAACCAGGGCTATTTATTCTTTATCTAAAGGTATATGTTGCTTATCCCAATGGCTGGTAAATAATTAAGTTGGCTTTAATGATTAAATGATTAAGCAAACGTCAGCAGTTCCTTCTTTAGGACAAAAAGCTAAATACCTTGGGCCACATGCATGCTGTTTATTCAACCACAAACATTTATTAAAAACCTATTGTTTGCCAAACACTCTAAGAGGTCTCAACAAATGAAGATTAAAATTACAGTCCACCTCAAATTATTCAAATCAGTGGAGATAGAAACATGAGAAACAGTAATTATAATGTACTAAAATCCATAATATAAAAGAAGTATGAGAAAAACAATTTGCTTAATCTGGCAATTTTCCACAACAGGAATGCAAACAGCATTTTGGGAGAGCTGATACTGCCTAGCACATATTCTTTAGACATGGTTCCTTCAATACTGTGGAATTTAGTCTCCCGGTAGCATTCCTTTATCATTATAACATTATCTTAATAACTGAAAAAGCCCACTCCTGTATTTCCAAATGCCTCCTGAGAGAGACCACCCTCTCTGAGAATCACCGTTACTAGATGGTGTCCACCTAGCAGTTTGATGCTATCTGCCAAACTTCTATTAGTTCTATGAAAGGAAAGGATCTAGAAATCCACTTAAGTCTATCAAGATTTTCATGTGTTCATGTGAAGTTATGCTGTTTATGGGCATCTTACTTAAAAAGTAAAGAGCATTGTTAAGATATCTGTAATTCACTTTATAATATTTTAGCATATGTAACATGCTATTTTATATATATATAAATGATTTACATTTAAATTAAATTCTAGGTGCAGTCATCTGCTTTAATCAGGAATTCATGCAACAAATATTGTCAGTTATCCTTCTTATCAGGAATTCTTTATTATAAAAAAGAGCTTCAGTTAGCTTTTGCTCCCATCAACACAAGAGGCTTTGCTGAATAACATAGTGGCTTAAAGAAATGGGTTATCAATAGCTTAACTAGTGGTGGTCACCACCGTTGATGGGCTGAAATATTTTAGACTCTTCTTATTCTTGTCAAACAGGGATGATCTCTGCAGCACATGGACCTGTGCTCGCCAGGTCATCCCTCATGCGGACACCGGAGAACTCCGAAGAGGGCAAAGACAGCTCTACCACTGCAACTTGCCAGCTATGCTCAAAGGAAAGCACATCTCAAAGCAAATTCTGTCATGAATACACACACTTATTAATCATCACACATCACCAAGCAGGAACATTTACAGTGCCCGTTCTGTCAGGTATATTACTTTCCAGTTCTCCATCCTTTTATGTTCTCTGATCAACTCTTTGCGTGAAAGTTTCTCTCTCGAGTCAGATATGACAACATTCCAGGGCAGAATTCTATTCTTCATTATAGGAGTCATCAAGGGAGCCAGAAACTCTCCTCACCCACTAATGGCACAGTCACATATAGGAATGAAGCTACAGGTACTAAACCCTACATGATTCTTACAACCTGGTCATATGAGGTTGGAGAATAGCTAATGCACATATCTTGAATACCTGTGGTTACCATGCTAATTTGCAGCCCAGCATTTGACATGATTGTTAACAGGCCACTATTTCCCACAATGAAGAACAATTTCTGACATTCAGACTTTTAATTAAAAAGCAAAAAAGTTAATACAGAACAGAGGCTTCTGAAATTCCCTCTTATGCAACATACTAGCTGATCACTCATGGTTTATGGGTTAGGAAAACTGACTACCTAGAGGTAAAATGCAAATAGAATACACATGCTATCACACTTGCCTAAGTCAAAATACTTTAAAGTAAATTATTAAGATCCTAGAAACACTCTGGAATTAATCTCTAATATTCCTATGCCCAGTGATGCAGCTTGATGATTTAGTTGTCTGAGATAAACTTATAAGAATGCTGATTTTACAATATTATTATGTATACCTTCAATCAATCTTTCATGCAGATTTAAATTAAAAACCTTAAACAAGAGAATGCTGAAAATTTTTAAAATTATACATTATTTCTTTTATTCATATTGAACATTCTTTGCCTCCTTTCAGCCCTTCAAATGTGTCTAAATAAACTGAATTTCTCACCAAGTTCTGTTGATGGCTTGATTTGATAACTCCCCCTATGTCTTTACCCAAATATCGCTTCTCCTTCCACACTATCTACCACCATCTTCTTGAAGGGTTAATCTTCTCCTGTCTTTTCTTAAACACAGTCTTTCTAATCTCTTATAATTCTGGCTAGTGGTTTTCAGTTTTATTCCCCAGTTGCTTTTCCTTTTCCCATCTCTTAAATCTTAGCATTCCAAAGTGCTTTTAATCTCATCATGATTCTCTATACTTTATCTACTTTTTCTTACCAACAATACTATCAACATTATAATGACTGACTTTTTCTTTTAATATTTTTTATTGATTTTTTACAGAAAGGAAGGGAGAGGAATAGAGAGTTAGAAACATCGATGAGAGAGAAACATCGATCAGCTGCCTCCTGCACACCCCCTACTGGGGATGTGCCTGCAACCAAGGTACATGCCCTTGACTGGAATCGAACCTGGGACCCTTCAGTCCGCAGGCCGACGCTCTATCCACTGAGCCAAACCAGTCAGGGCATGACTGACTTTTAAAGTCACATCTCCTGCTATAGTCTCTTTTGAATTCCGGATCTGCAGTGTATTCAAAACCAAGTCTTTGAAACTCAAATAAATCAAACAGAATATATTATTTCTTAACCATATCTGTTTTAAATGTGGAGCCTACAATTGCCAGGAAGCCAGTCTACTATCTGTAGGGGAAGTCAAAATATCACTGTAAATATAACAAGATCGGTAGTTGTGTTTCTAGAACTCTATAAGATTGGAAGTGATGAGTTCATAAAATACTTGAGAGCTGAGGCAAGACACAACTGAAATATACATTTTCAATAGTAACTGATATTTGTTACGAGTCTCCTGAAGTGGATGGGTCCAGCTAACCACAAAATTCACTTTACTCACTAGGACATGATAAAGTACTACCACAAGGAATCTCCCTTCTTCACTCTGTCCCAAGGCAGCATTCAAGGTCTTCTCTAATTAAAAGATGAAAAAAAAATCTATATATATAAAAGCCAAGTGACCGGAATGACCAGAAAGACCTGTTGATATGACACACTCTGTGGCAGCCAACTGGCCCAACTGGGGTCCCGATTGACGCGCCCCAACTTCCCACGCCCCCCCAAGATATCCCCACCCCCAATCAGCCCCCCTCCTCAATCCCGATCAGGGGCGGGGCTAGCCAGCCAGACTCCACTCATGCATGAATTCGTGCACCGGGCCTCTAGTATTTAAATAATATCCATGTGAAAGGATACCAAATTAGAATTTTCATCATTCTCAGACCTTGCTCTGCCCTTTCCTCTATTACAAACCTTATCTTATTTAGTTTTCTTTGTTAGAAAATGGCATCACCACCCATCAAATCAACCAATAAAGAAAACTGCTAGGTCTTCAGCTATTTTTCATTATTCCATATATAATTATTCACCAATTCCTATTAATTGTACTTAAAAAAAATCCCTCTCCATTTTAATGGATAATTCCTTAAAGTAGATACTCACCATTATAGTAGCTTCCTTAATTCATTGTTCTTCCTTCGTACCTTACCCCCATGGCCACTTGTCATATTTTCAAAAATTTTATTTATTCAAAATGTAAACATAGAATGCATCCTCTTTAAAGCTGCCCATGATTAAAAATTATCTACAGAATCAAGTAAAAATGTCTTAGCTGTTCTCTATTCATCCTGTTTATATACATATAACATCTTGCTGCCATGTCCAAGCTTAAGAAGTACTTCCTCCACAAATTCATATTTTACCCCATACTAGAAAATAATCTCTTCCTCTTCTAAACTCCTTGGAATTTATTTTTACCTTTCTCATCATGCTTTTCACTTTCAGTTTTATATTATAGCTAGTTGTGTGCATGTCCAATGTACTTAAGTCAAAACAGTGAATATATTCAAGGACTGTGTTTAATTCTCTTTATGTAGACAATAATTTGTTGAATGAATAAATCAATATTTAATTCTGCATTTGAAACATATGTACTAAGCTTAGAAACATTTCTTTGAGACCAGAATGATAAATATTCATGATAAGTAAAAAACTGTAGACATGGAGACCAGCTGGGAGGCTGCTAACACACTTCTGGCGAAAGGTCATTAACTAATATACATAAAAGCATGAATCTCATCTCATCATCCATATTTTACTGTTCAGCTGCTTTGAAAGATATATCTTTATCATAAATTGTCTCATAAAGTCAAAAAAAAACAAACTAATATCGTTATGCTTGGAAAGTTGACTCTAATAAATTACACAGGTCCTGGTTGTCAATCTAAGATAGGTTTAAGTTCTGAGCAAATACCATACCTGATATTTTCTAATGTTGTATATCTTAGGAACCAAATGAGGACTATAGTAGGAAATCATCATCCCTCAAACTCTATAACTCATCTTTTTTTTTTTTTATTGCATGGCAAGTCAGAAAACTGGAAGGCTGGGTTGATAAATGTTACATCACAGCCATTTAGAGGAACTACAGCAAACTTCTCACCAAGGGAATGACAACAAAAAGGAAACTGTCCAAAACTGATATTCCAAGTACCACAGTCATTTTCCAGTAGTCTCCTCTTGAAATGTCGTAAGAAGAAAGGCCAAGCAGATGGCCACTGGATTGGCGAGGAACCATCTTGTATGTTTTGTGAGTGTGATAGTTTTGAGTTGTATATATTATATATTTACAGTTTTTGTATGAATTATATGTGCATTAATTTTTTATAATACTAAAGATAGCTGGTTCAATTAAAACTATTACATAAAAGTATAGATGCAAATGAAAGCTGCATGAGTTCCCAAATAAAACAGTAAATAGAATCATACATTTGCATGGGAATACCTCCTACCACACATATAATGTTGTATTACTAGTTCACAGCCAAATTTTAAAGTCCTCAAGAATTCATTTTATAATTATTCCATATTATGTAGTAGCAAGTTCTAAAACATTTCAATTACCTATACCCACTCTTTATTTCAAGCATTTCACAGGAATCTGGGAAAGTATAGAGCTATGACCAGAACAGAGTGATTTTTTCCCCTTAATATCTTTTGCAAAAACAAACCTTAGATCTTGCCGTTTCAAAGACAGCGTGAGACTGCAACTAAATGCTAAATCAGTGCTAATCATTATCATAGATTCCATTTCATGATTTTTCTTTTTCCCTTTTTCCATGACCCTAATGTTTCAACTACTCTGCCAAGAGATATTCTGCTCTTTGAACTAGTTCACTTTTCCTATCAAAATGCAGTTGCTTATATTTTGCTTCCTTCCATCAGGCTGGGGATCTCTAATACATATACATATAGAAGCTGAAAATGGCCTCTCAAATGTGTCAGGTCCTAATCCCTAGAAACTGTACCTCTTACTTGATAAAAATAAAGAGTCTTTGCAGATATGATTGAAGACCTTGACATGGGGGGGGATTTTCCTGGGTGACTTATTGGGCCTTAAAGAACATGGCAAGCATCCTTATAAAAGAGAAGAAGAGAGATTGAAACCACACACAAATGGAGGCAGAGTTTAGAGTGATTCATTCACAAGCAAAAGAATGGCAGAAGCCACCAGAAGCTGGAAGAGGCAAGGGATAGATTCACTGATAGAGCTTCCAAAGGAGGCCCAGTCCTGCCCACAGGAAACAAATACAATAATCTAACGAATATTCCCTGCTAAACTGCTCATGACAAATCCTAGAGAAAAAAATTAACTTATTGAAATAAATTTCATATTGTAGGGAGCTTACCCATGTTACTCATTAGTGTGGGAGTGTTTTTGAACAGGAAGATCTTTTCACTTTGAAACCAGTAGATATCACTTAAACTTATTTATAGAATCAAACATGGAGATAGTTTTGATCAAGTAATAGCTAACTATGCATCTTAGAAGTATCTCCACCTGTTTAAACAGTTGTTTTTCTTCCTTGACCTTTTTTCTAAAACTCAAAATAGCTAGAAAACCAAGCTAAAATGCAACAATTGGGGGGAAAATGATCCCAAAGAGTTTAAGGCACTAGCTCACCTCCAGCAGCATTGAAACATTCACCCACCAGCTAAATCCTGCTAGGTATTAACTCAGAGGAGAGGATGCTTGCTCTACCCATAAAAGGTAATCTATCTTGCAGAATGAAATTAAGTGTATTAGAACTATCTGGATGTCATAGGAGTCATGGTTTATTTAAAAAATGAATTCTAGCCCTGGCCTGGTAGCTCAGTTGGTTGGAGTGTCATCCCGTACACAAAAAGGTTGCAGGTTTGATTCCTGGTCAGGGCACATACGTAGGTTTCAAGTTTTATCCCAGGTTGGGGCACCTAGAGGAGGCAACAGATCAATGTTTCTCTCCCACATCAATGTTTCTCTCTCCTCTCCCTTTCTTTCTCTCTCTTTCTCTCCACCCTACCCTTCCTCTCTCTCAAATAAAAAACATTCTCAGATGAGGATTTAAAAAAAAATTCTAAGGAGAAGAAAGTGAAGAGATAGAAAATATATGAGGGTATTTTACTTTCTTTAAAGAAAATGATATTTTCCATGTGCATATTTTTAAATAATAAACTTCTCTTTAACCTTGCTTTCTCTCCCTACTATTGTTCATTCTCCTAACTGTGATGTCCATGCCCTGAATATTTAGACTTTTATTCATAATTCCATGGACCTTTGTTCTCTCCTTCCTATTGTTCTATCTTCAATTAAATTGTATTACTGGTTATTATATTCACCCAGAGATATAAAAGAAGAGTTAATAATGGTGGACTGGGAATACCATGAAAAGATATGAAGTTCCTGAACTGTAGGTAATAGAAGAAAAATGGTATATAAGTTTAATGGTCTTGAACTTCTTGAATATAATCAGGTCTCTGACATAAAGACAGTCATAAAAGAGTACAATGAATTATATTTTTACTATTCTTCATCTGACTGGTTTGATCTCATTTAAGACCTGCAAATAATGTGTGAAACCTGTTTCACTATGAGTGGCAGGAAATAGGTAATTAAGAGAAAACATACTGCCATTTTCTAATAATATGACCACGTAATGCTACTTAAATTCTCTAGAAGTTAACTTCCTCTCCTTATAAATGGGGCTATTACTATTAACATCTTATTAATTTCTATTATACAGAGAGCAGTAAATATATACAGGCCATTCTTTTTATTATTCTTAGTATTCTATTATTGTTGTTGGTATTATCATCATCAACATCAGGACCACTACTTTACTACTGTTGTAGTTAATCAAAAGGTTACTTGTCAATCCCAGTTTTTGTTATGAATTATGAATGTTCTTTTATTTGTTTGGGGGTTATTTTAGTGCTTAGGTGAGTCATGGTTTCTTAAAACAGAAACTAGTTAATATAAAGTTGTGTTTCTCCAAATTTTTATTTTTTTTTAATTTCACTCTCAGTTATTTAATCAAATTTCTCAGTGTCTTCACCCATAAATATAAGAGTGATGTTCATCCTCTGTCTCTTCCACTTTGATTGTTTAGAAACCTCATTTTCACTTCAGGAACTATTATGTTCTTTTCAGAAGTGTCCCACAATAGAACACATCACTCTCACTCGCCTGTGTAATTTTGAGTATGGCACAGGGTGATTTGTACCCTTCCTCAAACCTTCTCCTGGATGAGCAGTGGAAAACATTCTAACGATGCTTTCAGCTTTAACTTCTCTCTCTAGTTTACAAAGTGGTTCCCCTTATCAACTGCCATCATTCATATTACCACATTTACCTAATTTCTGGACTATTGTTGTGACATCCAGTCTGGCCTCATTGCTTTTGACATCATCATATGCGAAGCACTTTTGTATTGATACCCCGTTCTTTTCTATAACAATCTAGATCATGACTCCCTACATTCCACAGAGCAGATGATACCTATCAGGTACAATGTTACAGCTGCCTTACATATATAGCTCCCAGGCTCCATGCTAACCCAAGACGTATTATTGCAATTCCATAGATGAGCAAATGGTGACACAAGCAGTGAGCTACAAATCCAAGATGGGATCAAATTCTAACTTCAAAGGCAGTACTTTTTTTCTGTTATCATCTCCCAATAAAGTCCATGATACTGAAAGCCCTACATGGACTGGCTTCAATTGTTGTTTTATTCCCTTCTAACTTTGATTTCATTACCGGATCACATTTTTATATTCAAGATGGAATTTATGCTAACCTTGAGCATGCTTTCTGATTTCTTCCTCCATTATTCTATTATTATTAATTCATCTTTTATTGTTCCCCTTCATAATCCCTAACTTTTGGAATCCTTCACCTGAGGGGAATTTCAAATACTGCTTCTTTCATGGAGGACTGCCTACTCTCCTTCTAAGAAGTGATTAGCAATTATTAGCTTCTACTGTTCCTTAGTACATTGCTTTATAGTAACTGTATAGATTTATTTATATACATATTTTCCCCCTAAAAAAACTTATACATTGCTCTAGAGAGATCACTTAATTGTCTGTGTTCCTAACTTTGGTAATTATCAGAACTTACATAGAATGGGTGAGTTCAATAGGTTAATTTTATTTGAAGTATCCAAAATAAAATATCACATTAGTGTCCACTGGGACTAGAATTCAGGACTTCCCATGCCAGAGTTCTGCCTTAAAGAATTTTTACTACATTTTTATATAAGTTCAATGTAATTCACCTTAAAGACAATTAGAAAAATTGACAAAAGTTATGAAGTAAATACCATCCCATAAAATGTACTTTCTAGCTCTGTTACTTAACACAAATATTATTTTCCCTTCTATCTCTTTTCAGAAGAGAGACAGTGAACCCTTGATTATTTGAGAACTAACTATATAGTTTGTAAATTATCCAGGCCATTGAGTTCTCCTCCCTTCTGCTGAATGACTTTTGCTCATTTCTCCCTTCATTAGTAGAGTGAAATTCAGAGGAACATGCAATTCAAGGCATTCAATTTCACTTTTTGCAGTGGAATAAGTAGTAAAGGATGGATTTCAATTATTTGTAAAACTTATGCTGTGAATTTTTATGTTCCATTTCAGTCATTAATACAGTTAATTGACAGTTGACTCCGAATTTGGTATTAAAAAATAAATCAGTGTTCTTTATTGCCCCTCCAGCAGGAATATTATTTGTTTTGATGAGTGACTATTTGCAAGACTAATCAACATGCATGTGCCGAAAGCTCTATAAATTATTGTGATGTTCTTAACTAAACAAAAACCATAAATATAAAAGCTGTGTCCAACAATAATACCCCTCTTCAGTTATAGGGTTTTATCTTAACAGCTGAAGAGGCTATCTACCCAGGCACATCTCATGGTAAAATAAATATTACTGAAGGCAACATTTCACTGCAGGTTTCATTAAAGTATGTGGTGTGAGTTATACTCTCAATGTCCCAAAGACTATGAAGTGAGCACTGGTAAATAGTGAGAAAGTTGATTAGGGACATTCCATAGAGCCCTTTAGGTAAGTCTTTTAATGTTTAATGTTCAGCCTATAATATTTCCAATAACACCTAATGTTAATCAACTACTCAAGAAAGAAAGAAAGAAAAAAGAGAAAAGCTAAAGGATTTGATGCCTCCTGTACATGGAGGCAACTTCCAAGAACCACTTTCACTGGAACAACAGGCAGGTCTGTGGTGTAAGAGAAAGAATTGAATGGTGAACATTTGCTCCGACTATCTGTAGGATCCTTTCGATTTTAATAAAAGTAGTTCTTCCACAATATAATGGCATTTCTAAATAATGTTAACATCATGCATAGTGATTTTATTGACATGTAGGTGTTAATTAATATGCAAAGACCTAAATAAGATGTGGATAAATGAGTCTTTTTTCAAGATAGAAATACATAAATATACTGAAAGAAAGAACACATCAGAGAATACAATTAAATATATTTTAAACCATCTACAAAAATCAGGATATAAGTTGGATTGAGGAGAGCAAAAAAAAAAAAAAAAAAAAGGATTTTAGAGCATCAGTTCTGAACCTGTGGGTCGCGACCGCTTTGGGGGTCGAACGACCCTTTCACAAGGGTCGCCTAAGACCATCGGAGAACACATATATAATTACATATTGTTTTTGTGATTAATCACTATGCTTTAATTATGTTCAATTTGTAACAATGAAAATATATCCTGCATATCAAATATTTACATTATGATTCATAACAGTAGCAAAATTACAGTTATGAAGTAGCAACGAAAAATAATTTTATGGTTGGGGGTCACCACAACATGAGGAACTGTATTAAAGGGTTGCAGGATTAGGAAGGTTGAGAACCACTGATTTAGAGAATAAATAAATTTGGAATAAGATGTAGAACATTCATATACTGCTTTATGTAGCCATATTTTTTCCTGAACTTCTGCTCACTCTGTCATGTTCGCATTGAAACCCACCCTTCCTTTGGCAGGGTTGTCAATTATGCTCTTTCTCTTCAGTCATTAGACCCATTCTGGTCATTAGTTCACTCAATTTATGGGACTTAACAGAAGCAATAAAAGTCCTTTACCTGGGATTAAAATTGCATTCATTTTTTTTTCCAGGTTTGAGATATAATTGACATATAACATTGTTTAAGGTGTACATGTTGCAAAATGATTACCATCTTAGTTTTAGCTAATACCTCCCTCATATCACATAATCACCATTTTTTTTTGTGGTGAGAAGTGAAAAATTCCAAGTTTCCTTATGCAGATAGATCTAGATCCTTGGCAATTTTACTTTTAATCCATTGCTCCTATTAAAGACGGCCTTTTTTAATACAAATATCTTTACCTTCAATCTGTTCCAATCCTCATTCTCATTTTCTAATAGTCCCTAATGTAAATTTTGGAACAAGCTGCTCTAGTAGAAACTTTAACAAGTTCCTTCTTCTAAAGCCCTTCCTATAAAAAAAAAACAACAACAATTAAAGACAATATATCTAATTTGACTCTATCCGACATGATTTTAGATGTTGCTTATAGGAGATGAAAGCTCTGGTACTGTTCCAAAGTAAATGTATTAAATCTCTCCTAGAAAATTTACATTCCGCTGCTTTATACATTTCAATTTATGCCATTTAGAGTTGCTCTATATATTTCATTAGGGATGCTAATTAGTACCAGCACATTATTTATAGACAACACCTTTAGCCTACAAAGTTCCATTGTAATTACTTATTAAGATGTTACTTGCGCTGTTCATAGCATCTTAACTGATACAAACTAAAATAGAAATCTAATCTATTCTTCCCTAAATCTTCTTGAGTCTCACTTAATTCTTAATTCCTACAAGAGTATTTCACTCTTTCAGGGCACAGATAACTTCCTGGCTATTATATACAAGAAGTAGTCTTTGTCTGTTTTTATTAATGCTGGATTGATAACATTTCTGTCACTACTACTTAAAAAAATTTCAGAGTAGCATTGATTTTACTGTCAAAAATGTTTTTATGATGATTGAGATAAATATCTCAGGGTCAAAAGAATGATATACTCTTTCAAAAATCAGAAGGGTCTGGCTCTAATCATAAAAGCATTTAGATATAAGTTGTCTGATTCATGACTTGATTATCAGTTATTTAGTTCTCTGCTTTCATGCCAGTTAAAGTGGTGAAGAATCTATATATAATAGAGAAATATGCTAATTAACCAGGACACCGTAACGGGTTGACCGGACAGGAGGAGACTGCAGAGTCGGGGGCAGGGTGGCAGGGGCCTCCATGCGCCTGCACTGGGGGAGGGCCTGATCAGCAGCGGCCACAGCTGCTGCGGGGCCTGGGGAGCGAGGCAGGGCCTGACTGGTGACTCAAGGGTGCCAGCGCCACATGATTTCAAATCATGTGTTGGGCTCCTAGTAAGATTATATTTATTACAAGGAGCAAGCAGAATTAACCATAAGAATCCATAGGCACTGGAATTAAGCTTGCATACAATTCTACCATTTAATGGTTGTGTGATTTTTGACAAATTCATTTTATGATCTAAGCCTAAATTTCCTTTTTTATAAAATAGCAATAGTGCCCTACATCTTTTAAAGCAGCAGTTCTCAACCTGTGGGTCGCCAACCTGTGGGTCGCGACCCCTTTGGGGGTTGAACGACCCTTTCACACGGGTTGCCTAAGACCATTGGAAAACATATATAACTACATATTGTTTTTGTGATTAATCACTATGCTTTAATTATGTTCAATTTGTAACAATGAAAATACATCCTGCATATCAGATATTTACATTACAATTCATAACAGTAGCAAAATTACAGTTATGAAGTAGCAATGAAAATAATTTTATGGTTGGGGATCACCACAACAGGAGGAACTATATTAAAGAGTCGCGGCATCAGGAAGGTTGAGAACCACTGTTTTAAAGGGATGTGCTGAATGCTAAATAAATAATATCCATAAAGAACTTAGCATAATGCCTGGCATGTGATAAATTTACAATAAGATCTAGTTATCATTATCATAAAATTACAATAACATCTAGTTATTCTATGTAATTTCCCCTATAAAATAAATGAAAAAAGTAAAACCATATCATTGACTACCCTTGTTTATAGTCCTTTAAACAAGCCACTCATACACCTTCAAAAGCTGTTTATTATTACTACAACCATGTAAAACTGAAGTATGTTCTAGCACCCCTCTTTTCAAGTTCTATGCAATTAGTTTATTTGATTTGCTTCCTATAGAAAATAAGATCATATATGTTCTTCTTTGTACTCATGTGATGTTATCTTGACCTAGAGGTAGAGATAAGCAGCAGATAAAACCTGCTGGTAATAAGAAAAGTTTAGTGATGCTCCTCAACATTTAAAACTAAAATTATCAAGTCATATTTGGTAAATTCTTTCAAACACAATAGTCAAGAGGACATTTTAAGGTTCCTTCATTTTGGTGGGGACTTTAGGTTGTAACATTCTTAAAAATCAGATCTTTCTCAGATCAGTATTAAATTTCGCTAAAACTTGGGTTGGCTGCCTGTTAATGCTCATCTTTTTAGGTCAAATATTCTCTTTTGTACTTGACAGTGCATCTTGTTGGAAAAAAATTATCAAAGCTATTTTTGGGTGATCTTAAGGTCATCTCTCCATTAAGAAAAAAAAAAGGTTTGTCATAGAGGAAAATATAAACTGTATTTGTAAACTTGCACAGCAAATATCAAGTGGGACTTTACGACACACACAACCTGTTTAATCAACAACACATTGGTTAATATCAGTATGTTGGTGCCATTACTGAACATAGTCTCACAATCATGAACTGCCTGCTTAAAACATTTGGCTCAGAGAGATGGCCACAAATATGTGAACAATTTCTTCTTCCTTTTTTACTAAGCTCATTTCCTCTGTATATAAGTTCATCAGAAGAAATGTACTTGAAAAATACATAAAAATGTCTATATTTATAGAGTAGCATTACTAATAATGAGACACAAAAGGGCACATTTTTTTTAGTATCCCGTATTAGCTGTTTCTCTGTTGGACACTGCAATAGACTAAATGTCTGTCTCCCCAAACTCCTATGTTGAAACCTAATCCCCAAATACCATATAATGGCATTTGGAGGTGGTGCCTTTGGGAAATGATTAGGTCATGAGAATGGAGCCCTCATGAATGGGATTAGTGCTGTTGTAAAAGGAACCCTGAGAGCTCCCTCTTCCCTTCCATCAAATGAATACACTGTGAAAAGACAGCCATCCTGACCCAGGGAGAGGGCCGTCATTAGACAATAAACCTCCTGGCACCTTGATCTTAGAATTCCCAGCTCCGGAGCAGTGAGAAATAAATTTCTGTCTGTAGTATTTTGTTATAGCAGGTGGAGAGACTAACACAGGCGCCTTTTGCATAACCACTCCCTGAGCACGATAGCCCTCTGAGGCAGGCATCACTATATTCATGTTATCACTAAAATCACTAAGACATAGGTTAACAACCAGCTCAGGTTGAAGTTCTTCTAGGAACTCATTCTTCTTGACCCTGATCTTGTGATTTTTAAAATCCATAATACTTTCAAAATCCTTCGTAAAGGCTTTTATGAATGTCAATGTGGTAGACTGAAATGTATATAATGTAGGAAATTAATTTTTGTTAAATATTTTTACACATCCATATATAAGAAATTTTAGTTGTGTATTTCTCATAGATTTATTCTATATTTTATAAGTATTACAGAGATTCTTTGTAAGACTATTGTGTGTGCTTTTATCACAAAGTTGTAAATATTTCAAACATATTTTGATCATATATATATATATATATATATATATATATATATATGACCTACTGTATTAAATCCAATCCTTAGTACCTAACAGACTGAATTGTTTAGTAACCAACTTTTTCTTTCATTTCTAAGGAACTTCTGTTTCTTAGTGCTATGGTTCTCTGTTTTCTGTCTTCTCCTATATTCTTTTTAAAAAATTAAATTTATTGTGGTGATATTGGTTAATATGATAATATAGGTTTCAGGTGTGGATTTCTATGTTGCAAGATCTGAATATTGACTGTGTTCCCATAACCCAAAATCAAATCATCTTCCATCAGGATATATTAGGCTCATTTCACCCCCCAGAGCTCTGCTCTCTTCCCTCTGGCAACCACCACACTGCTGATTGTGTCAAGTTTTAGTTTTATATCCCACATATGAGTGAAATCATATGGTTCTTAGTTTTTTTCTGACTTATTTCACTTAGTATAATATTCTTAAGGTCCATCTATCACAAATGTCAGTATTTCATTCTTTCTTGTGGCTGAGTAGTATTCCTTTGTGTATATGTATCACATCTTCTTTATCCAATCTGCTATCACAGGACACTTCGGTTGTTTCCATGTCTTGGCTATTGTGAATAATGAATATAGGTGCATATATATTTGCAAATACATATTTTTGAGTTTTTTGGGTTTATACCCAGGAGAGTGATTGCTGGACCATATGGCAATTCTATTCTTAATTTTCTGAGGAATCACCAGATTGTTTTCCATAGTGCTATACCATTCTACATTCCCACCAACAGTGAAAGAGGATTCCCTTTTCCACAACCTCTCCAACACTTGTAATTACTTGTCTTGTTGACAATAGCCATTTTAACAGTTGTGAGGTGGTGTCTAACTGTAGTTTTGATTTGCATTTCCCTTGTTGCTAGTGAACTTGAACATCTTTCCATATATCTATTGGCTATTTGTATATCTTCTTGGAAGAGGTATCTGTTCAGATCCTCTACCCATTTTTAGATTGGGTTGTTTGTTTGGTGTTGAGTTTCATGAGTTCTTTACATATTTTGGATGTTAAACCTTTTTCAGAGCTATTGTTTGCAAATATTGTCTCCCTTTTGGTCAGCTGCCTCTTTGTTTTTGTTGGGTCACAAAATTAGCATCAACAAATTCAAGCAGACTGAAATTATACCAAGCATATTCTCTGACCATGATGCCTTGAAATTAGAAATCAACTACAAAAAGGAAGTAAAGAAATCCACAAATACATGCAGATTAAACAACATACTTCTCCTGGATTCTTGCCATTCACAGTAATTCCTCCATAGCTTGCTTAAACTCCAAGGAATGAAATATTTCCCTTGACCATTGTTTACTTTTTCTAGGTGACACTTTATAGACTGCACTCCTCAGGCCATTCATCTAACTTGGATTCACTATAATAGCAGCTACTAATCAAACAAATGGAATCAGAATGTGCCCTCTTGAGTATACTGTGCCTCTATACAAAAGCTTCTAAAATAATGGAGAGAATCAAAAGGATTTATTACTTGATAACTATTTCAAAAGCAATTATTTTCTATTTAATCAAACAATTTTGAAAAGAGCTTGAATTATATGCTTGCTGTGAAATTGAAAATTACTGATTCTTTCCAATCCATCTGTGTAAAAATCTCATCTTTAACTTATACACCATCTTACTGTAGTAAGAATCTCCTACCATCCAGATAGAAGTCATTTTCTAAAAGTTGCCGCATTTCATTGCTGTGAGTTAACAAAGGAGCAAGAGCACTGTGATTCTTTCTACAAGAAATGAGATTTTTCACCATTAAATACAAGTTAGTAATGTTTATAAAACCTTTACGTTATGTCCTTTTCTTATTTTGAGTCCAAAAGATCTTTCTATTTCATACAATGGCCAGGAATAGAATGTGTAAAACACAGCCTTTTAATGTATTAGAAAAATATTTTTTTCTAAACATGAACTAGTTAGAAACGTTATGCTATTCAAGGGACCTTATGGGTAATTAATCCTAAATCATCATATTTTCTTTGGAAGTTATTCTATTTCATGAAGTACAGAAAAGTAAATGACAATGTAATTTATTACATAGATATCTGAACTGAAACATTCTATATAGTTTAGGAGGATATAACTTAAAAACTTACAGTTTTCCATGACAGACCTCAGTTATACAGTCTGTTATCAGGGATGAGACAGCAGAGAACTTTTAAAAATAAGAAGCACAACCAAAGTGATTGCTGATGAAACGGGACAGAATGACTGAATAATCACTCAGTGACTTCTTGCTTCCCTGCTCCCAACAGTTTCATACAGATCTGGTTAAATCAAGTGATAGTTTCACTAAGAAGGGAGGGAATAGCATAAAAAAAGCTACATGTGTGTAAAAAAATGTAAAGTTAGATATGTCTCTTGCTTTATTGTCCTTGTTATTGTTCAATATTGTTCCTCCTTTTAACTAACAAATTTGCAGTGAGGACTTAGTGTGTGAAAATAACTATATTAAGTGTTCTCTATATGATGATAAATTAAAAATATAGGACTCTTTCACTCAAGAACATCAGAGGATACTAGATTAAAAAAAATACTCAAACTGAAATTCACAGTAAGTATAATAAAGAGGAAAAATGAGCCCAATAAAAAGAATGGGAAAGAGATGTCCATATCAGGTAGTCTGAGATAGCCCCTGAAGGAGGGCATATTCAGCTATGTCAGAATAAATAAAAAGGAATTAGCCAAATATTTACTACTGAGATACTCCACTATGCCCTGTTCCAAAGAGCAGTGTGAACAGTGTGAAGCTCTCCAAGCCCAGAGCCCCATTGTTTTTCTTCAGTATGGAGAAGCCAAGCTTATCTATTTACTCAATTATCTCCATTGGGTTCCTCTCTCTTTGGGTCTATTTCATAACTTGTGCCCTAAGAGCCTAACTCCATTTTGACTAATGGGAAGGGTAAATCTAGTTTCTCAACAGTGAGGAGACTTATAATGACACTCATTATCCAGGTTTCTAGGATATATATATATATATATATATATATATATATATATATATATATATATATATATATATGATGGATTATTGAGTGTGCTAGAGAGTCCTTTCATGAGTCTCCTGACTTTAGTATTTTCAGATCATGTTCGTCTACTCTGAAACCAATACATTCTTCCCCACTCCAATCTGCCTTTGCCTTCCTTCTTCCCTTATATTTTACCATATGCATAAAGGACCATAAAGCTACCTCCATAATCTGTTTTTATTTATCCAGGCCTCTTTCTGCTCATGGTCATGATGATGATGATGACAGCTAATGTTTATTGAATGGTGATTATGTCCCAAGCAGAGCTAATGATCAGTAAGCATTATCTCAGTTTTTCCTCCTATAAATCCTATGAAGTTGGTATTATTATTAAACTTATTTAACAGATGAGGAAGCACATGGGCACTTATCCAAAGTGCCAGAGTTATCAAGCTAATGGAGTAGAAATAAGACTTGTCTATATCATTCCAGAGGCTGTACCCAGGAAAGAGAATTATGACATTTATCCAGGCAGCATTTTCTAATGCTGATTTTGAGTAAGACTGAGTGAAATTCATATCTCTCCTGAGGTCTTTTATATCACAGAGAAAAATAATATGATTGGTATTGGTAATCTAATGAATATATCACAACAAAATCCTATGAAGGGGAAAAATGTCAAACACACACTTAGAACTTATTAAGGCTCATTTATTTTTTTATAAAGGTTATTAGGAAGAATACACACACACACACACACACACACACCCCACCCCCAGAAAATCAGAACCTTTTTCATATAGAGGAATAAATAGTATAGTTTCTTAAACTATCTGACCAATGGGGCTGCCTTCTTGGAATATAAAGAGAAGGCTTGGGATTCTTAGGGAATCAGTAGTGGAAGCAAAAATCTCTGAAACCCCTGCCAAGTTTGGCACTGAATTCCACTTTGACTACCATAGAACAGAGGAGCTGCAAGTCCTCTCCTGTTGCAACATTTTGCCAATGTCAAAATAGTCCATTATGCAAGCCTGCCAATCTTCCACAAAGCTCCCCATTTAGTTTAAGAGAAGAACATAGATGGTAATCAAATGTCTTTGAATCAAACAGCATTACAGCTGACATATGAAAAGATTCAGAAGAAATAAAAAAATAAACCGATTTCACAACTTCCATAGTCTTAACAAAAAAGGCTCCTTATGCCATCAAATGAGCACTTCCTATCTCCTTGACAGCCAGACTTTGAAATAATTACTAAACATTTTTACAGCCTATTAAAATACAAGTTCTCTTGCATGTAATTTTAAAATGTTAATGTAGCTTCAGATATCTTGTACTAATTAATAAAGTGAATAGTATCTATAATAATAAAAGGATAATATGCTAATTATACCAGATGTCCTTCCAGACAAAGCCAGGCTGGAGGAAAGCAAGCCCAGGTCCCGGGTGCCAGAGGGAAGCCGGTGCAGGCAGCCAGGGGAAGGAAGGCCTACTCTTGCACGAATTTAGTGCATTGGGCCTCTAGTATTATAATAAAAGGCCTCAGTAGACATGAGAAGTAAATCAGAGAGGTTACATAGCATGATGGTTAAAGGTGTGGATGTAAAGTCAGAACGAGATTTAAGTCCCAGCCCTACAGCTTAACATGAAACATGTACCCATGTAATGAGCATCTCTGACCCCATTCCATCTCTTTCTCTCTCTAATTATTTTCTTGAAAATTAAATGTTTACTGTAGATAGTGTTTGAACAATCCAAGGACTGTGTTAAACACTCAACTATTATTTAGTATTTTTATCTACAATGCATATCTTTTTACAGCTGAGAAACCCAAGGATGTGACAGAGCTAGAAACAGAAGATTGGCATTAGGAAGTGAGTCTAGTACAGTGATCCTCAAAGTGTGGTCAAGGGATTGGTGGCCATCTGTGAACTGTCTGTTACCATTACAAGATAAAATAAGTACATAAATAGGAAGTAAGCATTTAGAAAATTTTATAGCAAATTTAAAATGCCTGTGAAATCTAATAAGGAATTATAGATTAAATTCTGTATGTCATTAATCTTTAAATGTATTTTTCTATTTCTTTTTAATTGTATTTTACCTAATTAGATTGTAAATTTAAAAAAAAACTATCCTTAAGCAGAGATAGTCTCTGGGCATGTTTTTTGGAGAATATTCAGATGCATTTCGTCGCATTAATAGTGCATGACTTATAGGCTAAAAGCTGCTCCAATCCTTATTTTTACACTAATTCAAAACTGGAGCAAAAAACCAAGGCTAGTATATATTTTTTAACTAAACCTTCCTGTATTTCAAAGTGATTGCCAATAGTCTATAGTTTAAATATTTTGAATAATGGTTTCCACCTGACAAATAAAATATGAACTTCCAATTAATACATTTAATATATAATATGTTTAAGGTAGACAAATCACTAAGACATATATATCAAGTGGTCTAGTGGTTACCTGCAATGTATTGTGCTTTATATTGAGCATTTCAAAACAAATTATATACAATTTCTGTTTTCAAGAAGGGTACAGTCTCAATGACATACAGGGACATTCTTAGAACTTAATGTTCAAGAACAAATTAAAAAAAATAAATATTACTGCCTGGCCAGTGTGGCCCAGTGGTTGTGCATCGACCCATGAACCAAGAGGTCACCAGTTCAATTTCCAGTCAGGGCACATGCAGGGGTTTCAGGCTCGATCCCAGGTAGAGGGTATGCAGGAGGCAGCCAATTGATGATGTTTCTCTTTCATTGATGTTTCTCTCTCTCTATCCCTCTCCCTTCCTTTCTCTCTGAAAATCAATAAAAACATTTTTAAAAATAAATATTACTAACTTCTTTGTAGGAACAAGAGCTGTACAACAAAAAATATTCATCAAATTACTCTCAGGAAGTTATAGCAAAGGATGTTGTCATCCAGTTAAAACAACATCAAATAAATAATTAATTTAAATAAATAAATAAATAAATACTGGCTAGATCTTAATCTAATAAGTGTATGTATATATATATTCCTCTAATGATACGAGGTTCTTGTCACATAAACAATTTTATGAGCATACTGACCCTATATTCTCCTCTGTATCTCTCAGATTAATTAATAAAAGGATACAGTGAGTTCTCAGTGAAAAAGTATAATTTAGATAGATAAAATATGATTCAGAAAATTAGAATTTGGTCACAATGTGAATACATAAAAAAAATACAAGCTATTATTAGGATACATGCCATTCTATCCTTTTCTCATTCCTTAGCCCCAGATGTTTTTCAATATATAGGTTAATAGTTTAATTTTATGGTAAAAAATTAAAAAGTTGAATTTACTATTACTAGCCAAACATATTCTTGTCAAAGCATAACTGTCAACAATCTATTTGCTTATGTGTTATAAAATTATCTTCTTTGTGTACAATAAACCATCTTTGTCTAAACTTTAGTAATTTTCAAAATATCTATGATTAAGTAATTACTTAAATATTTATCTATTCTTATGTGGAGTCCTCAACATTGGCTAAGGAAAGATATTTTACCTAACAATATTTGAGTAATCCCATTTTAGCTAAATTAATTTAAAATGAGGCCTTCATTTGTATCATGAGAGGAAGAATTGTGCTGAGATTCTAAAATTATTGATCTACTAGAGGCCCAATGCACAAGATTGATACAAGAGTAGGCATTCCTTCCCCCTGGCTGCTGGCACCGGCTTCCCTCTAGCACCCAGGACCCAGGCTTCCCTCTGGCTGCCAGCAGGTACCCGGGACCCAGGCTTCCCTTGCAGCCCCGGCTTTGTTCGGAAGGTCTTCGGGTCTAATTAGCATATTACACTTTTATTATTATAGATGTGAAAATTACAGTGTGAGGCTCTCAATTGTATGTCAAAATCTAGTTGGCTACGGAGGATATTTACTATCAACTTCCACTACAACATCATGTTTTATTGCCAATATTAAATTCAACCTAAATACAGAAATATATACCTGTTTTAAAAACAGGCCAATCATATAAAGCACAAACTAATTTATATTTAAATGAATACAAAATTTAAAAAATTATTTTAACACAGTGTTCACTTTTAAGGTACTCAGAGATCATTACAATATATCACAGTTGTCGCACAATAATGCAGTTTACTATGTTAACTACAATAATATATGAGGAGTTATTATCCCTTTTATAGTGTACCTAGGGAATCTGTAGTGCTTCTTTAAATAAATCCTAACACATCTTTAAATTATATGTACAATTTAAATATAAATTTAATACATACATTATAATTTTATATAGCTTCATTTCCATTTAAATTTAGAAAGATCTCTATAAAAAGTTTATCTTCTAATCATTATTACTCTTAATTCTTCTGTTATTTATGATTGCCTCCTAATAGGGCAAGCATTGCATTATTGTGGAAACACATTGAGGTGTTAGCATAAAATTACTAAAATATGGTGTGTGTTATCTCTCCCCATCTGTCACAACAGCAAGGATATTTTAAGAAATGGGATTTAGATGAAGCTGTATTCCTTAAGCAATATTTCTATTTAAAAGTAATGAATTAGTAAATAAAGATTTGAAAGAGGTGTGTACCACTGTATATGTTTCCAAATGATCTTATTTGGAAAAAGGTGTATTGTTACATCTCTAAACGATGGCTAGGCAATAAATTATATTTCTAAAATAATAAATCCAAGATCATATCCACTGTGGATTAATTCCTGAAGTATAGATGACTTGAAGGCCTAACATTGTTCAGGGCATCTCTATTCTGGCTACTTAGTATTTGTTGATTATAAATTTAAAAAACAACAAACAAACAAACAAAAAGAAGAGTCATTATTGCAACAACATAGAAATATTTTAATGTGCCAGAGGACATGGCAGCAGTATAATACCAAAACATCTAAATTCAGACAGGTTTTAATGCAGTTACTCCTCAAGCTCATTTATATTTATAATTTATCATGCATTAGATATGATTCAGATACATTTGGAAAACTTAAGACATGTAACTCTGAGAGCTATCTTTTATTACAAGAAAATATAATTTTACTAATATTTTTATTTAATATATAGAAAATAAATCCAATTAATTTTGCCCAGTCATTCACATTTCAATTGAATTGTCACTACTTATTTGTACATTAATCACAAAATCCTTTCTGGTTTCCTAAAAACACACTATAATTGACATTTCATTCAAAACCCAATTGGAGACAAAAATTAAATCTGTCATTGAATGAATTGGAATTTTAAATGGACAAAAGCCCTATTATTATGTGATTTTTTTAAATCTTCAATTATGTCCAGGATGACACTTTACATTATTAATATATAATTTTATCAATATAGACATTTTATTATTTGAATATTCTAGGATTATAAGTAGTAATCTATAGTATAATTTTAAATATAACTATATAATGACAAAATATGTGAAAGCATACTAAATAGGTTTCTGACTACTAGCATTTGACTATTAGCCTTTTCCACTTTCTCACAAAATAACTAACAAGACACCAATAGGGATTAAAAACATCAATAACATGAAATTTAATATTGACGGAGAAGTCAAAATCTTGGAGGAATTGAAAAAGTTAAAGGCTGATGAAGTTTGATTAGAGGGGGAAAAATTCTTGCCCCCTATGAAATGATATAGGGCTGTGACCTTCTTTACCCAAGATGATGTAAACAACTTGCAAGTGTTATTTCCTAGCTGGAGTTATAAGAATCATAGCACAATTCACCACATCTCTTCCTACTTCTATGGTGATTACAGAAGACTGTGTAGGAACAAAGCCTCTATTAGCCTGGATCTCCTTGTAAATATAGAAAACCAAGCTTTCAGACAATCTGTGTTAGATTATCATGAGCTCATGTGTCAAGTCACTAAGATTATTGGAATATTATTAACACAGTGTGACCTAGCCTATCCTGAAACATGCAGGCACCCTTGATATTTGGAAAATAATTTGAAGAGTGTGATTCCAATGTTTTAGGTGTTATGAACATAGTTTAGATAAGGTTTGGACTTTGTAATTGAACATATCTGAGCTTTAATTCTAGCTCAGTCATACTGTCTAATTTCCAGAAATCTGCACAAGGTCTCTGAACCTAATGGTTCTTTTCCAAAAGTGATATCAAAATATAAACCTCATAAAGTTATTTTAAGGAATAAGTGAGGATGCTTTGAAAAGGCAGGGCCATGAGTAATTGATGAAAATAGCATGTGCCCCATAACTTTTACTTCGTTTTTACTTCCGTCTCTCTAATTCCTACTAAAACTCACTATGTAATCTAAAAATTAAGACTAAATTGAGTTAAGGGACAAAATGCCATCCTATATAATAAAAGCATAATATGCAAATTGACCAAATGGCGGAACAACCAGTCGCTCTGACACACACTGACCACCAGGAGGCAGATGCTCAATGCAGGAGCTGTCCCCTGGTGGTCAGTGAGCTCCCACAGGGGGAGTGCCACTCAGCCAGGAGCCCTGAGCCAGGTTCATGGCTGACAAGCACAGTGGCAGTGGTGGGAGCCTCTCCCATCTCCGAGGCAGCCCTAAGGATGCCCCACTGATGGCTCCAGGGGGAATGGGCCTAAGCTATCAGTCAGACATCCCCCAAGGGCTCTCAGACTGCGAGAGGGAGCAGGCCGGGATGAGGGACCACCCTCTGAGTGCATGAATTTTGTGCACCGGGCCTCTAGTATGTATATAAGATGTTTGGAAGAAAACGTCTTCAGCACTTAATGCATGAGCTATATAAAGAGAAGTAGGAACTAAAATTTAATGGAATGGATTTTATTTACCATGATTGAACCAATTTTGAAGAATGTGACAGGACCTGATTGATACTAACATTAGGACACCTTTCATTGATTCATTTACAATGAACTTTAAGAGATTATAAATATCAACTTTTATACCTCCAGTTCATAAAAGTTGTTATTTGGGCAAATTTTAAAATTGTTATAAAATGCATGGCTTTAATTTGGATCCTTAAAATAATAAGCTTTAAACATTAACTTGAACCTATAAAAATGCAAGCTTTAATTTATTATATTTAATGTCTTTGCTGACTATTATCCAACCTATTTTACTATGTTTGTTTTAAAATTTTAGTGAGTTCTAATTTTTTTATAAAATACAATAACCAAAGAATAAACTCCTAAGTTCAATGTCATTTAACTATTTTAACAAAAAGATAAAACAAAGAGAAAACCTAATGATATATAATGTATAAAATATTATAGAAGGTAATAACCACAAACTTTATAGCATATTCCTGATAGTCACATAAAAGCTTGTTTTCAAACTTTTTACTTGGCAAACTTTTAACTTGGTAATATTGCACAATTCCTGCCAAGTATCCAACGAAAACCACAAATTGTTCTAGATTCCAAATGGTTATGTTATATTATAGACAATAAATTATTTACTTGATTTAATTTATAATTAATTTTACAAAAATCACAAAGAATAAGAAAGAATAGCCAAATTAAAAATAATTCTAAAGTCCTCCATTCAGAAGTCATTGAGGTATAACTTGCTCCTAACATCACTTTCATGACATCCTTTCTTTTGCACACAATGCAGACCATTCTGAGGGCAAAAGAGTATATTAGTTTTGATTTAAATTTATTGGTTTCATCTTGTTTTTTTCCCCAGTTTCATATTATTTTCCTCTAAAACTTTCTGCCAAGATGATGTATATAAGATGTTTACAAAAAGAAATAAATCACCAGCGGGTGGGCTTCAAATGCCAAAATATGTTCTTAGAATAAAAAATATTTTTAGCTAAATTTGAAAGCAAAGTGTGTATATACTTACCATAGGAAATGGATAGGCCTAGCTATATTTGTGTGTTTACAAAGTTATAGCCTATTTGTCAAATTTTTTTGAAATACTAAGACTTCACACATATAACTCTGTCCTCATATTTTAACCCCTTTATTTAAAGAATGAAAATAGATGTATTACTGATTCATTATCTCTTAATATATTCCTAAATAGTTTAAGGATTGTATGAACAGATATTATATAACTCCCTAGTGAAAAGATATGTTGCCTGAGTCTTATTATGAGAGTTTTCTTAAACACGTTTAAAGACTTCCTCTAGGAATAAAGATGATTCTAAGCACTGATAGGAGGGTAATATAAATTTACAGATGCTGAAACCTTCAAGGTATAAACATTTCCTATTTTCATAAATATTAGGTTTCATGTTTCTGCTTATTTCTTAAGAGCTATGTTACTTATATGATATCTAATCTAATAATAGACAAACATGGTAAATGACCGTACCTTCGCTACGCCTCCCATTGGCTAATCAGCGCGATATGCAAATTAACAGCCAAGAAAGATGGCAGCTAATTTGCATACTGCAGGCAGGGCGGGACAGCGCCATCCTGCCTGCCCCGCCACCATCTGGGTCTGCTATCTGCGACCCGGGGCAGCGGGCATCCTGGGGCGGCCGGGCAGTGCAGCGGTGATGGGCTGGCCCACCCGGCCTCCATCCAGCCCTCCCGCGGGGATCCGGGACCCGGGCCGCAGGCCGGCGCCCGTGTGCAGTCACAGAAGCCACAGAAGCTGCCTGCCTGCTGCATCCCACCATGATCCACTAAGTTATGAGGCCAGAGAGCAAGGAGAACTTCTGCCCCTGAGTCAAAGTGGGGAGCGGAGGACACGGCCTCCCCTCCTAAAGTCACCAAAGGACATTACCTAATCTAAGCCACATCTTCTGAGACATCCCGGCAGGCACCACTGACCCTCCCTGCAGGCTGGGCCCCCCCTCCCCCTTCCCCTGTCCCTGCACAGCTCCCATAGCCCCCCACTGGCTGAGTCAGGCACAACAGGTTTGCAGCCACAGGGGCGATTTAGCAGCTAATGAAAAATGAAAAATGCGAGAACGAACAAATGAAGCAGCTACTGCAGTGGGGAAAAGACGTTCATCAAATTCTTTGTCTCTGAGAAACTGAGGCAGCCAGCACAGGCCCCTGCACGGGACGAGGCTTCTGCTTCTAAAGAAACGTCCTGGGGTTAGAGGTGAGGGGGTGCTGCCTTTCCCTCTCGGAGCTCTCGGAGGAGTCTGTGCTCCCCCTCCTGGTATTCTTAACACCCAGAGACCCCTCCCCAACCCAGGCAGGAATGTTCCACGCTGACCGCCTCCAGAAAGCAGAGAACAAAGAGGCACTTCTTGACTTCAAGCCTCTAAACCAGGGGTCCTCAAACTTTTTAAACAGGGGGCCAGTTCACTGTCCCTCAGACCGTTGGAGGGCCGGACTATAGTTTAAAAAAAAAACTATGAACAAAATTCCTATGCACACTGCACATATCTTATTTTGAAGTAAAAAAACAAAACGGGAACAAATACAATATTTGTATTTGCATGTGGCCCGCAGGCCGTAGTTTGAGGACCCCTGCTCTAAACCAGTGGTTCTCAACCTTGGCTGCACATTAGAATCACCTGGGAATCTTTTTAAAATCCTGATTTATGGGCCTCGTCCTCTGGAAATTCTGTTTCTTTGTTATGGGGTGAGCCCACAACATTAGTAACAAAGAAACAGAATTTCCAGAGGATGAGGCCCAGAAATCAGGATTTTAAAAAGATTCCCAGGTGATTCTAATGTGCAGCCAAGGCTGAGAACCACTGCTCTAAACAGACTTGACCACTGCGGGCAAAGACCTGCAGCTGAGAGGGGACAGGTTCTGGGTGTCGAGGTCCAGAGTGTGGAAGACCTCCTGGGGGAGCAGTGGATCTGGAAGCCTGTGTGCTGGGTCAGAGACACCCCTGCCTCCCACCCTCCCCTGCCCTGCACATAGACGTGCCTGGACTGGGGTGAGGCGGAGAAGGAGAACTAGAGGGAAGGAACACTGAGTGTTTGTTGGCGGCCATGTAAAAAGGACGTGACCCTCCCCTCCCGATGAGTCACTCCCTAAGGCAGCAGGAGACGGGGGTCTGAGAGCAGCCACACAGCTTTGTGGCCGTGACCAAGGCACCAAGATGGTGTCCATGCAACGGGGCTGAGGAGGTGTCAGAGGACCTCACCCCAGAAAACCCAATAGCTCTTTGTGTGAGAGAGAGAAGGTGGCAGGGAGGGAGGGAGAGAGCGAATTGGACTCAAGAAGCCTCAAGGCCCAGATGAGGAGAATATACCAGGGATCAGCATGGGCTTGAGCTCTGAGGTGAGGGTCAAGGGCAGCTGGGTGGGGGCCAGTCCAGACAGAAGACTGAGGTCCACATGTTCTTGACCCTGCTCGGTTCTTTGGCACCTCTGCCTGAGATATAAACTGTCTGACATGGCAGTACAACTCCAGAGAAGGGGGTGGGAAACCTAAGTTAAATAATATTTTGTTTTTGTTTTTTCACTTGGCAGAATGGGGGCTGAAGTTGAAGTTAGGTTTGGTTACTAAACAATAAAGAAAGCAACATTTCTTGCACGCCCGACTGTGTGGTCTTAGTTTGCTGCTGCCTATAAACCGAGAAAAAGTTGTAAAATGAAGTACTAATCTCTAGGGTTTAGGTCAGACCAAGGAGTAGTGCCACTCAGCCAGAAGCTGACTCATGGCTGGCCAGTGCAGAGGTGGTGGCAGGAGCCTCTCCCACCTCCATGGCAGCACTAAGAATGTCTAACTAACGGTTTAGGCCTGATCCCTTGGGGGCCTAAGCCTTTAGTCGGACATCCCCTGATGGCTCCCTGGCTGCCAGAAGGATGTCTGACTGCAAGCTTACGCCTGATCCCCCAGGGAGTGGGCCTAAGTCAACAGGTGGACATCCCCCAAGGGGTCCTGGACTGCAAATGGGCGCAGGCCGGGCTGAGGAACCCCCCCCCCCATGCACTGGGCCTCTAGTGTTATATATAATATTTTATATGTGACATCTTATATATATGTCATATATAAAATATATATCATATAAAATATATACATATATACATACACATATACATATAAGCATGTGTAAACACATAGAAAATATCAGTGGGTTTAAAAATAAATAATTAATACATATCATGCTTATGTCAAGCTTACTATTTTCTGGGATTTTTTTCCCATAGTACAACAGAAATACTCTTACAAAATATCTGTGGACTCACAAAGCATCAGCCCTATGAAACAGGGTCCAACCTAAAGAAGCATAGTGTTTCATAGGAATCTTTGAAAATACTCAATTTAAAAATAATTCTAACCACATAGATTTTTTTTCTGCATATAGATTATGTGGGCATTTACATCAAAGATAAATAATGTGATTTTTTTATGTTTATGCATGTGAAGTTTTTAGATCAGATTTTTATTTTGGTCACAGCAATACCAATATCCAGCTCCACATTTCAGTGTTGGTACCCCATGCCCAGCAGCCCCATAGAGCAATGAAATGAGAACTAGATGGAAAAGATGCCCTACATGAATTGCAGGTGCACTTTGTAGATGAAGGATGAAGAAATACGGATTTCCTCTGCATATACAACAAAGACAATGTTCTCTGCTTCCCTTCTGAAAGAGTCTTCTGGAAGATTGGATGGGAGGATACTTACAGCAGTAGGATGAATAATGGTCTCTCCAAAATATATCCATGACCTAAATCAGGAACCTAAGAATATTAACTCATATGGTAAAAAAGTGACTTTGCAGATGTGATTAAATTAAGAACATTTAGACGGCAGGGAGTAAATATATGGATTATCTGCGTGGGCCCTATATGCAATCACAAGTGTCCTTAGCAGAGTTGAGCAGAAGATCTGACACAGAGAAAATCATGTGAAAAAAGCAAAGGGAAACAGAGTCAGGGAAGATGCTACTCTGCTAGATTTGGAGATGGGAGAAGAGACTATGATCCAAAGGAGCTGCTTGAGAAGTTGCAAAAGACAAAGAAACGCATTGTCCCCTGGAGCCTCAGGAGGAAGCACAGACCTAAGAAAATCTTGGTTTCGGCCCAGCAAAACTGCTTTTGGACTTCTCTTACAGGAAGTGTAAGTCGGTAATTTGCGCTGTCATTTGCAACAAAGCACGGCGATGTGAAGCCAAGGGGCACACTCCAGAACAGTTGAGCTTGTGGTGAAAGGCAATTTGGAGGAGATTCAAGGTATAAGCTAAATAGTAGGTCAAGTAGCTTGAAGGAGAAAACTGGCCAGTAAGTCAACGAAGAGGAATCTTCCTAGGATCAAACTAAATATCAAACACTGACCTCTGACACGATTCCTTCAAATGATCTGCAATAGGATTAGAACAGTTGGCAGTACAGCTTATGCCCCAAAACACTGTTGAAATCAACTGAGCAACAGGCACAGTTGTACTAGCCACATGGTATGGTTAGCAAAAAATAAAGGAACCTCTACCAAAAACCATTGCCATTTTAGGGTGGTTGTGGGCATCCGCAAGCCTGAGCCTCCTCCAGTTGTGAAATCACACTTCACTAAAATAATCCGGCCAGTCACTATTGAAAAATGAAAAAGGATAATGAAAATAATAATAACAAGCACCTTTGTGCTGCAATGGAAACCATGAAGAAATTGCAAAGAGAACCCAGGGATTAGAAGGATATATATATATTCATGACTCTGATAAAGAATCTGTATACAGAATGTACAAAAACTCTTACAACTCAATAACAAAAAGCCAACTAACCCAATTAAAATGGGCAGAGAGATGAATGGACATTTCTTCAAAGAAATACTGATGACCAATAAACACAAGAAAAGATATTCAACAGCATTAGTCATCAGAGAAAGGCAAATCAGAACCACAATAAGATACCACTTCATTGCCCTAACCAGTTTGGCTCAGTGGATAGAGCGTCAGCCTGCAGACTGAAAGGTCCCAGGTTCGATTCCGGTCAAGGGCATGTACCTTGGTTGTGGGCACATCCCCAGTAGGAGGTGTGCAAGAGACAGCTGATCGATGTTTCTCTCTCATCGATGTTTCTAACTCTCTATCCCTCTCCCTTCCTCTCTAAAAAATCAATAAAATATATTTTAAAAAAAAGATACCACTTCATACCCACTAGGATGGCTAGAATAAAAAAGTCAGAGAATATCAAGTGTTAGCAAGGATCTAAAGAAATCTGTAGCAGTTTACATACCCCACTGTTGGATATGTGAAATGGTACAGCCACTTTGGAAAACAGTCTGGCAGCCCCTCAAATAATTAAATGTGAGCTACCATTTCATACAGCAATTTTACTCCTAGATATATGCCCACACAGGAACTGGTACATGAATATTTATAGCAGCACTATTCATTTAGCCAACGTTAGAAGGAACTTCAGTGGTTATCTAGGGCTGGGGCAGTGGAATGAGGAGTGACTCTTAATTGATATGAAGTGTCTGTTTGGAGTGGTGAATATGTTCTAAATTTGAATGTGGTGATAGTTGAACATATCTGCAAATGTGTTAAAAACAATTGACTTGTTGACTTTAAATGGATGAACTGCAGGTTCAATATACAGATGAAAATATTACAAGAAATTCAAACAATTATTTTTAAATTATATACCCACCATCAAGGTTAGAAATATTCTCAAGTACTCTGGTTCCTCTGTGTCTTCCTCATCACTTATCCATATCCTGCTGATACAAATTACTTGTTTATACTTTACTCTCATGTTTCATATACATAATTTTGCAAGTATCAGATAGAAAGATGTATGTATAGATATGTACCTATAGTAAACATAAAGTAATTCAAAATTTAAACGAGAACAAATATACTGGTTATACTTACTTAATTCCATTTTTACCAAATAGTTCCATCATAGTTTCCCTTGTACCAGAAACTACTTCTAATATTGGATGTGCCTGATTTTGATTTAAAATTGTAGTGGATATTTCACTACTACAAATTTGACATTAACTTCTAGTGCAAGCAATGGTTCCTTTAACTGAAAATGAAATGATTACTCATTTTAAATAAAGTTTAGTTATTTAAGTAGTACATTTGGCATAGTATAAGTAATTTAAATTTCGCCCCAAAAATGTTGTGCCTTAAAATGGTGCTCATAATAGTTTATATCAATTATGCAAAATTCTAAATGCAAATGTTTTATAAAAGCGATTACTTCTCAAGGCTTATGGGCTATTCCACAGAATTTCTTGGAATCGAAGCAATGTGCTAAATTGTGAATTAAACCTTCCTGGTTGTATTTATTGTCTTGATGTATGTTAATTACTATATAGTGTATTGAATAATACATTTCTAGTATATAATAGTCCTTCCCTTTGCCTTAGAAGTAGGATAAAGATAAATGAAAAAAAATTAATGGATAAAATTAAATTACTGATTCCACAATGTGAGTCTTTCTGCATATTCCAACAGTGTTAATGACTCACTGTGTAGAATGATGTGAGAACAGGACAAGGTGCATTTGTACAAGTCGTTTAGTCCCATCCAGTGTGCCTTTCAGCAAGCAAAACTTATCTGTTGTCACTTGGGGAGAGTAAGTAGATTTGGGAACTAGCACCCACGGGTAGTATAAAGTAGCATGGTTCACATTGTCTGAAATTGCTCATGCCCTGGTTCATCCAGCTGGTAATGAAGCAGTCAGCATCCCATCTCTGGAGTGGAATAGGCAATTACTCTAGCTTGAAACTCTGCCCTTGCAAATTGAGTGTGGCAACAATTCACATTGGCTGTCATTATAAAGTCCCTCAAAACAGGGTAGCTATCCATATCAGTAAAGAAAAACCAGAGATGCCTAAAAAGTTTACCTTAACTTCAAATAGGTTATTCTACATTGATGATATGGATATTTAAATTGCTTTCTGAGAGACTTTTTTGTACAGTTTTATTCTTCAATCTTAATCTAAATTGCTCCAAATAAATCCAAAATTTTAGAATATTTGCATAGATTCTCATTAACCAACCTTCTATGTTGTAATACATTTAGAAAACAAAACCATTTATCATTCTTCTAGTTACATTTTGATGCTGTTATAAGCAATCAAGAAAAGAGAAAACTTCCCTGGAAATCTGACTATTGGATATACAGAAAACAACACTTTGTACCTGTAGCCCTCAAACCTGGCTTATGTCTGTGTTTCCTGCAAGCCTTTAAAATAATACCTGTGCCCTGGCCCCACTCATACTAATTAAATTAGAATTTCTAAGTGTTGGGATTTATAGATAATTGTTGTGAGAAGTCCCTCAGATGGTTCTAGCATGTTCAAGGTAAACACTACTAAAAATATAGTATGCATACAAATCACCTAGCAAAGAATTTAAACTGCAGATTCTAACTCAGGTGTTCTGTATTGGGAACTAAAAATCTGGATTTATATCATGTTTCCAGATAATGTGTATGTTTCTGGTTAATGACTGCACTATTAAGTAGCCAGAATGTAGAACAGAACTTCCCTGGCTTAATATTAGCATTTCCTAAGGGCTTTTAAAAATCCCTGTGGCCATGACACACACAACAAACGCATTACATCAAAACCTCAATAGGGCCCGGCAGGCTTGGCTCAGCAGTTGAGTGTTGACCTATGAACCAGGAGGTCATGGTTCAATTCCCAGACAGGGCACATGCCTGGGTTGCAGGCTTGATCCCCATTGGGGGGAGTGCAGGAGGCAGCCAATCAATGATTCTCTCTCATCATTGATGATTCTATCTCTCTCTCCCTCTCCCTTCCTTTCTGAAATGAGTAAAAATATACTTTTAAAAAAAACCCAATAGGTGCAATTTACTCATCAGTAGTTTTTAAAGTATTTCAGGTTATTAAAATGTGCAGGAAATGTTGAGAACCCCACTAATCTAGGTGTTCTCATCATCCACTATCACCTATCCAATTTCCCCTCAATTCCCTCACTTTTCTCCTTGAATTAATGACACAACAAATCTCCCATTAAAACAAGTCTTAAAAACTTTGATTTCTACCTCTGTAGCATCCTCATATCAGTTACCATGTTTCATTCATTCAATTGCTGAAATATCTGCTAATATTCATCCTCTCTCCTTTGTAATACTCAGACATATTTAAGGCTTCATTACCCTTTTCTATAGTGTTCTACAACATTTGTTTCCAATAATTTCTAACTCAAATTATTTAAAAACCCATTTAATATATTTTATCCAATGTTGCCAAATTAGTCTCTATCTCATTACACACATAGTATTCACTCCCTGGTTTAGATTCTTTGTCTTATAAAATTTAAGCAAAACCCTTCAAAATAACATTCAATATTCTTCATATTCTGATTTTTACTTCATTTTCACTTAAGTTTTCAGTATAATCTCTCATTATGTAGAGAGATTTTCTTGGGAGCTTACTTATGTTTTTGTCACTATAATCTGTTCCTCAAACATAGCCTATCCTTTCCATGGCAATTTTTTCTATTTCTTCAACTCAAAATACTTAACCACATCTTTACATCTTAAACTTATTCAATCTTAAAAGCTACCTTGAAATCTCCTCATAACACACCAAACAAAAGAAGCCACCTTCTAGGGCCCCCCTATATTTTATATTTTGCTTATAAAAATTAAAAAAGTAAATAATAGTTAATTTTTCCCTAATCTCATTCCCAAATTTCTCTACACCATAAAATCCTGGAACACAGAAACAAGGTTTTGACACTTCCTCCCACCCCCCGAAAACCCTGCCTATTATTTCCCTCTTTAAATTTATAGTGTACAGTCTTAAAATATGCAAAGCAAATACTACCTAAGGAAAGATAGTTAATTCCCCAAGGAAACAATGCGTTTCATAGTGAGACTGAAAACTCTGAAACTGCAGCAACTACAACTAATACATAGTATTTAACAAATAATAGGTTCCCAAAAAACAGATTATCAAAATTCAAAGACAGGGCTTCTTTTGTCTATACAGGTTTTCAAGAGGAATCTTTAGATTTGCAAAGCCTGTGAGAAAAAATGAAAGAGGCATCTGAGATGAGAAGCAAAGAAAGCATAAAGGCTGAGAGGAAATGCAAAGGGTGGGTTGGATGGAGAATGAAGAGACTGCTTTGGCGATGCCAGTGTGGTGGCAGTTACCGAATGTTTTGAAATTGATAATGTCTAATGAACAAATATTTAGAAAATTGTTCATTAACTATTTTTATGTTAGAGAAGATACAACCAATTAAAAGTATTTTAAATATCATCTAACCAGCAGGAAGAAGATGGTTGAAAACAAGTACATGTTTACTATTTACCTAGAATAATTCAGTATTTGTCTAAAAATTTGCTTTCTGGTTGCAGTATTTCTTGCATGGCTTTCTAGAGTGAAACAATATAGAAAAAATCTGGATTTGCAATTAAATAAATCTTTAATTATAATAGATTTAGAATTAGTACATATATAATAATAATAACTACATTCTTATTTAAAATTATGGGAATTATGTTATAAACATAAAATATAACCCAGAAAAGCTGAGAGTTGGTTAAATAGTCTTTGAGTTCTCATGCTCTGTTTTTAAATTCCATGTAAAATTTAACACATATACTACAACAGATTAATTTTTAATATGAAATGCTCTAAATTATTTAACTTTAGATAAAATGTGCAATTCAAAAAAAAATATGCCAGACTTAAATCTGATAAGTATTTCCACCAGAAAACTTTGTAGGGAAAGTTTCTTCATCTAACTCTGAAAGAAATAATTTCAATCCCATCACACCCAACTGACCTAATTATGTGCATGCATCATCCTTTTGTTTTTAAATAAGTATGCCCCAAAGTGTGCACCATTCAATACATTGCCTTTTAAATATCATGCACATCAATAGATATTTCTGCCTTCAAGAAGTTTAAAATTTAAGAAAAGCTGTAAGACACAGCTGCTGGATAAGATCAAACTTTAAAAAGAGAATAATCAGGACTATCTTCACAAAAGGGTAGCATTTAAGGTGGTCGTTGCCTTAAATAATGAATAAAGTTTTGTCAGGTACCTTGGAAACAAGAGAGTTTGGAGAGAAGAAAACATCTGAATAAAGGAGAAGATAGAAATGTATGAGGCTCTTTTCAGAAACAAAATAATAAATTGATTTTAATTGTCATAGAGAATACATATAATAGATGGAGCTAAAACAGGAAAAGTAAACCAGGTTCACACTATGGAAGATCATGGGTAGTAATACTAAGGAAGTCACTACACAGTGAGATGTTTTTGAATGTTCTTAAATTGGGAATAACAAGATAAACGTTGTTCTTTAGAAAGTTATTTTGATGACATATGTTGGATATTAGGAAAGCCACTCCGAGATTTAATTACTAGAATCCATATAATCCACTCACCCATTCACCAAAGGTTTGATTTCACTAATACGTCTATTTTCATTTTATTAACTGTATTATATATCAAATAATTTGCATCAAAAAATAAAACAAATTGTTTTTCTTAATCCTAACAAAATAAATTACCCATATGTCCTCATGTAGAATCCTGAAAACAGGAATTATTTCTTAGGATCTTTACATACATGGAATTATTCCCTTTTATTATGAAACTGATGAATTATTTTAGCCAAATCTGTGAATATTTCACTCAAAGGTGAAATGCAAATGTTAACAAATAAACAGTGATTCTGAAATATCTAGAATGAGAAAAATTTAAAGTAGGTAGATATGTTTATTTCTAAAAAGTGTTAAACATGGAAATGTTTTAACTATAAAACAGGGTACTACTGCTAAGTGTTTTTGGCTTAAGGTTTAGTGGGGAAAACCAGCGATGGCAGTTTTCACCACATATCAAGAGAGATGCATAATTGAATCCTAAAGCCTGGAATAAAGTAGCAAACACTGCAGTACAATGAGACACATCCTTCATAATAGCCTTCAGTGTTCTGTAGTTTTTAGAGTTAATTAGAAGCAATTTCAAATATAGTTTTCATCTTTATCTTAAAAATGGTAACAGAGTCAGCTTTTTTAATTCCAGCCAGGTGCTGATTTTATAACCTTAGCTATGTAGGCTAACTGCTAACCGCTCAGGATCTGAGACTTTCAAAGTTATTTTTAGGACATACCAGTTAATGAGCAAGTACAAACTTAAACATAAATGAGCAGCAGGGCAAAGGCAACCAAATGTCAGGGAGAGTCTCAGATGGTAGGACAAACTGTAATTATTCAATCCAGTTATGGACAGTGGTGAGTAAAAATAAACCATCGCCAACTGCTATCCAGTCAAAGGTTTAATTTTTGTGCATATAAATAGAAAATGCACAGGAATATGAACACACAATGCATGTCAAAGGAGCTTACTCCTTCTGTCTTTCATGTGAACAAAAAATATAGTTTCCTTTTCTTTTCTGGAGCTTCCCCCATGCCACCATATTAGCTGTAATACTCTCATTATAGCTCTAATGAGTATTACACCTTTGTTTTGTACTAACTTATTTGTAATGACAAGGCTTCATGTAATCTTTTAACATGTTGTAGAAAGTTCCAAGAAATCAGCATAGTCGTAATTCACTCCCTCCACTACCATCACACCAACCGTGGGGCCTGGACTCCACTAAGGATTATACTCAGTGTCAGAGAAAGGCTCAAGTAAATCAGCTCATTGGCATTGAGGGGATTACATCAAGTTACCAGCATTTAGTGGATAGAAAAGACAATTTTGCCAAAGACATGGCATGGTAGAACATGACACTTTTAGCTGCTACTTATTTAGTTTTCAATGTAGAGCATTGTAACAATAGGAGGCCAAAAATCAAGAGGATTGGATAAGCTAATTTCATTAGTCTATCTCCTTTGATACCTTTCATCAGTGTCTTGTAGTTTTCCAAGTATAGATCTTACACCTCTTTGGTTAAATTTATTCATAAGCATTGTATTATTTTTATGGTATTGTAAATGGGATCATTTTTATTTCTTTTTCAATAAATTGGTAGTTACCTCATAGAACTGCTAATGATTTTCACATGTTAATTCTGTATCCTGCAACTTAACTGAATTCATTGATTAAATCTAATACTTTTTTGTTGACTCATTAGTATTTTCTGTATAAAAAAATCATGTCATCTGCAAATAGTGACTAAGTATTACTGACTGATGACAGGTATGGAAGATTGACCCAATATAGTACAAAACTTTCATAAACATAACGCAGCTGATGATGATGGTGGAGGTGCTCATGACAATGGCAACTAATATGTAGAACAGATATAACTATTGTAACCAAATGTAAATTTGTTTGTCTTCCATTGCCACTTTAAAATTTATTCAGTGGAGCCACTGAATGAAAATTCTAGATTTTTTTCTATTATATAATAAATAGTCTTATGTGACCTAGAGTCATAAAACAACATCACTATTGATACTTAGGATGACCAATATAATGCGGCAATCAAAACTCTGAGCATGATCTCTAGTTAAATTTTGCCAAGACCAACTTCCAGAAGGCTACCTGTTGCTTGGACGGTTGGTATAATGATATATCTTTCCCCCAACTCTGCTAGTAATCTTGTCAACTCAGCCATAAATGCTTTTTTCTAATATTTCTAGCTTTCCACCAAAATGCATATGGTAGAAATACATTCCTTGGCCCCTTGGTGGCTGAGTAGGACTATATCTATAGTTCTGGCCAATAAACTGCAAGTGGATTACATGACAAAATATTTAATGGTTCATACAAAACCCTCCAAAATCTCTCTTTTGGATACAATGAAGGGCTACATTCAATACAATGATAGTCCCTTCTGAGCAGACACTCTTTGCCATCCTCTCAGCCCAATACTGAATAAGGAAAATATAATGGAAGTAAGAAATAAACTGTCCTTCTAAATCACTGGATTTGGGAATTAACTGTTATAACAGAATAACCTAACCTCTTTAGACTGGAAATGGAATGGTGCAATAACAAAACACACATGGACACACATCTAAAACATGCAGCCCTGGTTTAGGGGCTAGCTGGCAATCAATGGAGAGACTGATAATCAGACCCTGGAAAATAGCAATTGAGTTCATGATAACTAGAAAACATTACTTACTAAATTTGTAGCTTGAAGGGAAGAGGATGAAAAACTAAACTTTAGCAGAATGTGTTAGTTGCTGATGGCTGGGTTTGGTGAGTCACTTCTAAGGAAGATGTTTAGCTGAAAAGAATCAGCAGATTTTCAACAAGACTGAAAAGATATTAAGATTGTCCTGAAATTTGAGAAAGGCCAGATTTGAAAGATACAACTGTTTTTTATCACCACCTCGTAAAAAAAGTAAACTAAGAAAGCCTTTTCGTAACAAATGTTGACTTGAATTTAGCCTTGCAGGAAGGATCAAATCAAGAGGCATGGTCCACATGTGCATTGCTAAAACCTTCAGATAAATCAGATAATCTTAGAGCAACTACCCAGTTAAAACTGTGGTGCCAAATACTTTGAATTGGACAAGATGGCTCAGGGATAAGACTTCCCCACAGATGTATAAAAAACTCAAAATACTTGAAATTAATTCTAAAGAAAGAATCATAGGTGGAAGAGGCCATAGAAATATAGCAAATCTATATTCCCCTCCCTTCTGGTAACCATCCCTTTGGTCTCCATCTATGTGTCTGGTTTTGTTTGGAGAGAAAGATAAATACCACATGGTTGCACTTATATGAAGATGTTGCACTTTTATCCATCATTAGCAGGTTGGTCACTTGCTTCCTGATGCAGCAGTAGCTCTCTTTCTTTACCTTGTGGCTTTGGGCTGCATCAAAATTCAGATATCTTGTGCATGTTTCAGACAACCCAACCACTGTACCCCGTGGTTTCTAAGAACACACACCAAGCTTTCAGAGTTGCCTTCTTGAAATGAGTGCACGAGGACTGAAATTAGAAGGGAGCACCTCTACCTGTTCCTTAAGGAGGAGGGAATGAGACTTAAAGCAGGTCAGCAACTACATCCAAAGAAAAATCTCTTCACAAATCTCCCTTCTCTTTGCCCTTTGATCTTCTACTTGTGAATTTTAGAGCTGCCCAGGGGAGTATTCCTTTATATCCTTAGAAAAATATACATTTCAATCTGATGCTCTCCTTTGGGATCTTTATTTATTATAACTTGACATCTAAGTTGAAACTTAAAACTTAACATGCTCTCACATACTAATAGTACCCATCATTTGGAATGTGCTAATAACGGCACCAAACACTTTAACTTTACATCTATTTCCTCTTGTAAGCCTCATATGGTCTTTATGAAGCTGGCTTATTATTCCAAATTTTAGGTGATATTCAGTTGCTGAGTGTTTTGCTTTGCTTTGCTTTGCTTTGTTTTAACCTCTATGCTACATTAACTGCCATTAGTGGTGTGTATATTGGTTACTGGAAAGAAATATAAAGAAACAATGCGCCTCATTCTTATATAGTTTCTATATATTTTGGCACACTTTGGGTATAATTTTAGAGAGAAAAAGAATACGCTTCACTATAAATTGTCTAACGTGCTATGCTTCACTTTATTTTAGAAAAGTTTAATCATGAAAGTTCTACAGCTGGTGATCTATTAATATACTTCACTTCTTTTTCTTTTAATGCTACAAAGAAGAAGGTCTGACATATACATATTGAGAAATATATATTCCAACAGCGAATATATCATCTCTCTCATAATTTCCTGGCAATGGAATATTTTAAGTATATCACAGTGAGAACAGCTTGAAAGTTTCACTTTTCAGAGGGATTTCCCCTCAGTGTTCCCTCGTATGCCTCCCACCCTTCCCTGCCTTCTGCTGTTCTTTTCAAGCTTGTTCTGTTCATTCTCTTCTTAAAATTCTTGCTGTTAGTCAAGAGGTTTACTTATGGCACCTGTCACCCAGATATTACTGGAAAGCAGCACAACGGGGTTTTCACAGGATTAACATTCTCTCTTGAATATGTGAATATACACATTTTAGTATTAATTGTTTATTTTGCATTTAGTATGACTGCAGGCCAGCTGGCAACCTCCCCCAGCTTCTTCACCAAGCACATGCCAACTGCCACTTGAAACTGCTCAGAACTTCATTAATGAGTGCCTTTAAGACTTAAGCTGCCAGTTAGCTCTGCAATAAGCAATCACTCAGATTTCTTTATACACACAACTTCAGCTAAGCCAGGAGGAAGCGGCAAGCTCTGCCCTTGAAGCTAAGGGATAACCCACAAATATATAGAGTAATATCTTCCATGATCCTGCTTCTTAAAGGTACTTTACAAAGAGTTTAGTTGCCTTTTCAGTAGGGCTCTTTTATGGTGGCTTAGTCTTTTATTGATTTTAAGTAAGTGTTTTATTTTAAGAAATGGAGATGTCTCTGTTTGTCTCTGTTATACTTACTATCTATATATCCTAACAATCCACTTTAAAAGAACTTGGTATATTAAAAATTATGCCTATACTTACAGTGGTGTATGTAATTTTTGTTATAAAGAGTGGAGTTCAGTTAAATCACATTTCTTTTGGAAAGAGGCATCTATATATGGCACAAAAATCACAAATGACATCTGCATTTCGTTTTTAAATTAGTTGTTTCACTTTTTGAAGAGACAGTCAAGGTCAGAGCCCTAGAAAAGGTTTTCATTATGGATTGTGCTTCCCTCTGTGCCTTAGAGACCACAGAAAAAAATCGTATATCTGACTTCAATTTAAATAACATTATGAGCACCCCTCCCTGTCCTTTCTAAAGCAAATACACCTGCCAAAGATGGTGAGGGACAAGCATCTTTCATTTAATTGTAAGGTGATTGCTATTAAGTTTATAGCTGAATTGAGTAAATTTTTAATTCAAATTTAAAAACTACCAACGCAATGTGCAGAGGGAGTATGCAAAACACACACTTGAAATTAATGGGTATCCAGAAGGACAGACAGAATGGAGGTTTTATAGGATGTGTAGAGAGAAACAATTCAGAATTAGAGGGAGTTGGGGAAAGCTGGTGTTAGAGATAGAAGGAAAACTTTAAAAATAAAAAGCTCCCTTTCATCTTCAGAAAAAAAAGGTGTCTTGAATAGAACATAGTTATGAACACTATTGCATTAACAGAACAGGGTAGCTTAATTTAAGAACATGAGCAACCCATGTCCTACAAACCATATGGTATTGTAAAAAGGAGCCATCTTTTGTCTCAAAAAAGAGCTGACTGCTTTTCCTGTGTGATTACCATACTAACAATAAGATTTTCTGGATTTCATGGGAAATTTCAAATTTTCTCAAACTTTAAACCATCAAAATACTTAAAAGCTATAGATTCTGTTTCCTTTGTGTTTTCCAATTCAAACCGCCAACGCCCGTAGGTTTTAGTAATAACATATTTACCTAGAATCTATTGTATTAGATGTACAAAGAGGATAGCAATAAAAATACCATTATTTTTCTTTATGCTTAAACATGGATTTGACAGTGCAATTTGGCAGTGCTGGCTGCTTTCATTTTCTTCTTCCAAAAGAAATGTGTGCTGAAAAACAATGCTTGAACCTGGCCAAATTTTTCAAAATAGTTTTGAACAAAACAGTAAATAGTGTCTGCCATCTTTGCTCACATTTAAGGAACACAGTTTAGTACATTGAATAGGGTGGGATGGAAAGAAAGACCAAATACAAAGTGTCTCCCAAACTTAAAAGAAGATATAAAATTCCTTTGAAGTTGCATGCTTATTATCAATGAATGTTACAGGCTTATCAGAAAGATACCGTATATAGGATTTGTGCATATATTTGAGTTTTATGGATTCTGTGCTCATTACAGCAAGCCATTAATATCAGCTAAAACATCATCTGTCCCAATGGATCTCTTCATACCATAAAATGTGATGGTAGAAATATTAGACTTAAAAAAAATCATGCAGTTACTAGAGAAGATTCAGTTTATAAGACAGAAAAACATAAATATCAAAAATGTATAAAAATATAAAATACTGCCTGGTCAGTGTGGCTCGGGGGTTAAGCATTGACCCATGAAAAGGAGGTCAAGATTCAATTCCCGGTCAGGGCACAGGTCCAGGTTGCAGGCTCATTCCCCAATAGGGGGCATGTGGGAGGCATCCAATCAATGGTTCTCTCTCATCATTGATGTTTCTAACTCTCTGTCTCCCTTCCTCTCTCTGAAATAACATATAACATATAAATACATATACATATATAACAGTATTCATTCATTCAACATATATGTAGTAGAGCCTACTACCAGGCACTAATTTGGATTCTAGGAGTTCAGCAGTGAACGAAATGACAAACATCTCTTCCCTGAAAGGCTTACAGGCTATTAGAGGAAGGAGATAGTAAATAAGATAAGTAAAATATATCAATTTTTAGATAGTGATAAATACTGAGGAGGAGGGGAATAGAAAATGTGTTTGGAGAATAAGGGTTTAAAATGTTAGGAAAAGTGGTCTGAAGAGACCTTACTGAGTAAAGGCTGAATAAAGAGAAAATGGAAGTCACTCAGATATCTGCAGAAGGAGCATTTCAGAGAGTAAGAGCAAATGTTAAGGAGGGGGCAAGGTTGGCTGAAACAGAGTGAGCAAGAAAGTAGTACTAGGAGGTGAGGTAGGAGGCAAGGCCAGCCACACGTGAATGGCCTTAGAGGTCCTTATGAGGACTTTTTTATGTATGAGAGTTTTCAGCACAGGAGTGATGCTCTGGCTATTGTGTTGAGAGTAGGTAGTGACAGGGAAATAAAAGATGAAAGAAAGAGAGACAGTTGGAAGGTGTACAGGTGTCTTCCTTTTGTCCTCCAGCTGTACTCATTCTCCAACCTCTTCACCCTTTCTCTGCCCTAGGAAGTTGACCTGAGTTACAGCTCCTAGGAGAACCTGGGAGGAAACCAGAGGGAGGAAGAAGAATGAGGTCAGGGTTGTTTCCTTGACTTTACCCCTTGAATTTGCATATGGCTGGTTACACTGAATTATTCAATGAAAGGTCACCGATCCTTTCAAATCTGCCAAGTTTACTCAACTCTCCCATTCAACTCATTTATTTTTTTTAATTTCTTCATTGGTTAAGGTATAAGACTTTGCGTCTTAAATAACAGAATTTATTGGCTGAAAGATCTGAGACCAGAAGCCTACGATCAAGGTTTCAACAGGGTTAGTTCCTTTTGAAGGTTGTGACGAAAAATCTGTTCTATACTTCTCCCTTAATTTTTGGTTCCCTCAGGTGTTCCTTGGTTTACAGGTGGTATTATCCCTATATTTTCACACTGTCATCCTTCTGCACATGATGACAATGTGTCCAATTTGACCTTTTTATAAAGATAACAGTCATATTGGAGCAGAGCCCATCCTAATGACCTCATCTTAACCTATTCATTTCCAAACACCCTATTTCTAAATAATGTCACACGCACAAGTACTATACAGATTTCAATATCTTTGGGGGGGCACAATTTAGTCCATACCATGATTCTTCCAGGCTCAGGAATGAAAATAACCTCAGGTCTGGTTAGCTTTGTAAGATTTCTTTGTAAATAAAATTCTTAATTATCATATTATATTTGAGCATGTCATCTGTTTACTGTTGAGAGTCTAATTAAATAAAAGTATCTATGATAAGAGAAACAATGGTAACTTGCATCAGAATGCTGACAATAGCTGTAATGAGATGTGGTCACCGATCTGGATATAATTTTGAAGATGAGGCAACAGGATTTGCTAAATAATTGAATATGGAATATGACAGAATAAGATATGTTCATGACCTTTGACCTGAGAGAATGCAAGGATGGTGTTACCATTCATTGAGATGGAGAAGGCTGTGAGAAAAGCAGGTGGGGGGATGCATGATATCAGAAACTTAGCTTTGAATATGTGAAGCTTGAGATGCCTATTGACAACTAACAGGATACCTTGGACACATGTAAATGAGGTTTATGAAGAGGTTTGTCCGTGCACATTTGAGAATCTTTAGTGTATATACAGCACTTAAAGCCATCAAAGGTCTAGCTCTTGAAATTCTAAAGTTTACAGAGAAGTGAGTATCAGCCAATAAAGTTCACTAAGAAGTAGCAGCCATAAAAATAGAAGGAAAATCCGGTGTTACAGACGTCAGAAGGGAAGTAAAAAATATTTTCGGGGAAGAGAGTGTTCATTGTATCAAATACTGCTGATGGGTCAGGTAAGATGAGTTCTAAGAATTGATCGTTGGATAATTAAACTTACGGAAATAAGTCAGAACTAGAGACGGGAAGCATAGGTACAGTCTGTGCACAGCTTGGGGCCCAAGTTACACGACTGGACAATTCTGTAACTAATGTGAGAAGGGTTAAAACAAATGCACCACATGTCATTTACAAGAGATATCTGTTTTTATAGAATTCATTTTATGCCGTTTTAAACTTAAGTATTAACTTTAACTTAGTAGTGGTTTATCCTAAGGCATGGAATTGGCTGGAAAAGAGATTAATATTATTAGTTTACAAAGGTCTATAATAGTGAGATGTTTTATAAGGAACTTGTACTATTTCTGTAATTGAAAGTAAAAAAAATAATACAATTTAAAATGTATGTAGAAGTGATCAACTTCCAGTGTGGCAGTAGAGGAGCTCTGCTGACTCTCTCCCTGGTGAAACTGGTTAAACTTACCTTAAAAAATAATAATAATTTAAAGCCTCTGGAAATAATTCTGAGGGCAAACAAAAGGTGAAGAAACATCTACTCAAGAAAATCTATGAAAATGTAATAAGACAGGTGAGAATCTAGTGTTTGAACCAAAACCTCTCCATCCCTCTACTCTCCCAGCACAGCTAAGCGCAGACTCCACTCCAGAGAGCTGCAGCCAAGAACACAGAGCTTCCCGCTCCCCTGCTCCCAGCCCAGAGCTCTTCCTGGGAGAAGCAGGACTTCAACTTTACTCCTCCTGCCCCCAGATGCCTTCTGTTGAAGCTAACACCTGAACAAGTGCGTCAGGAATAGTATGTTTAAACACATCTTTCTTATGAAAAAAAAATTTCACTTTTCTCCAAAAGAAAGACTGTTGCATTCTGAGAGTGAAATTCAAAAGTATAAAAGGCTTAGCTAGACAACTGACTTAAACATGTTCTCAAGTAGGAACAATTTACAGTTAATGTGATTTAGTAGCATATGCTTTTCATATGAAAATGTTACTATGACTACTTCAGGAATAGTGTAAATGTGAAAATAATTTTAAAAAACACAAAGTACCTTCTCCTCCAGAAAAATCGAACAGTATAACAGATAGAGGGCAAAATTCAAACTACATTTCTGAGCCTTTTTCCCTGACTCACAAATATTACCCAGACTCTGTTATAATCCCCTATCTGTTCCTGATTACTTTGATCAATGCTACAGTATATCAGAAAGACCATTCTCCAGGGGTTTCTCTTCACCTTTCAGTCATATTTTTCTCTACTCCCTATTTCTTCTTACATACTTTTCAACTTCACTAAAATATGTTTGCTTTTCATTTTCACATGATTCTTTAAAGACTTACAATTCATTGTTCAAACTTTCCATTCTTTATAGAAATATAGTTGAACTGTCAGCTCTAACTGTCCAGATTTATATGATAACACATTCCTTAGGGCATTTTAACATGAAATGGAGATATCATTACACACAGATTAGAAGACCTGTCATTTAAACATTTCATATTACTTAGAACTATATTATGTCACAGTCTATGATGAAGATAGAACATACTAATTCAACAAATTCTTCTTGAGCATTTACTGGGCATATATATGTGAATAAGGCAGGTCTTAAAGTTTAGAGTGTTGAAAAAAATTTAATCATTCACATGTATTGAAGTGAAAGGATTAGAAAGAATTAGTGCATTATTTATTCAAGGTTATTCCACTACTGGTTTCACTCATGCTGAAGTTAATAGTTTTCAAATAATTCTTATATATTACTCTATTTTACTGAATAATCTCTACCTGAATAGATAGATAAATGAGAACAGTTTGAAAATGAGAACTATTGTTCTTAGGGTATGATCAAAAAAATCAGGTAAGGTTAATTACTAATATGAAAAAAGCAACAAGTTTGAATATGTTTCCCCACTAATGTGGTTTTTTGGCATTTATTTAAACCATGTCAACTCTGTTTCTTCATGTGTATAAAATAGAAGCAGTAATATACTCCAGAGGTTATTATAGGCAATGGAATAAGAATTTAGCAGAGTAAATGTTTAAGGGATATTAATAAATCTGTGGTACATAAAATATATTTATGGAAGACTTCAGTAATTTTTTTCTCTCTCTCCTCATCGGCTTTAATGGAATTGTGGTAGAGAAAGAAATGAACCCACAAAAATGTCTACATCTCCGTCCCCTGAATCTGTGCATCTGTTACTTTAAATGGCAAAAAGGACTTTGCAGATATGATTAAATTAAAGATATGGTAATGAAGAGATTATCCTGTATTATCCAAGTGTGCCCAATGTCATCACAAGGATCCGCATTAGAGGGAGGCAAGGAGGTCAAAGTCAGGGAAATGGATGATGGAAGCTGATGCCATTTGGAAGACAGGCATGAGCCAAGGAATGTGGACTCAGTTTTAGACTTCTGACCACCAGAATTTTAAGATTATAAATTTGTATTGTTTTAATCTACAAAATTTGTGGTAATTTATTACAGCAACAATAAAAAATGAATACAGGAACCTACTGTTAAATGAATCAAATGAAGCTTTAATGAGAGCCATGAAAGCAAAGAGGCTATGAAAAGCTTAGAGGAGCTAACTCCCAGGTAAAAAGAATCTGAGTTTGTTATCTGTTGATCAAAATGTTCTTCTAGCCATCCTCTTACTTTCATTCCACTGAACATGGGTCCAATGGGATTTCACAAATTAAAGACTTTTTATATAGTAAATGTTCATATTCATTGGCGCTAACTCTATTTTAAGCACAGTTTTAAGTGCAATGATATAGCAATCATTTATTACTTCCAATGAGATAAGGCTGTATGAGGTAGATACTCTTATTTCATATTTAGAGATGGAGAAATTCAGGCATGAAAAAAAAGGACCTAATATCATGAAACAAGTTAAGTGATACAGCACAGATTCAAACTAATAGATAACCAACCAGAGAGTCATACTTCTCATATTTAACCATTGAAAAATTGTAAATATCAATCATAATTTGGTCTAAATTAGTGTGTCTGACTGCCTTCTAGTAGGAATGGGATTTTACTACAGGAAAAATGAACATATTCAATATACAGAGAATGGTTTAGCTTTAAGTCATTTATAAGTTATACTAGAGGTCCGGTGCATGAAATAAGTGCATGGGGGGAGGTCCCCTCAGCCCACCCTGCACCCTCTCCAATCTGGGACCCCTCGGGGGATCTCCAGGATTGGGCCTAAACCAACAGTCAGAGTTCCCCTGCCGGCCTGGTCGCCCCACGCAGCCTGTTTAGTCATCTATTCGGTTGTGATGGTCACTTAGGCTTTTATATAGATAGATGACTGAGGATGCTAAGTATTTGTGGAAATAGACATTAAGAAGCAGGTTTTTTTAAAGGACCAGAATAAAGGTAGATATATGTTAAAAAACGTTTTTCCCAGCCGGCATGGTTCAGTGGTTGAGTGTCAACCTATGAATTAGGAGGTCACAGCTCGACCCCTAGTGTGAGGTGTGAAGGAGGCAACTGATCAATGACTCGCTCATCATTGATGTTTCTATCTCTCCCTCTCCCTTCCTCTCTGAAATCAATAAAAATATTTTTAAAGAAAGTTTTATTTTCCTTTTAAGTTTTCCAAGATTTGCCAGGTCCCCACAAATAGGACAGAAAACCCCTCTTTTAAATCAAATTTACATTCTCTCTGGTCTCAAATCCCAAGGTTTTATCACTGTTATATTTTATATTAGCTGCATATTTTATTCTTAGAAATTATGATCTAGCTTAAGAAATTGCAGGTGGGATAATTTAGCAAGTGGAATAGAACATAAAGTTAATCAAGTAAATATACTCATGACTTGGTCAGCCTTGAGTTAATAAGAAATAGTCCTCCTAGCCTCAAATGTCGGATAAAGCTTAATCACCTTGCCTCTACCTTCATTCTCAAAGTTTAACATACCACTTTGAATATACAACTATTGAAATTTAAGTTTAATATGACTCTTTTCTAAACATTCCATGATAAATCACCTGATGGAAATTTTTTATTGAATTGTTAAAACTTAAGTTTTCTTTGTAGCATAACAAACATGTTTACTAAATCTGCTACAACACACATTTAATAAAAGCCACTTTGTCTTTTGAATTACACCAGCTCTATCTCTAAATTTCCCAGCTATGTATTCCAGGTTTTTTAAAAATATCTTTTTAAAGACCTGTCTACTTGAGTTAGCAATTTTCTATTTTCCAAGTGAGAAATTTTAATTGATAAATATAAAATAATCATTATCCCTTAGAATTCAACCCATGCCTTTGTTCTTACATTTGAACTTATTGCCAAGACCACAATGGTCACACTTTAAAATAGCATGATTACTGTGTTTCTATCATATTTCAGAATATGTACAGCAGTGTACAATCTGGTTTCTAACAATGTCTTGGATCCCATGCTTTCCTAATTGATGTTGATTTTCTAGATTACTTGTATGTGATATCAATTATAAGTTATTATGAGACTGTTTCATAGATATTTACTTTGATTCTTTTTATCTCATAATGCTGATAGATCCCTATTATAAGGATTGCTAAACCAATTACATTGTCAGGAATGATGATGTTTAACAATGATCTGGGTCTTGTTTGTGCATGGCCCCTTCTGATGAAATAACAGACATTAAACGTAGTTAAAATCTATTACTGCCTCATAATGAGAGAAATACTAGTAGTTACCTTCTAAGTAAATATGTTCTCGAGAGAACCAGGTGACATTAATGAAAATGGCATACTAAGAATCTCGAAAAAATTCTCTTCTATATATAGGCAATTAAAAATCTATATAAAAATTTTAAAATAATTTCATTTCAAAATCAGTTCATTTTCAAAACTCTGGAAATTAGCCAAAGACTTTCAGCAATTGTAGGGCTGTTTATTCAAACAAACAAACAAACAAACAACAATTAAAAAACACACAGCTAAATCTCAGTAAGAACAGTGAGCTTTGTGGCATTTTAATTTGTCCTAATTATAACCCCAACACCCCATCGTGGCGATTGCCTTAAACACCACCAGGCTGCGATCACAGCGGGAAAGCAGCAGCATGGCAGCCAACACAGGGGGCAGAACAGTGTTGGAGCTCTCCCAGGGCTCCACTTCCAAAGAAGTATCAGTGTTTGATGTGTTTGGTGATTCCTGAGAAAACCTCACTTGAAAAAATGGTCTTTAAAACCCAACACATTCCAAGTAGGGAAAACTCATAGATCCACACCAAGACAAATCAAAAGCCAAAGGCAAATAGGGAATTTTGAAAGAGGAAAAAGATTTACCATGTAAAATGTATCCTCAATGCATTTTACTCACTCTGAGCTTACCCAGTGTGAAAAGCTTTTCCTCTTGGGGATGTGTTGAAAAAAATTATAGGTAATTGTTTAATTTTGCAGCTCCCTTATATAGTGGACAAGAATTGGGGCAATCAACAAACGACAAGTGTTGGAGAGGATGTGGAGAAAAAGGAACATTTGTGCACTGCTGTAAGAATGCAGACTAGTGCAGCCACAGTGGAAAACAGTATGGAGATTCCTCAAAAAATTAAAAATGGAACTCTGATTCGATGCAGTAATCCCACTTCTGAGAATATATCCCAAGAAACCAGAAACACCAATCAGAAAGGACATATGCACCCCTATATTCATAGCAACACAATTTACAATAGCTAAGATTTGGAAACAGCCTAAGTGCCCATCAGCAGATGAGTGGATTAAAAAACTGTGGTGCATCTACACAATGGAACACTACACTGCTATAAAAAAGAAGGAACTTTTACCATTTCATCAGCATGGATGGAACTGGAGAGCATTATCTAAGCAAAATAAGCCAG
>NW_005871048.1:19539127-19635536 GCF_000147115.1 Myotis lucifugus
TGAGATACTAGTTTTCTTATCTGGAAGGCTGGAATCACCATCTCTGCTAACTTATCTTCGCAGAGTTCTTGTGAAAAAGTGAGATGATGCAGGTGAAAGGACTTTTTTATTAGCTATAAAGAGCCATTAAAATGTAAGTATAGTGAGAGCACTGCTTCCTCCTCAAAGAAATGGGACTTTCATTTCCCCCAAGAGGTTATGTTCTCTTTTCAGCATTCATACTTTACATTTGGGATTATCCTGACTTGCGGGGCGGGCCATGATCCCTTTGGAGAGCTCCACATAGATGACAAGCAGCCCCGAGCAGCGTAAAAAGCCCAGGAAAGAAGGATGGTGCCAGCACAAGCCCATCCATTCCCACTGCTGGAAAACCAACACACTGGCTTCGCTCCGCTGGGGGTGATGAACAGAGCTGCTTCTGATACCAAGGACAGCATTTAGCATTTAAATTCAGTAATATCCCAAATATTCAGTACTTCTGGAATTGAACCTGAGAATTTTTCATTTCTAACAAGTTCTCAAGAGATGCATATGTTGATGGTCTGCTGGGGCGGGGGGGGCGGGGGGGTGGAAAGAGATCAACCAAAGGATTTGTATGCATGCATATTAGCATAACCAATGGACGAGGACACTGGGGCAGTGGGGGCTTTTCCTGGGGGGACAGGAGTGGCAGGGGGAGGTCTATTGGGGAAAAAGGAGACATATATAATACTTTATTAAAAAAAAAAGAATTAGGGCAAGCATAAAACTAACCAAAAACCTTAAAAGGAAAACTTTTAGATGTCCATAGGGTCTTTGAAAAGTTTCAAAATATTCATGGGAAAAAAGAAGGCTATATACATTCATAGGTCTGTACACATGCAAAAGACTCTGAACATGCTCAATAAAGACCTGAGAAGGCCCTGCGGTATCACCTCTGGATGACCTTAAGCATCTGTTCAAGCAGTAAGTAAAGGCTAAAGTGCCCATTTCAACTGCATGACTTGGTCTACAAGCCATGCCTCAAGAAACACACAGGGCTACTATCAGCAAAGACAGAGGCAACTAATGGTTTTAGGTATTTAACAAATATGCTTCCAAACATTAGCTCTGAGCAGAGACTCCATTAGTCATAGAGGACAAAGAATTCAGACTTTAGAGAAATAGTTTAGAAAAATCATTAAAATGAAGCAACTATAATAAACCCTTGCACTGAGAGGGATGGGGAGCATGTATGATTTTCAGAGTTGCCACATTATATTATTTTAAATGATCCAGTTTTCAACAACAAAAATCATGAAAAGAAACAAAAAAGAAATTCTGGGTTTAAAAGTAAAATAACTAAAATCTTCACTGAGGAAGGCAAAAGAGAAGATCTAAACAGGCAGAAGAAAGAATGAACAAACTTGAAGATAGATCAATTTAGACTATCTAGACCAGTGGTTCTCAACCTGTGGGTCGCGACCCCTTTGGGGGTCGAACGACCCTTTCACAGGGGTCGCCTAAGACCATCAGAAAACACATATATAATTACATATTGTTTTTGTGATTAATCACTATGCTTTATTATGTTCAATTTGTAACAATGAAATTGGGGGGTCACCACAACATGAGGAACTGTATTAAAGGGTCACGGCACTAGGAAGGTTGAGAACCACTGATCTAGACAATGAAAGAGACAGAATGAAGAAAACTTAATGGCTCAAAAGCATTCCAATGGTGCACGATGTGAGTACCACAGGAAAAAAAGAAAGAGAAAAGAGAATAAAGAATACTTGAAAAATACAGTTTTCAAAATTTGATGAAAAACATGAACTTATACTTACATATTCAAGAAACCCTACACATTCCTAGTAGGAAAAACTCAGAGACCCATATCTAGGCAAATCATAGTCAAAATGTCAATAGCCAAAAGCAAACAGAGCATCTTGAAAGAAGTAAGAAAAGACTTATTATCCTTAATAATATTAACAGCTGATTTCTTATCAGAAACCAGGGAAATCAGAAGGCAATATGAAAGATATATTGAAAGTGCTGAAAGAAAAAATAAAATAAAATAAATCTTCAAACTAAAATTATGGATCCAGCAGAAAAAATTCATTAAAATTTTTGAAAACAAAAATTTTAAAGTACAATACATACAAAAACTGAGAAAACATTTCACTATCAGACTTGCACAACAAGAAATATTAAAGTCCTTCAGACTGAAATGCAAGGTTCTAGACTTATAATGAAATCAAACCTCTAACTCTCATGATATACAAATGTTATTCAAAATGGATCAAATATCTAAATGTAACATACAAAATTATCAAACTCACCCTAGCTGGTTTGGCTCAGTGGATAGAGTGTCAGCCTGCAGACAGAAAGGTCCCGGGTTTGATTCCAGTCAAGGGCACATGCCCGGGTTGAGACTGCATCCCCAGTGTGGGGCATGCAGGAGGCAACTGATCAATGATTCTCTCTCATCATTGATGTTTCGTTCTCTCCCTCTCCCTTCCTCTCTGAAAAGAAATAAAAATATATAAAAATAAATAAGAGTATCAAACTCTTAGAAGGCAATAGGTAATTATTCATGACTTTGGATTAGTTAACGGTTTCTTATATGTGATCTCTAAAGTATAAGCAACCAAACAATAAGCAGATAAATTGAACTTTATCAAAATATAAAACACTGTGTTTCAAAGGACACTATCAAGAAAATGAAAAGGTTACAGAAAGAGAGAATACATTTACAAATTATATATTTCTATATAATCTCTCTCAACCTTGCAATCCTACTCCTATGTATATATACTGAAGAGAACTAAAAACATATGTTCATATAAAAATGTGAATATAAATGTTAACAGAAATATTATTCATAGTAGCCCCAAAATGAAAACAACCCAAATGTCATCAACTAACGAATGGATAAAACAAAATGCATATGATGGTTAAATTTATGTTGCAACATGACTGGGCTAAGAGATACTTAGGTATCTGGTTAAACAACGTTTCTGGTTGTGTCTTGAGGGTGTTTTGAGAAGAGATTAGTATTTGAATTGATGGACTGAATAAAGCAGATGGCCCTCCCCAGAAGGGACAAAAAGGTAGAGGAAGGTTGAATTCTCATTCTGCTTGATTGGTTCTTGTTCTATGGGGCTGATTGAGCTGGTCATTAATCTTCTCTTACCCGTGGCAACATAAATATCAATATAAATACCAATTGGTTCTGTGGTTCTGATTCTCTGGAGAACCCTAATACAATGAGATAAACCCATACAATGGGAAATTATTCACCTGAAAAGGAATGAAGTACTTATAAATGATACAACATGATTAAATCCTCAATGCATTATGCTAAGGGAAAGAAACCAGACACAAAAGCCACATTTTCAATATGATTAAATTTGAATTCAAAGGCCATATGATTCAATAAATAAAATGTCCAGAATGAGAAAATCCATACAGAGAGAGATTAGTGGTTGCCAGGTTTGTGGAAGGTTGGAAATGGGAAGTGACTGATAATGGCTACATAATTTCTTTTTAGAGTGAAATTTAGGTGAAACTGAATAGTGGTAATGGTGCACAACCTTTATTCAACATATAGGGCTTAGTGTCTCACTAGTTTTTCCTATAAAAACTACTAAAATAGTTCCTGAGAAACCAGATATAAGAGGAGTAAAGATGATTTTATTAAATAAGTGTTACATGTACATAATGTCGACTAACTATAAACAAACCAGCTCCCAGAAATGCTTTAACAGTGAGCGGTCTCCATCCATATACTACAAACTGGTTTGAAATCATGCCAATTTTTGTTTCTGCTCCTAGACCTGGAGGCAAATGGCTGTTTCTAAGCTTCTATCTTTATAAATACACATGATGAGACTGACAGGATCTAAGCTGATCTAGATGTATCAATTACTACACATGAATGTATAGTTTAAGAGGATTTCTTCATCTTTAAAACCAGAGAGGAAAAAACACAGTTGACATATAGATTTTCATTTCTTCCTGTCCATACTGATTTGTGACCTGTCATTCCCTAGGCAGTTTGGAAGAGAAGACTGATATTCTGACAGTTTCCTTATCTCTATTTAAGAAGACACAACTGGCTATGGTTTTCTGAACTCATGTCATTGAAGCTGCAATATTACTGCAAAATAGGTGTTGACAATTGCAAGTAATTAAGAACAATATAAAAATAAACTTCTCTGATCCATTATTCTTTACAAGAAAAGGGATTCACCAAAGTATATCAAATAATTCCAAGATGTTTCCATGGTTGAAACACAACTAAAATTGATTCCTTTTTCCTTGGACTTATATTACATTTTCTGTGTAACTCTGGAAATCAAGTTTGCACAAAGCAAACAAAAAGGGCATTTGTGTTTATTTTACTTTGAGTAGAAGAACTCTTTATGTATTATATTTGTGATTAAATTTTAATTTCCTTGAGGGTAGGGAACATGTTACTTTTAACTTTCCCTGTGCATAGATCTGAAGATAGACATTGATATTTGTTAAAAGGTTTATAAGGAGGTAGCAAATGAAAGTCAATTCATGGGTCATGTTGAAAGACAACCTAAGCCCTTGAGGATCCAAAAGGGCTTCCATATTCTTATGATTAATATATTTATACTCGGATTTCTTTAAGTCTGTCTTGCAGAATTTAATATGATAGGCTTAAATTAGTTGTCTGGTGAAAATCTCATTAAAATATTACATTTTCTGAAACATACATTTTAAGTCTTGTAGATAAGTGATTTCTACTGCAGAATTTGATTTTATGTAGATTGCTTGAAGAATTGCTCAAAGGTGCATGCAATTACCTAGAAGCACCCCTTTACTAAGTTAAGGAAATTCATGGAGTGATCAGTTCCTGCATCAGAGACAAGCAGGTCCTCTCCCCTTCTTCCATAGTAAGAGTTGTCTGGAAGTAAATGACTTCCCAACTAGAGATGACACTCCCCAGCCTCCACTGAAAATAGGTTGTAAGGAGAGTGACAGTTTCAACTTTTGAGACATCTTCAATAGTTAGCCTACTTCTGTACTAGGGATCTCTGCATTTCCGGTGAATTGAAATAAGGATGCGTTTGTGAGCAAGCTCTGATTATGCAGATGAAAACAGCAGCCTTGTGGATTGCCAATGGAGAGAATGGAAAGATTCAGTCCCAGGTTGAGCATACAGAGTATAGCCACTGTACAGCCTGCACATTTGGCTGGGGACTGCGGGGACAGCCATATGAGAAAAAAATGTACTCTGCTATAAGCAATTTTACTTTGGGATATCTGTGCTATAGCAACTTAGCCCTTACAATGATTAATACATTTATAAAACAGAAATGAAAGACCAAATTCCTTGGACTTCCTTCAAGCTAGAGAGTTCAAGCAAAGGGCCTAGCTCTGCTAATTAGACACACTTGGGCAAGGCTTTGATTTAGAAACTAGTATACAAAGAACAGGCTCTGCATAGTGTGTCTGATGATAATAAAGCATAGATATATTAAATATTTGATAAATTAAATGTGTAATGACTATTTATTAGATATTGTAATTAAGTAAACTCCAAGGAAATTAGAATTAAAACAAATACCAACTCTTATTCTGAGAGCTATTAAAATATAAAGTTACAAAGTGAAAATTTGCTACTATGACACTCAAATTGCCAGAGCCATAGCAAGCCATTTTCTTTGTTGTTGTATTTTAATTTAAAGTCTTCTGGTCTCTAATGAAATCATTTGATAACCAGAATAACTGTGAGATATCTTTCATCAACAATTATCTTAGCATAGGTTAAGCTATGGAGACACAGCTATAGCATTCCCTTCTACAGAATCAAAGTTCAAGTCCCATCCCTGTGAAAATCTGAGATCTCTCCATTTGTCTATATCTGATTTTTCTCATATCAGAGTGACTAGATTTGGTCTACACTGCATAGTTCTGTGATTCTAACTGCACTTTTATAAATAAGTGCTCTATCGCAGTGGTTCTCAACCTGTGGGTCGTGACCCCTTTGGGGGTCGAACGATCCTTTCACAGGGGTCGCCTAAGACCATTGATAAACACATATATAATTACATATTGTTTTGTGATTAATCACTATGCTTTAATTATGTTCAATTTGTAACAATGAAATTGGGGGTCACCACAACATGAGGAACTGTATTAAAGGGTTGCGGCATTAGGAAGGTTGAGAACCACTGAATTAGAGTAAGAAAGACATTTAGTTGCCGGCTAGTGTGACTCAGTGGTTGAGAGTCAACCCATGAACCAAGAGGTCACTAGTTCAATTCCCTGTCAGGGTACATGCCTGGGTTGCTGCTAGATCCCCAGTAGAGGGCGTGCAGTAGGCAGCAGATAGAAGTTTCGCTCTCACGGATGTTTCTATCTCTCTATCCTTCTCCCTTCCTCTCTCTCTAAAAAAATCAACAAAACATTTTCTTTTAAAGGAAGACACTTAGTTGATTAATAGGAAAAAATACAGGGTGTCCCGAAATGTGTACACTAGGTGAAGATATTTTATAAGAGAATCTAGTAGAACTGATGTATTTTAGAAAGCAAGAGAAGTGCTTTGTTTTAGCAAGCACCTTTCTCATATCAGAGGCAAATCTGTAACTTCCACAGGGAATGCAGTTCCTTCAAATGTAATCTTTGCCACCTAATATTATTTTTCATCTTTATAGTGCAATATTTGAAAGTTGTGTTTCACCTTAAAATAACAGGAGAAAATCATAATTCTACATAGAGGTGTTTTTTTTAAGTCTCATGCTCTGAGGTGTTTTATAGAAAATAAATTTATCTTTAGAAGTTAGAAAAGCAGAAACCTGATTACTGTTAGTTAACTAAATATGCTTGTTATTTGATATACAAATAAATATGAATTAGCAAGAGTCAAGAATGAAAAATAAGAGAAACTTAGGTACAATGTAATTTATTATTTTTAACATTTTTCAGATGAACCAATACTGCGAGATATTCTACAGTCCTTGTAAAACTAAGATGTTTAGCTCATTTCCTTCAAATGTCTCTTAAAGAACAATGATGACTTATCCGAGTGCAGCATTGCAGTCAGATTCTATAGTGGATGTCACCTAAAATTTTACTCCTCTTAAAGAAAGACTTCAAAGCCCACTGCATGGGAGAACATATTTGCAAATGTTATCACTGATAAGAGTTTAATCTCCAACATTTACAGGGAACTCATACAACTTGATAAAAGGAAGATAAACAACCCAATCAAAAAATGGGCAATGGACCTAAATACTTTTCAAAAGAAGACATAAGAAAGGCCAAAAGACATATGAAAACATGTTCAAAGTCACTAATCATCTGAGAGATGCAAATCAAAACAACAATGTGGTACCATCTCACACCTGTCAGAATGGCTATCATCAACAAATCAACAAATGACAAGTGCTGATGAAGGTGTGGAGAAAAAGGAACCCTAGTGCACAGCTGGTGGGAATGCAGACTGGTGCAGCCACTGTGGAGAACAGTATGGAGTTTCCTCAAAAAACTAAAAATGGAACTCCCATATGACCCAGTGATACAACTTCTAGTAATATATCCCAAGAAACTAGAAACACCAATCAGAAAGGATATATGCACCCCCATGTTCATAGCAGCACAATTCACCATAGCTAAGATTTGGAAACAGCCTAAGTGCTCATCAGTAGATGAGTGGATTAAAAACTGTGGTACATCTATGCAATGGAATACTACACTGCAGTAAAAAAGAACAAGGCCTTACCATTTGCAACAGCATGGATGGAACTGGAGAGCATTATGCTAAGTGAAATAAGCCAGTCAGAGAAAGATAAATACCACATGATCTCACTCATTTATGAAATATAATGAACAACATAAACTGATGAACAAAAACAGATCCAGAGACAGAGAAGCATCTATCAGGCCATCAAACCTCAGAGGGAAGGTAGGGGAGGGTGAGGGTAAGGGGGAGAGATCAACCAAAGGACTTATATGCAAGCATATAGGCCTAACCAATGGACACAGACAACAGGGGGTGAGGGCATGAGTGGAGGGGATAGGGGGTAACGTGGGGATAAGGACACATATGTAATAACTTAATCAATAAAAAATAAATAAATAAATAAATAAAAAGTATAAACTATTAAAAAAGGAAAGACTTCAGTGACAGGAAAATAATAAAAACTGCTCACTTGCTATGGCAGCCACCACATTTTCTAATAAAAATGTATATTTAATTTTAAAAAGGCAGAATGCAAATATTTAGGGTCCTTTTATTATTTAATGCTTCTTGGAGAAAAAAATGCTCAATTCTGATCATTTGCTTCTTTTGAGGCCATTTTGTGTCTCTCTCAGCTTCTTCTTTTGATGGACAAGAGAAAAATCTCAGAGGCTGAATAATCTGCAAGAACATTTATAAATTTATTTTCTGGTGTGCATGATTTCACTTTTTGCTGAAGTTAAAACAACGGAGCAATATTTTCTAGATCAAACAATATGTAGAGTGCTTTCATCTTTTAGTGCTAAAAGTAACTACAACACATAACATTTATATTGCATGTGCCAGGACTGTTCCAACTGGTTTACATGTATTAATTGATTTCAACTTTGTGATCACCACATGAGTGAAATATTACTGAAATATTTTTTTCCTTTTTACTTCTATACACTTCTCTTTTGTGCTATAAAATCAATTTTTCTAAGACTTTCTCCTCGATGACCTTGTTTTCCCACATAAAGTGTGGAAACTGTGCAACAGCCAGGCAGTTGAGTTCTCTGATCATCTCTCAGTCTGTTACTCTTTCTCTCTTTCTCTTTCCTGAGTTTTATAGCAGAACTAATGCACTTAGGAAGGCGTAAATTCTAGAATACCCTAACTATTGGCCTATTTATTGCAACGAAGCCTCCAAAGACAGATACTGGGATTCTTCTTAATAAAAGCAATGATAGTTAATAGTAAGCAACTATTTGAAATAAGACAGCTATAGCTGCATTTAAACAACAAGCTGGTGAAAATACTGTATTGGTCATTTTAGTTACTTTTACTGGTAAATGAAGAGTCAATCAAATGAAAGGGCCAATCCTTCACATGAACAATGAAAGTAGTAAAACATGTTATGTTCTTAAGATACCACTGGAGATCTCATTTATAAAATTAGTATGGCCGGCTGAAGTGGCTCAGTTGGCTGGAGTGTTCACTAAAAGGTTGACAGTTAACATTTAAGATTCCTGATCAGGGCACATGCCTGAGTTTTCGGTTTCATCCCCATCAAGGCCAATACATAAGGCAACCAATCAATGTTTCTCTTTCACATCTATGCTTCTCTCTCTCCCTCCCTCCCTCCCTCCCTCCCTCCCTGCCTCCCTCCCTCCCTCTCTGTAAGCATGTCCTTGGGTGAGGATTAAAATAAAATTAGCTATGAATGGAATAACATATGCTCCAGAGATTCAGCATTAAACAGCTATTACTTTATGCTAAGCATGGATAAGTAAGATATGATTAGCCCTAGCTGATCTTGCTCAGTGGTTAGAGTGTGGCTTGTGGATTGAAGGGGCCCAAGTTCAATTCTGGTCAAGGGCATGTACCTTGGTTGCAGGCTCCTTCCTGGGCCTGGGCCTAGTTGGGACGCATACAGGAGGCAGCAATTGTTTCTCTTACATCGATTTCTGTCTTTCCCTCTCTCTTCCACTCTCTCTAAAAATCAATGGAAAAATATCCTCGGGTGAGGATGAAAATAAATTTTTTTAAGGAAATAATTAGTGTTTACTGATTGACAGACAATACTAATGATATGGTAATATTTTTTGGTGCTATTTTCATTCTAATAGAGACCTTCTACTACTCATTTGACCTAAAGTAATAAATAGCATGAAAAGTTCAAGAACTATGGCGGGGTTTAGGACTCTGAGACAGGGGAAGTAGTGAATGATTTTCAGAACTCACACAATATGGAGATGTTTTTATTTTCTTCAAATATAAAGCAGGCCTAGATATCTGAATGTTTAGATGAAAATACTTTAATTTTGTTCCAATCTTTGCTTGTTGGGCCTCATGTACTCTGCTCGCAGTCTGTAACTTTCTGATTTCTTTTAATATCCAACCTTGTCTGTATTTTTACTTGAATCTCCATTAACCTGAACAAGATCATTCCATCTTTGTTTACATACACATCCTCACCCTTATTTGAAACTTTTTGAGGTTTTATAAACTTTTTAGATCTATCCCTGATCTTAGAAAAACTTTCTCTAAAACTCATTCCTCAACATACACACTTTATTAATTTTTTTCTAATATTGAGACATATTATTTCTAAATATCTTCTCTTTAACATTTTTAGTGGTAATTAATTCTCTCATTTTCTTCCAATTCTTTCTCATATTCTTCTAATTCAGATAAGAAACAGTTTTAATATTATAAAGCACCAGTTATATCAACACACACACAAACACAATTCTCTGCTATCATTACTACTCTGATCCCTATTCTATTATTCATTCCTTCTTTCACAGTTAAAATTCTTACATAACAGTATATGATTACTGCCCCTGTTTTTTTTCATTTAGCTATTCAAACTCCAATTGACCACTGAAAGTGCTGTAAGGTCAACAAAAATCACCTTGTCACAAAATTCAGGGATTTGTTTCAGTCCCTGGCTTTCTCTTAGACACTCAACAATTATCACACTCCTTGGCCATTGCACTATATAGTTGTAAATTTATGACTTCCTCCTTCTAAAAGTATTCACCTGTACCTGTAAAACATAGTCTCTATTTCTCCTTTTTTTCATTTCTCCTAAACTCTTAGTTTCTTTTACTATATTTCCTTTAAATGTACTCATTTTCTTTAACTTCGATTAAAAACTTCTAGGGATGTTTGTTTATGCTGACTTTATAGAAATGCCCATTTCTTTATTCTAAAGAGGTAGAAAATTAAGATTTGACCTCTAAGATGAATTCTACCTCTTTATTTCTTACAGTGACTATTTCAAAAGCACTTGTTTCTTGAAGTTCCTCTAACCACCTCAGCTGAAAAGGTCCTCTGTAATCCTTTTGCATCTACAGTTTGTCTTATCTAGGGTAACACCTGACTGAACACCATCCTTCACTCTGGCCTGTTTCTTGTTTTGTGTTGGGACTTTTCTAGTTGAACTATGATTTTTTTTTTTGGGGGGGGGGAGGGGAAGCACCAATTTCTCTATTTCAATATCCTTCATAAATAGCAAAAAAAACCTTTGGATTTTATTTCACTTAAAGCTTCGTCAAAATAATATGCTCTGTGTGTTAACTCATGAAGAACCAATAGTAATCTAACAATTTCATTTGCTTAAGAAATTAAGGAAAATACACACAAAAACTACAAATTCAAGAAAATAAACTATTAGTGTTTTTTTTCAAATCCAATTGGTACTTATTACTTTTAATTTCAGGATTTATTATCCCATTTGCCGTGGAGAAGAAAAACAAAAATCTCTTAATCAAAGCTTAAAATTTCATCATAAAACAGGAAAGAGAGAAAATAATTTATTTCAGTTCTTTGTATAAAACCATTTTTTATGTCATTAGAACAGTGGTTCTCAACCTTCTGGCCCTTTAAATACAGTTCCTCATGTTGTGACCCAACCATAAAATTATTTTCATTGCTACTTCATAAGTGTAATGTTGCTACTGTTATGAATCGTAATGTCAATATCTGATATGCAGGGTGGTCTTAGGCGACCCCTGTGAAAGGGTCGTTTGACTGCCAAAGGGGTCGCGACCCACAGGTTGAGAACCGCTGCATTAGAAGGTTGCCATTTTTCCAGAAAGTAAAGATGCCCTATACTATGAAGGGTTGCCATTTAAAGGACAACCTGGAAGCAATTCAATGGAGAGGAATTGTTAAGGACAGGTTCCTTGCTGCATTCCAATCATGTTCTTTTCAAAACCTGGCTTTATGGATTTTAAAGGAATCCTGAGGGGGCACTCTTTTCCTTTTGTCCCACTGAAATATCATCATCAAACTCCTCTAAAAATGGTTACTGATAGGATTCTGCTTTCCAGCTGAGGCAACATTTTCTGTAAGTAATAACAAAGCAGCTGAACTGAGTACAAGCAAACTGGGCAGCTAGGAATACCAATCCTGATGGGACCAAAGGGAACTCTATGTTAACTTCTGAAGTACCTGAGCTTTTCTGAACCAGTTGGTTCTGACTGAAATTGGAAATGCTCTTTTACTTTCGAATCCCTGCCAGAGGGGGCCTGCTATGGTAGACTTCTCTAGCTATTTTTCTTCTTTTTCAGAAGAATTCAAGACGGGAGATGTCAATGTGTGTACTTAAGCGTAAAAGTGATCATTTTTTAACCACTGGTGGGAAAGTAGTTTGCCAGTGGGGAGCTAAGTGTTGAAATCTGGCATTAATCCAACAGAGTTTGGCCAATAGATCACAGATAACTACACAGTATACGACGGTGACTTCTCTTGCTTAATATGAAGGAAAAAAAAATTGCAAGTATTGAGAAGTGAGACAGGAGATTTTTCAAAAGGTGCACTACACTGCTCTATTGACTTAAGCCAGCCACAAGGAAATTTAAAAACAATTTAGAGAATAGAGTGCAACTACCTCTATGAAGATCACTCTTCATAACACAGGTGGATAGGGAATATTCCAGTATGAAATATTGTCTGGCAGGTGTGCTTACCTTAATGCTTCAGCAGATACTATATTGCATTCTAAAAGTTTGGTGAATTTAAGCTGAACAGACCTTTTATGTCACCCAAAAGCAACAACAACAGCCCCAAAAGTGGAAGTGGAAGTAAATAGCCACGTGTCTGTCTCTTGAGGGAAAGGTAATAAACAGAACTGCAATCCTTCCACCAGGATTACCGTGAGCTGAGGTTCTGTATAAATGTGGCTGAAAGCTCCCACTGTCAGGCTTCTTCACATCAAGTCTCAAATGCAAGCTGCTTGCTATTTAAACTGATCATCAAAATAGTGTGATTTGAGGAATCATTTTGAAATAAGAAATCAGAAAGAAATTCTGAAATAAATTATCCCTCCTTTTTCACACATAATTGAATTACTGCGTCTGGAAATGGAATTTAAAACCCTAACCATTTGAATTTAGAATAATCCCCCCCTCAATATATTTAATCAAAGCTAATCTTTAATTAAATTAGGTGAGAAATCAAAAGTAACACCAACTATATTATATATAAGATGTGTTTCCCATAAGTCTTTTGAAATCAAAGAAGTCAAAATTAAAATTTTTAAAGTTTTATATGAAAGGAACCAAATGTTTTTTCTTCCCCTTTTCTTTAGGATGAAGTCAGAGTGTGTATATATATATATATATATATATATATATATATATATATATCACTTCTCTTACTGTCATATTTATTTTGTACCACGCCTTTCTTCTCAAGTATTCATTCATTTATTCACTTGACATTTCTTTGGTGATCATTGCATATGACATTGAGTTTGGTCCTGAGGTAGAAAGCAGTAAGTGGATTAGTGCTTGCAGTTTGTAATTTCAGAAATCTTGACCATGGAACTACAGGAAATAAAGGTACTTTTTAGAGCAGTGGTGCATATTTTCTGGTCTCTTACTAGGACCTTGAACTGAGAATCCAAAGCCATGGGTTTATAATTTCCTTTCTCTAATTTTCCAGTGCATTTAGAGGCAACCACAACGTTCATTATTTTCCTTATTTACCCTAACATTTCTATGGCAGTTACTCCCTGGTTACCTAAAAGTTCCCGGCTATAGACACATTTAATTATTGCAGGTGACTGACTACTTGTGATAATTTAAATTAACTCTTTTGTCACTACATGCCATGAGCTAGCAGACCAGCCCAGCTCATGGATGTCTTTAAATCTAATTAGGTAAGAGAGCTACTTACAAATTCCCATTTTTGTGGTTCTGTTTCCATGGAACCATTTCTAGTGCCAATTTCTGCATTGATTATGTCTACAAAAACTACCTTAAAACATAATAGTTTACAACAACTCCTTCTTATTCTCCTTCAAAATGACCTACTTGTCTATGTTCATACTGCAATTAAGATATACAGGTATGTTAGATATCTAAAGTAAATTATTTTCAAGTGAACTAAATGGTACACAGAACAATTAATTTACATACATGAGACATTGATCCCAGGGTGTATTTACTTTTACTGGAGTGGCAACTGTTTCAATTGTTCTTATTGGGAAAGGACTTTTTTATAACCCTTTTTATTAGGTTTTCTTTATCATGAAATTCTCCAGTGTAAATCTGATTTTCCTTTTCCGTGTAGATTTTCTGCAAATTCCATTTCTAAATTCATCTACTTAATAAATTATTAACATGTAAGAACAAAACAGGACTTTGGCTCTGGTTGAACTAGGAGGACAAGTGTTACAATGGGGAAAACATAAAACATAAATAATTCCATAAAACATAAATAGTTTTGTTGTTGGAAAAGAAAATAAAGTGGATACTCGAAATGCAAAAAAATGCTCAAAAACCAGGGACTCATAATTCCTGCAGCCACAAAAAGAAGAAAGGAAGAGGAAAGTAAGTTGAGCAACATTGTGCAGAGTATAATTTAGAGGCTTGATCATATAAAATAGCTACAGCCATTTTCAAAACAAGCAGAGACAAATACCACAGTCAGGGATTGTAGTTGGGATTGCATTTTCCCAGAAACCACAGGGAGGTAATATAAGGTGATAATACATTCTTGTATTAAAAAACTCTACTCCCTGCAGTTTCTCTGCAGGAGGAGGGCAGAAGAAACAAAGGCTGGTTTTAAAAAAAGAAAAAAAAGTAAAATATTTTCAAGTCAGTAAAGCAATTACTTTTTTTTTCCCCTTGGTAACCAACTGAAATTATCTTTCATAGTATGCTCACTAAATGTAACATGTTTAAACATTACTTTTCTTCCCTAAAAGAGTTACAAACATTCCCAACATTGGAGGAGAAAACAATTGATTAAGAAATTAAAGTTTTAAAGTTTGTTTTTCAAAATAAAGAAAAAATAAAAGTTGTTTTTCATTACCTACAAACAGTTCAGCTATTTAGAGGATAAAATTACCTGTCTTTCTGTGGGACCCAAAAAACCACAAAGTACTTTACTTAGAACATGTTTTATTAATCAGCTAATTTGTTGATGGATTGATTTGTACTAGCTATTTGCTTAGCCTAAATTTGCCCAAATTTAAGCCCTTTCAAATCCCCCCAGATACCGCACAGGCACCTTAGCTTTAACATGTCACAAATTGCCCCCATGATAAACTACCTTCCCCTGCACCTATGTTTGCTTGCTCTCCTACAGAAACATCAAGCTTGGGATGATCTGGGAGAGCCTGGTCAGCTCCTGTCTCCAATAGTGCCTGCCACTCATCACTCTGTCCTAGCAACTCCTCTCTTTAATCTCTCTTTAATTTGCCTCTCTTTCTTTTCCTTGCACTTTCTCTGTTACCATATCTTAAAACAGTATTACACCTTCCATATACTTTAGAATATCCAAATCACCTTAAATTTCATTATCTATACATAAATGAGCTTAGAATTCTTCTATTTTAAAGGAATGTGTGCATATAAAAATCTACAATAAAGTATAATTCTGGATGTTTGATCATATTCAGGTTCTGTTTGTTTGCTTGTCTAACAAGAATGGTTAATAGGGGGTACTCTGAATCATCTTGAATTTTCAAAGAAGCTGGGTAGCAGACAATTCACTGTTCTGCCCTCCAACCAGATTCCAAGAGAGTCAAATATCTTGTATTATAACTGAAGAACAAACCAATATCTCACTATCAAAAAGGCAGATGGCACAATTAGGGTATTTATACCAACTGAATACTTGACTGGATTAATGCACATCCCATTCAAATATGTCTACTGGGGAAGTAAAATGATATGGTTAACATTATATTATCATAATGAAAGCACTATATACACTGAATGGCCAGATTATTATGAACACCTGACGTTTGTAGGCAAATTAGCTATAATTTCGCGCTGAAGTTGCTAGAGGGCCAGACCATTATAAATAGGGAAGCAGGTTGCTTACCACGACAGTAGAAGTGATTTTTTTCTGAAGATATGGGTAAACAACGTGATTTACAGCTTTTGAACGTGGGATATATATTATTATGAGTGGCCAGATTATTATGACCACCTGACGTTTGTAGGCAAATTAGCCATACACTGCATCGTATAGGATATAGAAGCCGAAGGCCTGTTCAAACACCTTTGCTGTCTGCAGTTACCAAGATAAAACGTCTTCAATTTGCACAGGAACACAAGGATTAGACAGTCAAGCATTGGAAAAAAGTCATGTGGTCTGATAAATCACGTTTCCAGTTGCATCATGCAGATGGCAGAGTGAGAATTTGGCAGAAACAGCATGAAAGCATGCACCCCACATGCATGAGTACAACCCTTCAAGCTGGTGGGGGCAGTATTATGGTTTGGGGCATGTTTTCCTGGCATGATTTGGGCCCTTGAATTCGTGTGGAACAACGTCTAAATAGTACAACATACCTAAGTATCGTTGCTGATCAAGTTCATCCTATCATGTTGATGGCATATCCCAATGGAGATGGCTTCTTCCAACAAGACAATGCGCCATGCCACGGTGCTCGTATTGTGCAGGAGTGGTTTCAAGAACATGAGGGAGACTTTACCTTGCTTAGGTGGCCCCCACAATCACCAGATCTCAATCCAATTGAGCATTTGTGGGACGAAGTTAAAAGAGCCATCAGGCAGCTGATTCCACAACCATCAAATCTCACAGAACTGGACAGTGCTATTCATCAGGCATGCTGTCAGATTCCTCGCATCACCTTTCAACATCTCGTGGAGTCAATGCCAAGAAGAATCGCCGCAGTACTGAAGGTAAAAGGTGGCCCAACGAAGTACTGATTGTGTGGTCATAACAATCTGGCCACTCATAATAATATATATCCCACGTTCAAAGGCTGTTAAATTGCGTTGTTTACCCATATATTCAGAAAAAAATCACTTCTCCTGTCATGGTAAACAACCTACTTCCCTGTTTATAATGGTCTGGCCCTCTAGCAACTTCAGCGCGAAATTATAGCTAATTTGCCTACAAACGTCACCTGGTCATAATAATCTGCCAATCAGTGTATATATCTTTCGAGTGCTCATAATGTGTCAGAGACTGGGCTACGTGTTTCTCAGCTTTATCTCATCTAATTCTTAAGCCTACCTTATAAGGTGGTATTATTGTCATTATCCATTTTATGGATCAGGAACCTAAGCCGTAGAGACATTAAATTACTTTCCCAAGATGAATCAGCCAGTGGTACTATACTTAGAAGTTAAACTTTTGTTTTACTCTATAGCCACAGCTTCATCATTGAGGGCTTTGCCTTCAAATCATCTATATCTGCCTTTCCTATAGTGCTTATAAAGGCCCAACATTATATTCAAACTAGAGGCCCAGGGAACAAAATTCGTGCATGGGTAGGATCCCTAGGCCTGGCCAGTGATCAGGGTCGATCAGGTTCCCCAGCTTCCCAGCCTCCCTGCCTCCTCCTTCCCTTGCTCCCTCAGCGCCCCGCCGCTGCTGGTCACCCGCCATGTTCTGCAATGTCCCCTGGTGACCAGCACACATCATAGTGAGCAATAGAACTCCCATTCTCCTGGTCAAACTCCCAAGGGGATATTTTGCATATTAGCCTTTTATATATATAGATTTTGACAAATTTATAAAGTTGGGCCCTTTTATAATATGCACTCACATGATTTAAAAAATTGAAACAAAATCTTGAAATGCCCACATTGAATAATCAGAAAATAAAATAACACTTAAAGCTCACTGGAATAAAGGTGAAATTAGACTTTTTCATTCCTAGGATTAATTGTTTTTCTTCTATGAGGAATGTATCTGCTCTTTGATGATCTGTTGACAAGTTTGCCACACTGTGGGGGAGCACATATGCTGTGCTGTGATGTTGTAAAATGAAAATGTGAGCTGGAATTCTGTTGCCTACAGCTGTTAACTTTTTAAGCAGCATTAGACAATTTCATCAAATTAATTATATGTATATAATTAATTATACATATATTAGAATAAATAAAAATAAATAGTTTCTTTTGTTTTCATTTAAAAACAAGTATATAATGAAGGAGAGAACAAGTCGACACAAAACTGACATCCTTAAAAAGACTCACATTAGATTTTGATACAGTGCTTCACTTGGCTTCATAGAATGGAGAAAAAAGAGATAAAAACATTTCTCTTATACAACAGGAAGCAAACTTAGAATAAATAATTAGGCAGATGAAATCAGAAGTGTCTTTAATTCCTGCTATAAGAAGACAATTGAACAAACACTGGACAATTTTTGTTTATCAGACATAGCCCAGAAAATTCAGAAATTCTATTGTATTTAATAAGTACTGTCCTAAGACACACTTAACATCATTATTCCCATTTTATATGTGAAGAAACTAAAACTCAGACTTTATGATCTTCAAAAAACAGAAAAAGATTCCAAGTCTGGTTTTATGACTACAAAATTCATTTCTTCTATCTTATTACACTGCTACAAGGTATAAAATAACCCAAATAGATAAAAATCCCCCCCAAAAAAATTAAGAGAAAGTTTGATTCATTATTAGCACTGAAAGCTTAATTAAAAAATAGAAAATAGATAAAGTGACCTGGCCAGAAGTTCTGGGCATCTGAGAAGAGGAAGCACATTGACCACCTAAAGAATTTTCAAGTCCAGTGAGTGGCTTTAGACACAAAAGAGAGAGAAATACCATCCTTGGAAGTCATCTTTTGGCTTAAAGCTGATATTTGAAAGAAAACAAGTGGGATACTTATGTGTATGATAAATATCAGCTGCCCCTTTACCACACCTACCATTTGCATCCTCTAACCAAATATCTGCACCAGTTCCTGTACATCAGCTACTTGACCTTACTCAGACACTACAACCTGGACAGGAGCTGTGCTGTCAAACCAGAGATCTTTTGATTTGTTTTTGTTTTTTTAAATTTTGCCAGAATTCCTCTCTTCTGATAAAAGCAGTCTTCCAGATCCAAAGCAAATATGACCTTTTCTGAGCTTTCCTTTTCTTTTTATTCATTGTCTAAAAAAAAGAAAAATCATTGACATACTGGAATAAAAACTTGAGGTAGGAGTTTTCACATGAACTGACTTTTTTGGTATTTCCCAAAACTATTTATAAGTCAAGCATAATTTGACCCTTTACTTGACCCATCCTATATAATAAAAGGCTAATATGCAAATAGACCGAATGGTTGAACAACCGAACAACCAATCGCTATGATGTGTGCTGACCACCCGGGGGCACATGCAGAACATGGTGAGTGTCAGCCCCAGTGGGATGGTGGAGCAGGTGAGCAGGGGCACCAGACCAAGGCAGGGCGCCGGTTGCTGTCATCAAGGCGAGCCTCTGATGGTTACTGATAATTCTTTGCTCCCACATGCCGCAGTCCCACCCATCGCTCACACCTGCTGCCAGCAACAGAGCCACTGCTCACACCCGCTGCTGGCACCCAACAGCAGCCTCAATCACCCCGGAGGACTTCTCCACCTCCCCCTGCTCCTGAGGGATGATCGAGGTAGCAGCCACTGCTCATACACGCTTCTGGCGCGGCCATCAGCATGTAGGAGTGGCAGCGGCAGGAGAGGGGCTGCTGGCAGACAGGAGACCAGGGTCTGCAGCGGGAAGGGCTGGGCGGGGGTGCAGAGGATGGGCTAAGACCCGCCCCTGTGCCCACTACAGCCTAGCGGCCCACAGTTCCTTTCAAGGTGCACAAATCCGTGCACTGGGCCCCTAGTATCCTCATAAGTCCGTTGTGTCTGTGAAACTACTTTCACTCACTGATGGCAGTTTGTCCTTGGCTGCTTTGTGAAGCCTTTTGGGGGGACACATGGACAAATAAATGCAGCAACTCAAATGCTTTATTCAAAACTATCAAAAAGTGTTTTAAAGCTGCATCTTAACTTTCAGGATAAATGGATGATCTTCCTCTGTCTAAAGAGAAAGATCAATGTAATTCTAAATTAATCACCTTCAATTGTAAAAAAAACAAACAAAGAGTCAACAGGACTAATAATTTCAGAAAACATAGCAAAGTGTATTGGTCAGACCTTACAAAGTTTGTTACCTCTAAAACCATAAGAATACAGTTTTTAGTAAATGTTATTCTTCCATTGATCTGCCAAGCAATTCTCATTTATACATTTATTCCCTTGGTATAAATCTTTTTCATATATTAGTTACAGTGACAATTAAATTAAATCCAGGATTAGAACTCGCTCTCCAGCTTTGAAATTAAACGCTCTGGCATCCTTTCAGTTTCCATGGTCTGTGACAACACCAGAAATGCTTTGGCACTGGAGTTCCCTTGAAAGACCATCCCATTGGCAGGCTTTACTTCTATAGCTGGAGCCCGCTTTTTGCCAATCAGATTGGTATAAATCAATCATGTTGGTAGAAATTTTTAAAATATCAAAGCTTGATAATTAAAAATATTCAAAATACAAATCAGGATGTTTTGAGGATGGACTAGGATTATAATCTTAAAAAAACAATGGCTTCTGAGACTACACATAAGTAAAAATATCACTTTAATGAAATCTATTAGAATAAATAACTTTATTTAGTGCCCTTTATTTGCATCATGCAGAATTTCTGGCATTCCTTAATATGAGAAATATTTAATATCTGGAGGACATTTCACATCAAAATCCATTAGTTACAAAATTGAAGATAGGTCTAATTGTGCTTGTTCATGTACATTATTTCATTTTTCATCATTTCAACCTTGTAAGGTAGGAATGAAAGATCCTACAGGCCATTTTACAGGTGAATTGGTTAAGGTGCTACAAATCTAACTGACTTCTCCAAAGTCATACAGCTTATAGAAGTAGGCTACAGAAATAGGGGGCACTGGGGACAGATTTAGGCAGTCGTCTAATTTCAATTCTTCCATTCAATAAAATGCCAGAGGCCTGGGTTCCTTCTCCCACACCTGGTAAAGGCTTCTGAAAAGGCCAGATGAATTACCTAATTTTCACTGCTTCCGCTTCTTGACTGGAAAATTTTTCAGTAATTTTATTTATGTAGTGAGAAAGTTATAGTGAAGAGAGAATGGGAGAAAGAAAAGGAAATGTTCTTGTTGAAACTGCTAATGGTTTTGTTTGGTGCAACCTTTGTAGATTTTTGCTTGGTTTGATTTGTTTTCATTTTTGTTGTTATTGTTCTTAGTTGGAAAGTCCATAAAAGCTGAGCACGTAATCTTATCGACATAAGTACGTAAGTTCTTCTTAACTTTAGGTAAGTCTGCATTAGAAACTGTTTTCTTCATTGTGCACCTCAAGGTCCCAGGCAGTGACTGCGACAGAGCAAGTGCTCGATAAATGCCTGTTGGACTGAATTGAACATTTTCCCCCTCTTCTGAGCACAGAATCAACATGGTAAAAGTTTCTCAGTCCAGTGATTCCATCCTCATGATAAAGAGGATAAATCAATGACGGCAATTTGCTAACATAAAACTTCACACACACTGTACATAATTTGTAAAATGCTCATTTTGCACAGGCACTCTGTTCACTTTTCTGCCCTTTATCATGTAAATCCATGGTAGGTGCTTAAGAAATTAAACTAATATTTGTTCATTTTTATAATGGAATTTTATGGCAAAATGTATTATTTCATTCACGTCTGGTGTTTCTCTTTAGCTCTGAGAAATATATAATTTTCCACATTTTCAAAGCAAGTCAGCACAAATGACAGTTGGAGATATAATCAGTGGTAAACAACTACCCCAAAAGCCACATTTAAAAAACGAAGGCAAATTTGATACTGAACGTTTACTTCTAAGCAGTCTACATTCTGACAGGGCCAGTTTCTGATATTTTCAAACCCTAAGGGACTGTCTTGGTTAAAAATATACGCTGCAGAGTCGATATGCTGGAATCAGCGCCACAGAAAAGCACTGCAGTTGATCTATGACATGACTGAAACCCCACTGAAATCTTAATATTTTTAGTGTCTTGAGCTTTCACATTCAGGTTTTTTCTATTCCTCTCACATTACAATTATTAGTTTTGCTAAGGATAATGAAGTCCTCTGAAACTGGAAAATGAAATTTAACTTGGGAGTATTTTCACTTATTACCTATTAAGAATGGTTACATAATTCCGAAAATACGTGGCTTTGCCTGTCAAACATGAAAAATTTGAGAATAGCAGTTAATGACATCTGCTTCACAGGTATCATACTCTTACGGGAGAAGTCGTTTATGCTCCTGGACGTTGTGCTCAGAGAGCCTCTCAATCCTAAATTACAAGCACTGTGGACCTTTAGAGGAATCAGAAGGCAATTTATTCTCTTTTACATGCAGCCTAGACTGGTGTTTAAAATCAAGGCTGCCAACAAAGCAATTGTGTGGTGTTTCTTTAATGAGGGTGTTGCTGGACCAGAAACACAGCTGAGACATTTAGATTTATTTTACGGCAGTCCTGAGAAACGATCTATTCCTAATCAGAATACGTTGCCCATAAATGACTTCTGACAGAGCTCCACAAGAAAAGCCGACCTAAAAGTCTTCATCTCTCCAAAGCTGTGAATCCCAAGAGACACATGTACCTTTGCTCAATAAGTTTGGAAATAGATGCAATTGTTTAATAGGTTTAAACAGAATATATTATTTTAAACCTTCTCCCTAAAATGATAAATAAAACTGTAGCTAGCTTTTACTTTCGATCTCTGAGTTTTAGGGATCTTAATCTTAATGTCCAGATGTCCAAAAGATGAATATTATTCTCTCCAACTAAATTTAAACTAGTTTTACTCAGTGCAAAACTCCAGTTATAAAACTGCCTACTATCCATCAAGTTTTAAAGGAACAGCAAAGTTAATGAAAATAATTTATTTACTCTGAAAAATTCTGGTGGTCTCAGCTCTTCTAGTACTCCTTTGGTCAAATTAAAATTAAAGTATTAACTTGTATATATGAGGAATTCTAGTTTCACATAACTTTGCATAATAGGTCATAGAATCAAAATTGGCAGAGGTGTTTTTTTTTTAATTCTAAAATATACAAGAAAAAGAGAAAATTCATTCCCAGAAGGTATGAATAGGGTAGAAAGTGACAGTGAGTAAATTGTATTTAGTAATTTTTAAAGGTAAATGTTACAATTCTAATTCTTTACTAGAGCTCTCTAAGTAACTATAATTGTTGTGTATGACAGTCTTGGCCATTTAATAAATAAACTGAGAGCATGCTTTTAAAATATTTTTTCAGATATTCTACGCAGGCCTTTTTTAAAAAAAATTAGAAAGCAAATTGTTACTTTGAAGTGATCTTTCCTATACTCTTTTTGGTATGAGAGCCCTGATTGATCATTTTGCACACGACTAGACAATAAAATTTCCAGCAGATATAATGAGCAATATTACTTTTTTTTTTTTTAAGCAGGAGTGTTTCTAATGTAGCACTTCACAATGAACTGACATTTGGCAGTGAAGAACCTTTCTAAAGTTCAGGGACTGCATTAAAAAGAGAATTATAAAGGGCATCATTAAAATTTAGGTAGAAAACTGTTACTGAGCATTTCAATTACAGAGCTACATGACTGGCAGTCAGAAATAATAGGCACAAATTAGTACTATTGACTCTTTCTTAGCATCTATTCAGCAGGCCTGAGAAATGATTGCCTGAAGAATCTACTGTCTTAGATTCTGCAGTGTTCTAATATCTTGTCTGATGATTATCATTGCTTTCTCACTGTGACCCTTCTAAAGAACTTTTGTTGGTGCAAAAATTAAAGACCCAAAACATTCACCTTGTTAGCCTGATTGCAATTCCACTTAGCATTTTCTCCACTTCTCTCTCTCTGCTGTAGACATGCATACTTTAAATTTCACACAGTAGTTTGAGACCAAGAAAATAAGGAGAAATGCTCATTCCATAAAATGTGATACTTCTAATTAGTCTGCTGAGACTTTTGGAATATGCATAAAGCTGTAGATGTGGTATTAAATCACACTTTTATTACCCAGGAATTAATGTTTACCATGTGTATGCAAAGGTGTTAAGGATTTGAAGTGTAGGTTTTGAAGATACTAATAGTTACTTGTTTCTATAATATAGTACACGTGTATAATTTTTTTTCTTTAAAAAATACTTTGAATAAAATATTTTGCTTTTCCCACCTTTGTTTATCATAATTTTTATTTAATTTTACTCTTTGCTAGACTATTCAAAGAAATATATTCTCTGCTGGTATCTGGAATATATTCTATTTGGATAAAGTCTTTCCTGCTGCTTCAGATAGTTAAAATGAGATGAAAAAAAAATAAACTCTATAAGACAAAGAGGGCATCACTGAGGACAAAATTGTGTTTAGCTCACTAACAGAGATACAACTTTGCAGATTTAAATAGTATTTGGCTGTCACATTTACTCATAAGAACTGACAACTCTGGAATGGCTGACAGACAGGAATTGATTTATGAGTTTGTGGGAATGGAAGGAAACCAATGAAAATGCCCTTATTAAAAATCTGCAATTTTTTACAAGAGCTAGGTTGCCATAATAAATATAACAATAGGCTTGATTTCATTCAGAATTAATGTAGTTTGAAATTGAAATGAGTCTCACTTCCTGCCTCCAGGAGGTCTTCTGACATTTCTACAGCTGTTTCGGAGACTACACATGATAAATAGTATGTGCATATGTTTGTACCTATGTATATATTATATCCACCAAAAGGACAATTAATAATAAGGTAGCAGTTTGTCTAAAGAAAAGAATATTAATTGTGGAGGTAAAACCCACAGAATTTAGAAAGTGTTTATTTGGTAAGATTCTAAATAAGTTTAAAATAAAAATAGCTATTGGTTCTATTTTAACTAATGAAATTGGTTAAGAAGAAATATCTAATCAAATTATCTTCTCTCTCTCTCTCTCTCTCTCTCTCTCTCTCTCTCTCTCTCCCTCTCGCTCCCTCCCTCCCTCGCTCTATTTCAACATTGAACATTTTCCTCCATCAGAAACTGCCAATACCTCATTCATGTTGCAGAGAAAACCAACTCTATTCCACAATAGGGATCACAATGAAACAGAATCAAGTCTAGCATCACCAACAATATTATAGTGAGGTTTAAGCAACTTTAACTATAGAGAGAATACAAACCAAAGGAAGAAGTGAGGTTTATCTTGAAATGATAACGCTCTTCAGGTTGGTTTCATTTCGGAAAAAAATGTCACCTTATAATTTTGAGAATCACAATTTTGCTGGAGTGACGTTCCCAGGCATACATTCTAAGGAGCCTTTATCAATCTGGAACATGGTACTTAAACTAGTTGAAATCAGCTATCGAGTGTAATGTGGCAGTTGAAGCTCTATGCTACTCTTTTGTTTCCCTCCCCCAGGAGGCTTTGATAAAGGTCATCTGGTTTGAGTTCAGTCCAATTTAAACTGATAGTCCATTACACTGATGGATCTTTCAGCAGAAAAAATCTGGTCACCAATTCATGTGGTGACAGACTTGACTGTTGAATTCAGGACAGTAAGTTCTTAGGCTTTGGCTGGCTCTAGCTTTATGTATAAGATGGACATAGACTGTTTCTCTGTGATACCTAGAAAGGTCACATTTTTATTGCCTGAGAGACCTTTTGCTGGCACTGAATACTGTAAATCTAAGAGAAACAAGGAGTATATATCTGTTCCAGTGACCACCCCAAAATTCTGAAGCACCAAAGATAAGCTAAAATAAAACATCAAAATTCTTTATCTTAATAAATAAATAAAGCATGGAATAAAATGATTTAAGCTAGAGTATAAGAAAGCATAAAATATATTCAAAACTAGATATTTTTAAAATAACTCTATGCTCAAAGTGACTTCCAAAGACGTCTACATAAAAAAAAAAGAACAGAAAAGTGAAAACAGAAAAAAACACACACAAGGCTTTTGGATTGATGGTGGTAACCTATAAATAAAAGGAAAATAAAGCAGATTATTCAAACAAAAGAACAATCAGAAAAAATTATAATCTTTTCATGTGACAAATTAAGGGATTCTCTTGAAGTGATATATATATATAGTTAGGAGGGTCAATTTATATCAATTATTCGGCTCCATAAGTCCAAAAACCTTTAATTCAACAATAATCTTCTTTAAAAATACATTTTTTGCCATGCAATTTAAAAAAATTATTTGGGACCACAATTATTTCTGAAAGACACCATTCACAGAAGTAGTTAGATAACTATATGACTTATAAAAGTGTATGTGGACCACGGGTCAAAATTTTTGGACACCATCTTAAAATTCTACCTAATACAATCTGTCCTCTGGCCCACAAAGATCCATGTCCCTCCCATATGCAAAATATATTCACCCTTTTATAAGCTTACCAAGAATCTCATTCCATTCAAGCATTGGCTCAAATCTAAAATTTCACAGTCTACATCTAAATCTTATTATCTACATGATTTAAATTAGGGCTGATCAGGTTCCTCGTTATAAGCCATCCTGGGTCACAATTACTTTGCATCTGTGGACCTATGAAATTAAACATAAAGTCATGTGCCCAAGTTATGTGTATTCACATTCTTAATGGCAGAATTAGCATAGAATACAAATTTTAAATATTCTCTTCAATAAGGAAGAAAATGTAAGGTAAAAGAGGAGTCATTGGGCCAAAGCAATTTTGAAGTCAAGTTAGGCAAAATCCTGCCAAAGTTCCTTAATTAGGTTTCAAGCTTGGGAATAATCCTCATGGCTCTCAGCTCCATTCTTTAGACCAGTGGTTCTCAACCTTCCTGATGCCGCGACCCTTTAATACAGTTCCTCATGTTGTGGTGACCCCCAACCATAAAATTATTTTCGTTGCTACTTCATAACTGTAATTTTGCTACTGTAAACAATATGTAATTATATATGTGTTTTCCAATGGTCTTAGGTGACCCCTGTAAAAGGGTCGTTTGACCCCCGAAGGGGTCGCGACCCACAGGTTGAGGACCCCTGCTTTAGACTCTTGGTTTCATCTGCTGAGTCATCCCTCCTTAGTCATTAATGTACAAAGTGTTGGTTGCTAAGTAGTTTTACAAACCTGCTTCCGAATAGTACAATTTTGAGTGTATGACAGCCTCTTTTCATTCCATTCTCATTCTTTCCTTCTCTTTCTCTTTTTCTTCCTCTTTATCTTTATCTTCCTCTTTCTTTTTCTCTTTCTCTCCCTCCCTCTCACTCACATCTCTGCTCACTGCTCTCTATAATGCAAGCTGGAAACCTTTCTGTTCATATAATTCTCTTAAGAAACACATAGATCTGTGAATTGCACTGGGTTTCCTTACATTATACAAAAGCCACAACTATAAACCTATTAGACATTATACTTTTTGTTTTTGCTTCTACTGAGATCGCTAAGGGATAAGTCTCCTAAGCTTCCTAGAAGTGCCCTGGTTTGTTTAAGATCTGTGAGGCACAACCTTAATCTCTTATAACATCCTCCTGTGTAACTGATTCTTGTATCTTTCTGAAGTTTTAGCAAAAGGTGAATAGCCACTCCCTTTACTTGTACTCTATGCCTTGTTTTTGAAGTAATATCTTAATTTTATATTCTTTTGTCATAAGGGTAAGCTGATAGTTTCCCAAATCATCAAGTCCTTGTTTATTTCTGTTTAACCATTTTTTCTTAAATTTTGTCTCCCTCTCACATCCTATATAATAAAGAGGTAATATGCAAATTGACCACCACTCCAACACACAAGATGCCTGCCCCCATGTGGTCAAAGATGGCCTCCACCATGTGGGCACAATGGCCGCCACAAGATGGCCAGCAGGGGAGAGCAGTTGTGGGCAATCAGGCCAGCAAGGGAGGGAAGTTGGGAGGGACCAGGCCTGCAAGGGAGGGCAGTTAGGGGCTATTGGGCTGGCAGGGGAGCAGTTAGGCGTCGATCAGGCTGGCAAGGGAGTGGTTAGGGGTGATCAGGCAGTCAGGCAGGCAAGTGGTTGGGAGCCAGCAGTCCCAGATTGTGAGAGGAATGCAGGCTGGGCTGAGGGACACACCCCCCATGCACAAATTTTGTGCACTAGACCTCTAGTTTTACTATAAACAGCAAGAATAAATAAGGGAGAACCTCCAGTGTTTTACTTGGAGCTTCCTTAGCTCTGTATCCAAGTTTGCTGCTTAAATATTCTACTTTTCACATAGCTATAGAATACAATTTTGCTAAGCATTCTTCCACTATACAACAAGGACCCCCTCCCTATCTTCAATTTCCAATAATACATTCATCACTTCCTTCTGAGCCCTCATTGTCAGAATAAAGTCTACATACTAACGGAAATATAAAACATACTTTTAATCTAGGTTTCCTCTACCATACTCCTCAAAAATTTTCCATGGTCTCCCCACTGCCCAGTTCCAAGTATTTACTCCCCACATTTTGGGGTATTTAGTATATCAGCACACCACTTCTGATATCAAAATCTATATCTATTTTCTATTATTCATAACAACTCACCACAAGCTCTGTGAGCAAAACAAACTTATTACCTCATACTTTTGGGGGTCAGGAGTCCAGGTAGAGTTTAGCTGGACTCTCTATCAGGGTCTTACCAGGATAAAATCATTGTTTCAGCCGAGGTTGCTATTTCCATCTGAGGCTCAGGCTGCTCTTCCAACTAAGGAGTTGAGGGAAAAGGTGATTTCTCTGTGACTATGAATAAGTTTCCAAGTCTTTTGCTAGCTCTCAAACAGAAGACATTCCCAGCTACTAGAGGCCAGCTGCATCCCTTGCCAAATGGTCCTCTTTATCATCAAACAAGCAACGCTGCATAGAATCCTTCTCATGCTTCAAATCTCTGATTTTATATTTCTCTGACCTCTTGACTCAGATTTAAAGTTCTCATGTGATTAAGTCAGGGCCACCCACATAATATATCCCTATCTTAAGGTCTACTGCTTTATATCTTAGTTACATCCCTAAAGTCCCTTTATAATAGTGTCTAGATATTGTTTCATTCACCAACTGGGAGAAAATGTGCATATTCCAGGGACTGGAAAACCCGAGGACCATCCTAGAAAAATGTCTAGCACAATTCCTATGATGTTGATGAAATTATATTTGAGTAAGATTTTCTTTCTTATACATTCTTCTCACTGAGATCTGAATATACCTAGTTTCCATTTCTGTTTCAGTTATTACTTAGATGTATGACCTTCAAGAATTTCACTAATGTCTGTAATCATTTCCTCTTCTGTAAAGTGAAGTAACCTCATAGGTTGTTATAATATTTAAATGAGTGTTCTGATAAATCATCCAACTAGAAAATCAATAAAGAAATATTGTCCTTAAATGACAATTAGACCAAATAGACATAATTGACATTTACGGAACCTTTCATCCCAGAATATCAGATTATATATTCTTCTCCAGTGCACATTGAATATTCTCAAGGGTTGACCATATGTTGAGCCACAAAACTAGCCTCAACAATTTCAGTAAGATTGAAATTATACCAAGCATATTCTCTAACACAATGCTTTGAAACTAGAAATCAACTGCATAAAAGAAAGTAAAGATACTCACAAATATGTGGAGATTAAACAACATCTACAAGAAAATAACTGGGTCAAAGAAGAAATAAAAGGTGAGATCAAGCCGAAACCGGTTTGGCTCAGTGGACAGAGCGTCGGCCTACGGACTGAAAGGTCCCGGGTTCAATTCCGGTCAAGGGCATGTACCTGGGTTGCGGGCACATCCCCAGCAGGAGATGTGCAGGAGGCAGCTGATCGATGTTTCTCTCTCATCGATGTTTCTAACTCTCTATCCCTCTCCCTTCCTCTCTGTAAAAAATCAATAAAATATATTTAAAAAAAAAAAGGTGAGATCAAAAGACATAGAGACAAATGAGAATGACAATATGATACATCAAAACTTTCAAGTTGCAGCGAAGGAGTAATAAGAGGGAAGTTTATATTATTACAGGCCTACCTCAGGAAACAACACATATCTCAAGTAAACAACATAACATTACATCTTAAAAAATTAAAGAAAGGAGAACAAAAGCAACCCATAAAAATTAGTGCAGAATTGAATAAAATAGAGAAAAGAACAAAAAGTTAATATAACAAAGAACTGCTTCTTTGAAAAGATTGGTTCTTTGAAAAGATTAATAAAACTGACAAACCCCTGGCTATACAAAATCAAAAAGAAAGAGAAGTTACCACAGACTTCACAGATATATACTAGTAAAAGATCATACTATAATACTATGGAAAGTATATGCCACCAAATTCAATAACCTATAAGAAATGGATGTTACTAAAAATATATAACCTTCTTAGACTGAATCATGAAGAACTGAAAAATCTAACCAAACTGATAAACAGTGAGGAAATTGAAACAACAATAAAAAAAAATCTCTCAAAAAATAAAAATCCAGGACAAGATGGCTTCACTAGTGAATTCTACAAAACATTCAAAGAAGATTTGATACCTATCCTTCTCAAACTCTTCCAAAAAAATGAAGAAGAGGCAATACTTCCTAACACATTTTATGAGGCCAACATAACCCTGATACCAAAACCTGGCAAGGATAACACATAAAAGAAAACTACAGACAAATTATCTCTGATGAATACAAATGCAAAAATCCTACACAAAATACTAGCAAATTGAATATAACAACACCTTAAAAAAACAACACATCATGATCAAGTGGGGTTCATTCCAATACTTATGCAAATCGATTAATGTAATATACCATATTAACAAAACAAAGGACAAAAATTATATTATCATATCAACAGATGCAGAAAAAGCACTTGATAAGATACAACATCCATTTATGATTAAAACACTTAATAAAATGGGTATAGAAAGAAAGTACCTCAACATAATAAAGATCATATATAACAAACCCTCAGGCAATATCATACTCAATGGTAAAAAAAAAAAAAAGAACAAAAAAGAAAGCTTTTCCTCTAAAATCAGTAATAAGACAAGGATGCCCACTCTCACCACTCTTATTTACCACTAGAGGCCTGGTGCATGAAAATTCATGCACTGGAGGGGGGTCCCTCAGCCCGGCCTGCCCCCTCTCACAGTCCAGGAGCCCTCCGGGGCAGGAGGCAACCTGGTGATCAGGGGAAGGTGACGCCCCATCACACCTCTGCTGCTGCCACTGCCGGCAGCAAAAGCCTCGGCCGGCCCTGGTTACCTAAGCCTCAGGCAGCCTGTCCAGCTGGGCAGCTGCCATCCAAGGCTTGCCTGCACCTCGGGCTAGCCCTGGGCGGCTGGGCAGCTGATATCTGAGGCTTGCCTGCGCCTTGGGTCAGCCCTGGACGGCTGGGGGGCTGAGGGGACTGGGGGACTCTGGAGGCAGGTGTGCAGACTGAATGCCTGCCACCCCGGCAGGGCTGAGGGGCCTGGGCACCACCATCTTGTGGCTGTGGGTGCCACCATCTTTGAGGGTGTGGCAGTTAATTAGGATATTCCCTCCTTATTGGATGTGGGTGTCACCATCTTTGTGATGGCGTGAGGGTCAATTAGCATATTTCCTTTTTATTATATAGCATAGTAGTAGAAATTCTAGCCAGAGAAATAAAAGTCATCCAAATTAGAAAGGAAGAAGTAAAGTATCACTTTTGTAGACAACATAATTCTGCACATAAAAAAAATTCCTACAGACAAAAAACTATTAGAAACAATAAACAAATAGAGTAAAGTTGCAAAATCAATGTACAAAAGCCACTGCTTTCCTATGTACTAACAATGAAACTTTAGAAAAATAAATGAAAAAAATATTCCTATTGTAACCAAAATAATAAATACCTAAGAATAAGCTTAGTAAAGGATGTAAAGGACCTATGTACTAACAACTACAAAGCATTATTAAAATAGATTGAAAAAATTGAATTAAATGGGAAGATGTTTGTGTTCATGGATTGGAAGAATCATCATAGTTATAATGTCCATATTATCCAAAGCAATATACAGATTTAATGCAATCCCCATCAAAATCCCAATGTCATTTTTAAAAATAATAGAACCAAAAATCATCAGATTTGTATGGAACCACAAAAGACCCAACTAGCCAAAGTAACCCTGAGAAAAATAACAACGCCAGAGATACCACACTATCTGACTTCAAATTATACTAGAGCGCTACAATAATCAAAACAGCATAGTACTGGCAGAAAAACAGACATTCAAACCAATGGAACAGAATTGACACCTCAGAAATAAAATCACACGTATATGGGAAAATTGACAAAGGAGCCAAAAACACACAATGGAGAGAAAAAAAAGCTTCTTCAATAAATGGTGCTGGGAAAATTGGAAAGCCACATGCAAAAGAATGAAACTAGATTACAGTTTGTCCGCATGTACAAAAATCAATGCAAAATGGATCAAAGACCTAAATATAAGACCTGACATAATAAATTACATAGAAGAAAACATAAGTACTAAACTTATGGACCTTGGTCTTATGGAAGATTTTATTAATTTAACCCCAAAGGTAAGAGAAGTAAAGGCAAAAATTAGTGAATGGGACTATATCAAACTAAAATGCTTCTGCCTAAAAACTACCAACAAAACAAAAAGGCAACCAACCAAACAGGAGATTATATTTGCAAACAACAGTTCTGAAAAGGGGCTAATATCCAAAATATGTAAAGAACTCATACAACTCAACACCAAACAAACACTCCGATTAAAAAATGGGCAGAGGACCTCAACAAATACCTCTCCCAAGAAGACACACAACTGGCCAACAAATATGTGAAAAGATGCTCAACTTTACTAGCTATTGTGGAAATACAATTCAAAACTACAATGAGATACCACCTCATACCTGCTAGAATGACTATTATCAACAAAGTAGGTAATAAGTTTTGGACAGGTTGTGGTGAAAAAGGAATAGTCATTTACTGCTGGTGGGAATGTAAACTGGTACAGGCAATATGGAAAACAGTATGGAGGCTCCTAAAATTTTTTAAGAATAGTTATCATATGGCCCAGCAATCCTTATGCTAAATGAAATAAGCCAGTCAGAGATAGACAAGTACCACATGATTCCACTTATATGTGGAATTTAATGAACAAACTGAATTAACAGGCAAAATAGAGACAGACTCATAGATAGAGAGCAGGCTGATATCTCTTGGGAGGGTTGGAAGGATTGAGTAAAAGAAAAAACGCATGGACATGGACAACAGTGTGGTGATTTAGGAAGGGGGGTAGAAGAAGAAGAAGGTTATGGAGGGATAAATGTTGATGGGGATAAAAAGAAAAGAAAAAATTAAAAAAAAACACATTTATTTGTAAAGATATATGCACCACTATGTTCACTGAAGCATTATTCACAGAGGTCAAGACAAGGAGACAGCCAAAGTGTCCTTCAATAGAGGAATGGTAAAGATGTGGTACATGTATACTATAGAGTATTATTCAGCCATAAGAAAAGATGAAACACTGCCATTTGGTACAGCCTGGATGGACCTTGAAATATTGTGCTAAGTGAAGCAAGTCAGTCACAAAAAGCTAAGAACCATATGATTTAACTCATATGTGGGATATAAAACTTAAAATCACAGAAACAGACAACAGTATGGTGGTTACCAGAGGGAAGGGAGTAAGGAGGTAGTAAAGGTTAAAGGAACCAAATATATGGTGGCAGAAGATGATGTGACTCGGTGGTGGGCACACAATGCAATATTATACAGATCATGTAACATAGAAATGTATATTGAAACCTATATGATTCTAACATCCAATGTCACCCCAATAAATTTAATTAAAAATTAAATAAATGAGTGATCTGGCACATAGGAGGTATTTAATAAATAGTTACTCCTTTACTACTTTGCCTTGAAAAGTCCAGTTCAAAATTACCTCACAGACATGTTCTCCTTTCAATAAAAAAGATTATATCTCTATCTTCTATCTCTACTTCCCTGAATATATTGCTTATAAATATAATGCAAAGTGATCCTCAAACTGGACCCTGCATCAGAATCATCTGAGGGCTTGATAGAACACAGATTTCTGTGCTCTATTTCTGCATCCCAGAATTCGGTTTAATATGCAACCTGAGAATTTGCATTTCCAACAAGCTCCCAGATAATACTGATTACTGATGATCCAAGGAATAAACTTTGAGAACCTCTATATTATATCACTTAAATCATCTGTATTTTTATTATTAAATTATTAAAATATTTCTTACATTATTTTCCGTGCTCACATTAGAATATAGATATCTAGAGGGTAGGTTTGACTCCTCCATCATCTTAAATCTCACCATCTAGAAAAGGGCTTTACATATAGTACCTACCCCAAATTAAAATTAAATGATTATCACTACATTATTTTAAGTGGCTCAATATAAGAGCTATGATTATACTTTGACAAAAATTACATTTTGAAATGAGCATGTTTTGCCAATTGACTCATCAATTTTTCTTACTTTAATACCTGGATGACTTTCATAAAATCTACTTAGCGAAACATATTACTTATTTTCAAAATCTCCATATAAAGGTAATTTGTATAGTTAAAAATCTTTTGGTTGAAAATGTGAAATAATGGGTAAGAGGCAAATAACAATAAAAAATTCTACAATTATATCAACCAGCAACCACAAAAAAGCCTAACACATCCCAGATATGGCACGCTTTGGCATCTGATATAAAAGGGCATTAGTGCTGTTTTTAAAAAGCACCCCCATAATTATGCTTCAGGTGCTGTGCTATGCTCTCCAGACAGCCATGGGGAAGTTAAATTTTTGACTCACAGGCAGGGCTGATTTATTCCATGTTAATTTTATTTGACAGCAGGTGCCTGGTCTGTATTTTAGCCATCACACTATTTTATTTTTCCCCTCCTGCTCCTGAGAATCTAACCTGAACAAAGCTGGGTAGCCAAAATCTCAGCATAGCAACTACTAAAGTAATGATATCAAGAGAATAATGATTCCAAACTTAGGATAACTATAAAGTAAAAATGAAAAATCCACTTAGAATAAAGCCAAAATAGCCAGATAAATATGATGTTAATTTTTATATATACGTAGGGTATAGTAAAAAGTTAAATAGTAACTAATTAAGAAAAAAATGTTTTAAATAAATCATATGAAGAATCTCTTTAAATTCTTAAAACCAGAATGAGTTTTTTAGTACCCCAACAATGTTTTTAACTATTTACTCAACCTATGTATTAAATATCTTCCTTACATTTATTTTGTTGTTCTTTTTCTGAAAAAATTTTTACCAACCACATTATCCTATTCAAAAGTTTACACTCCTATAGAATCACTCAAGAACCATTCAATTTGTTCCTTCAAAATTAAACCTAAATACTGATTAAATGAGCATTACCTTTTAAGCACACCTGTAGTCAAACTCATGTTTTCTTTTCTAATTTGTACAATTTTCTGTTGGAAGCAAGCCTCTAAGGACTTTCTATAATTTGAAAAACAGCCTCGAGATTCAAATTTAGATTTTTTTCCCCATTCTAAATCCCACCCAAGACCATTCTAATGGTTCCAGCTGTGATAGAATTGTTTTGATTCTAATCTCAGACAGCTCATGATCATAGTCGCAGACAACTGAATCCATTTATATTGCATGTGTAGTACTGATTCTCTTTCTGTCGTGCTAGTTCTATGGAAGCTATAACTCTTTATGGTCCACAGTCCTTTCCTCTATGCTTTTACTAGTCAAAATTTTTATGATTTGAAGTTTTTTCTACTCTTTCACCCCAGAGATAGTGAAACCAGATGTGATGTCTTTTGTTTTAATGTTAAATTCTATTATTTCATATAATCCAGTTTCTAATACCTGTCAACATCCCATGAGTTAATACATCCTTGCTATTAGCCACCTAAAAGAAAATCCTCAACCTATTCTATTCTATCCCAAACCTTGGTGTTGCATTGATTGGATTTGTTACTCTTTATTAAACTGATATGTCGATTCTTGATGTTCTCAAAGTTTAGCTCTAATAGAGGTGTCAAATTCATGTCTCCCTCTGTGAAGGCTTTAAAAAAATTGGAGAGTTGTAAATTGATTTTGGATAAAGTTGAATCTCCCCAAACTATTTTTTAAATCACGGAAATAGCTAAAGCTTAAGCCTAGAATGAGTATGATGGCTGTGATTTCCTGTTATATCATTTCTAGCCACTGATGTGTGTTAGGCTTCTTTACCCATTCTCCCCCCATCTCTCTCTCTCTCTCTCTCTCTCTCTCTCTCTCTCTCTCTCTCTCTCTCTCACACACACACACACACACACACACACACACATACACACACGTAATTTAAAGTTCATAGGCTGCTACCAAATAAATGCTTCCCAGTCAAGTGATTTAGAATGCTGGGAATCAAAATGAACAAGATGTCCCAAATTATGATCATTGTTTCAACATGTCTCTAGGCAACACAATTGCCATTCTGCAAAGAAGACAGAGATATCTTTTAGAGAATCACATCAAACTAAATTCCTACTCCAATAGGTGAGAGACATTTTCAACACTCAAATAAACATGACTTATTTTTCAAGTGGTTTTATTTTTTCTTTGTGATTTTGAGTACCAAAAATTAATAAATGATTTGTAAAACCTTTTTTAAAAGTGTTAAACTCAAAAAACAGGATGTCAAAGTGTATCCAATTCCGTATTTATAATCCTTTGCAAATCTCACTTGCACTGCAAAATGTGGATTTGCCTGAGATTAAATTATTCCCTGTTAACACATATCACATAATTCTATCTCTTTCACCCCAAGGGATAACACAGAACATTCCTGAGGCATGAGTGAGCTTGCTAATTTTAGCCGAATGAAGTATAAGGGACTAAGAAACGTTCTGTTATAATAGTAAAATATAAAAAGAACTGAAGTACTACTCACCAATCACCTCCTGCTCTCAGTCAGACATCCGAGTTTCTCCATTGGCCAATTTCATGAGAACCTGATGAGTTCTCAGTTATGTAGTAGAACAGAGAAAGAGCAAAGACCATTCAGATTTCCTAACATGCATGCTTCTGTATTTTTAGCCAATTTGTAAATGGGAGGTTGCATATTTCTGAGCAAGTCAGATTAGATGCTACTTCATTGATCAGGGGTACTTTGTAGAGTTGAGTAATTGTAAAGAGTCTGGGAGGCATCAAGATTTTATTAAAAACTCTACATAGCAGCAAAATTTATAATTCAGCAGAATAAAACTGTGGAAGTCTAATTTCAAGTCCCAAGGCTTTAACAGTTAAAGGAAGGAGTAAAATTATTAACAAAGGAAACAACATATAATTTAACTAAATCTTTTGACATTCATTCACATACATATATATACACATACATACGTAGATACATGCACACATACATATATGTGATGCTTAATAACCTCTGTTCTCTGTAAATGTCATTTAAATGTAATTGAAGAAGTACGGAAAATATACCAAGATGATGATAGATAGATAGATAGATAGATAGATAGATAGATAGATATAGACAGATATACAAAATGGTTTAAGTCTATAAACCTTTCTTCTCTTGATCATTTTATTTTGTCTTCCCTGAACATATGCATCATTTCCAAAGATATGTTGAAGAAAAAAATAATTTATGTTAGTAAAATTCTCATTTTAGAAATAAGAAAAATAAGAAACATTTAGGTGACTTGTTCAAGGCCTTGTGAATATGAAGGGACTAACCTGGGATCTAGGACCCCTGATGTAGACAATAAACATCCACACCAAGGACCACACCAAGACACATCATAATTAAAATGCCAAGAGCAAAAGACAAAGAGAGAATCCTAAAGCAGCAAGAGAAAGAAAGTCAGTTACCTACAAGGGAGTACCCATATGACTTCCAGCTGATTTCTCAACAGAAACTATGCAGGCCAGAAGGGAGTGGCAAGAAATATTCAAAGCGATGAATACCAAGAACCTACAACCAAGATTACTTTATCCAGCAAAGCTATCATTCAGAACTGAAGGTCAGATAAAGAGCTTCACAGATAAGAAAAGCTAAAGGAGTTCATCACCACCAAACCAGTATTATATGAATCTGAACAATAAAGATTTAATTAAAAAAATAAATAAATAAACATCCACACCATAATATTGCTCTGTAATCCAACCTCTATTATGTATTTATTCAAATGTATTATCTAGAATCATATTAGTAATCCAGATTTAGATACACTATATATTACTATATAGTGGAGTGGAGTGTCTCTTGTTTTTTTTTGTGTGTGTTTTTTTTTGGCCACCTGCTATATCTTTCCTCTACTCTCTATTCCTGATAATAAACTTATTCCCCAATTCCCTAGTTTCAGGGTACAAATCTTGATACACGGCTGATTAACATGAATTAGACCATTTCTCCTGATTGGCATGGGAGCAGGGGGACTAATCAGAGTCCAAGACTCATAAAATTTTGGGAAAGAGATGGTGTCTTTTCTGGAAACATTATTAAACTGGGAGTGGCTAATGACAGTCATCTTACCAACCATATGGAGGGAAACTGCCTGTAAAATCAAGCTGAGAATAGACAAGAAGAATGTAGAAATGGAAGGGGAGGAGAGTCCTGGTAAACATGAGATTATAGTTTTACCTTTGAAGCCATGGTTCCTACTTAATTTTTCATAAAACTTGAAAGCCCTTGTGGCGTTCTAACTTTTTGCTAAAACTAATAAAAAATAAAATAACATATGACATGTTTTCTGGTTGGTTCCCCATATTATTTGTGATGACAGAACAAGATTGGCCTTTTTGACTAACAAAGTAAACTAGAATATCTTTAGGAAACAATCTGAGAGAAAAACTAATTTCATTCCTTGTCTTATTAGAAAAACAAATCCCCCTTGCAGGGAAAGTTAATTACTGAAAATAATTTTCATGCATTTATTTTTACTAAAATTAATGTAATATCCTGTCCACTTAGAAAAACTTATGACATCGCTATGCAAATGATTTCAATAATTTTAATTTCTTTCCATTTTTATCCTTTAAGATGTTTTGTTTACTCCAAACTTAGAGATTTCAACTTATAAAAAGACCTGTTAACTGAGGCCTTACCTAAACATGTGTAGCTACAAAACCTTGACCCAAATCACTGATCTATTTCACTGCTGAAACTTGCCTGAAAATATAAATATTTATTTATATTATATACACTATGTATATAATATATATCTATAATATATATTTGTATTAGTCAGTAGAGAAACAGAAACAATAAGAGTATACACACACATATAATAATGAATATTACCATATTTCAAATATCCCATATATTTATTATAAAATATTGGCTCACACCACTATGGAGATGGAAAAGTCCCACCATCAGCCATCTGTGAACTGGAGATCCAGGAATGAAGATGATGCAGAATCAAGCTGGTAGTATAATTCAGTCTAAGTCCAAATACCTGAGAATCAGGGAAGCCAATGGTGTGAATCCAAAGGCAGGAGAGGACCCAGCTCCACCAGTCAGGCACAGAGGAACAAATTCTCCCTTCCTCTACCTTTTGTTCTAGTCAGGCCCTCAGGATTAGATAATCCCTACCCATCTGGAAAGGACAATCTGCTTCATTAATTCAAATGTTAAACTTGTCAGGAAACACCCTCACAGAGACACCCAGAAATAATAAGCAAATATTTGGAGACCCTGGGATTAGGTCAAGGTGTTTTGTAAAAGTAATCATCACAATATTATCTACTGTAGGAGATACATCTACATCTTTAGGGATATAAAGGATACATCTATATCTATAGAGGATGGATGGATGGGTGCATGGATAGATTAGATGACAGATAGATGATAGATAGGTAGGTAGGTAGGTAGATAGATAGATAGATAGATAGATAGATAGATAGATCCCCTATAGTTAATAATATAAGGCCAACAAGAATATATTTTGATGAGTGTAAAGGCCTACATTCACGTTCAAGATAATTACAACTAAATTAAGCATAGTTTGGGGTATACCAGACAAAATAATCCCTTATTCAAAAAAGATTTGGGAAGCTCAAAACATACATAAGTTTGGCAAAAAGAAGAGAATGAATTACTTTTAATTAGTATTAGCAGAAGAACATGAGTAGAATGAATAATATTTTAGTGTCAGCATTCTTTGATTCTATATATATCAAGGAAGTAGAACACTTGAGGAGATACAGACTGTTTACCAGTCAAAATTGGGAGAAAACATTATGTTAAATTAAGAACAAGTACAATTTATTTTTTAATCTTGCAGAAGGTATATAATTATTTTTTAAATGCAGAGAATATAATGCTCATTGTGGAACATTAAAATTGAATAACTTTGTAGACATTATGAACACTAACTGCAAACATTATGTGAAGGAACATATGGACGGTTTTTCACACTATTTCTTTTTGTTAATATTTTCATGAATGCTCCATTTAATACTTATGAAATCTCATGTCACGTTATCAGTCTCATTCTTTTTATAATAGATGCAACAATCAAGAAAAATATATTATTCTTGAAGTTACTTAAGTATATTTTATTCTACCTTTATTGATAGCTAGGTGGCTTTAACCTAGTTCTATTAGATTACTCTTTATGGTGCCATTTAAAATCACTTTTTATTAATCAAAATTACATTTTTAAATGAGTAGGAAAGAGTATTAAAATTTTTTATGAACTAGTAACATTAACTGAAACATACTTTCCGCAAGTTGGGAAATAATATTTAATGATATGCCACTAAAATGATAGATATTAAATGTGTGATACATTAAAACTGCATAAAATATGTTTTCATTGATGTTTATAAATTGATTCTGCCATGTGTACCTGCAAAGTAATTAAAATTTTAAATTACATACGTGCTTTTATTAATGTCCTCTATTTGAAGGTTGGAAGACACAAAGGCAGGTCTATAATAAATGAAAAATGACTAGAAACTAAATTAAGAGTTACCGTTAAAGAAAATTTTGAGTAATTGGATTGTTACAACAATAGACTAGGCTACTCTGAAATACATTGAGCTCTCCATTCCTTCTGTAAAAGTGCTCATACGCAGAGTAGATGACCTTTGATTTAGAATATTCCATGTAAGACTCATGAATGAGTTACAAAGAGGTAAAAGATGAACTTAATTCTCTCTTTTATTGTCAGAACAAAATTAAACAGGAGAATCTACATGAAACTAATTGAGGGAAGTATATTACTAGATTTGAATACTGATATATTATTAAGTACAATATATATTTACTTCAGTACAATGTAAAACTTTTTTGTACAAGTTATCAGCTTTTCCACACATTTCTGTCAACATGCTCCCAAGAAGCAAACATAAAAAAGCACACACCCTTTAGTAAATATCTACATGCCCAGACACAGGAACAGGTGTTTTCCAGACATAATCTCATTTACCCTTCACACATACTAAAAAAATCTGTAATGTAAAACTGGTATAGAGGTTTTAAAGATGGAAGAACTGAAGCTTTCCAGTGTTTATGAAACTGAATCAAGGTCACTTTCCTATATGGCATCCAAGATGGGATCATCCTGGTCTATCTTACTTTGAAGCCTTGATATTTCTACTTAAACCAAGTCTCCCCACAAGTTTCCTGTGATATTACTGCTATGATGCATTTGTCTCTTTTAAAGGCATCTTTATAAGTGCCCTCATATGCTTTAAGTTTGTCCAAGAAATAGATGAACTTGGTGTAACATTCATAGCAATTTTACCAAGTGCTAACTTGGAAAACTTTTAGCATATTAAAATATATAATTGTCATTCCTCATAGCTCACTCCTGTAAACATCAACACCACTTCCTTGTGTAATTTCATGCTCTTTATTTTGCAAAATACCATCGCAATTAAAAATAGTTGCTAGTTGCCAGATTCACATAGCAGTAATTGCTTGTCTTGCTAATTGAATACACAAACCCTGAATGATTTGACAAGGAGAAATATATCTTTATTTTATAAGAATAACAGCCCCCCAAACTTAAATTCAGTGGCTATCATAGTAAAAAGTAAACACCTCTGAAATTAATCAAATTATGTTGTATTATTTAATAATCAAATCAAGCACATAATTTTTCTTCATTCTATGCCTGCTTTTCCTATTTAATGTAAAAGTTCTAGATAAATATAAAAATATTGTGATGACATTTTGTATAATTTTTAAATTATGTACTTCAGTACCATTCCACAGAATGAATCAGTAAGTATGTAAAATCATAGCTAAACTTATACAATAGAATATTTGTAATTTTGTGGTGAAGCATAGAATCAGGGAAAATGGCTAGGTTTTGTTATTAAGGTCATTAGAAAAACAGAAGGTCCTTAGACAATGGTCCATTCCATCAGATTAGGCTTCTCTGCATCTCAGCACAAAGCTTAGAACATTAGTGTGCCCAGCAAATGTGTCATATTAATTAACTAACTAATTAATGGACAAACACCTGTATCAAGTTACCAAGGGTCAGATCCTCAGCTACACAAATTGAGAATGTCATCAAGATCTTTCTGTTTGTTTCTTTGTTCTGATTTTGTTCTTTTCGTTGGTTTTTCAATTCCTGAATGATATTCAATTTCTTAGAAAATGGAACAAGAAATCTTTTAAAGGACTTATTTTAAGCTAGATTGGTAATTTATTAATAGCTACTATTCCTATGTACAGAAAACTTCCTTCTGATGTATAGGTTCTTTATGAAAACTAACTTATACAAGAGAAGAGGCCCATTAATCACAGAATAATAATAAATTTTGCTCTTGCTTAAAGAAAATTTACATCAGGCTAGTATTTTATCCTTTATATCTTCAGAAATACACATATGTAGAATATAATCATTTGAAGCCTTGATACATCTTCCCCATTAGTGCTAGAAAAAAAACACTAATAACATTTTTGGTACCAAGTATTTCTTTTTCAATATCCCTAAGTAAGCCACTGGATTCTACTCGCTACAAAGTTTTTAACAATTGCTCTATTATAACTATCTAGATAGCAGCTAATATAATATTAGTTAAAATCTCAGTTAAGATTTTGGAAACACGAGGTGTAGTATATACAAATCCTCTCCTAAGATGAAGTACTCCAGTCAGTCATTGATTCAAGAAATATTTTGTAGTGGACATTTGTGATTTCTTTCACAGTGTTAATTCCTACTTCCCAGTAGTTCTCAGTGCCCACCCTGGGAGCCATTTGGTTCCAGGAAGCCTTACTACAGTGATGAAGCAGGTGAGTTAGGCTAAGCCAATCAGGTATCCTATCGCCTAGACCCGTGGTTGGCAAACTGCGGCTTGCGAGCCACATGCAGCTCTTTGGCCCCTTGAGTGTGGCTCTTCCTAAGCCTTAGGAGTACCCTAATTAAGTTAATAACAATGTACCTACCTATATAGTTTAAGTTTTAAAAATTTGGCTCTCAAAAGAAATTTCAATCGTTGTACTGTTGATATTTGGTTCTGTTGACTAATGAGTTTGCTGACCACTGGCCTAGACATATGACAATGTAACCCAGGCCTAGTGAGAATCTATTCTACTATGGAGTGTGCAATAGATGGATAAGAGACCTGGGACTCCTGCAGCCTTTTTGCTTCCATGCAGGCAGCCAGTAAAAGAATAGGACCAATACATGAAGGAAAGCAGAGTGGCAAGACAGAAAAGTAGAATGAGACCCTGACATTACCAACCTCTAGATCAGTGGTTCTCAACGTTCCTAATGCCGCGACCCTTTAATACAGTTCCTCATGCTGTGGTGACCCCCAATTTCATTGTTACAAATTGAACATAATTAAAGCATAGTGATTAATCACAAAAACAATATGTAATTATATATGTGTTTTCCGATGGTCTTAGGCGACCGACCCCTGTGAAAGGGTCGTTTGACCCCAAAGGGGTCGCGACCCACAGGTTGAGAACCGCTGCTCTAGATCAAACAGCACCTAAACAGGAACCACCTCTGTAATTCTGACAGCTTCCTAACCTTGCAATCTACACAGTCACACAGGGTCCCATTTTCAAAAGGGACCTTCAGACTTAGTTTAATGCACTCCTGTTACCTTCTTGAAATTCTTCATACTTGTATCTTAGGACCCATGTTTCTAAGTGAAGTTTTATGGAACAATGGATTGTAACTATGAACAAAAACACACACTGGGCAGCAGCTAGCACACGTGGGGCAGCCCAAGGGCTCCCGGGAACACTCCCACCAGGACCTGTGTGCTGATCCTCAGAAGCGGCAGCTGGGGCACTAGTGACGGGGCCCCTGCAGAGAGGAGGCGGCACCCATCCCCCTGGCACCTGCACAAATGTCACCTCTGGGGACTGTCGCAACTATTGGCAGGAAATTACAAGTTAAATAGGAGAATATATTTGGAAAGTGCAGCATAACATTAAAGAATTCTTAAACTCTTTTAACGAGTTCAGTAGCTCTGGTTTTGGAAACCACTACAATCTGCAACATTGCAAAATAAATATCCTCAGGCTTAGAGAAACAGAAATTAAAGATAGCCAAGTCACAGTACCTTTAGGTGTCAGCAGATAAACGTCCACATTGTGATGAACAGACCAGGGCTTTTTCCGTCTTGTGCTCCCCCATCTCTCCTGGTCCTTGCCTGGATCCAGAGAGAACAGAAAAGAGAATGTGAAGGATTCTATGAGAATTTAGCGGACATATCCGAGAATGCTGTGCACAATTTCTGCCTAAATTTCGCTGGTCAGCACTCAGTCATATGGCCCCACTTACAGCAAGGGTTTGGGAAATGTAAAGTAATGGTGTTGCAAGGAAGAAAGCGGTAATTCAGATATTAGTGAGCACTACACTTCCGGCCCTATGATGTTTATTCCATATTAAGGTTCTCCTCTTTGGGGGAGGGTGTGCATCGTTATTATCCTCACATTCTGATCTGGTGACTTTCCCATTTCTAATATTCCTACATAGTCATGCACCTAGAAAAAAAAAAGAATTTATATTTCCTATTCCCATTTCTTCATACCCTAGTCTCTATTCATCCCACTGTAATCTGACTATTGCCTCAACCATTTTAGTGAATACATTTTTTTTAAATTTTGTTTTATTGCTTAAAGTATTACAAAGAATATTACATGTCCCCCCCCCCTACCCTTGACCTTCCTCCGGCCTCCCCTATCCCCCAGTGTCTTTTGTCCATTGGTTATGCTTATATGCATGCATACAAGTCCTTCCGGTTGATCTCTTACCCCTCCCCCCAACCCTCCTCGGCCTTCCCGCTGTAGTTTGACAGTCTGTTTGATGCTGCTCTGCCTCTTATCTATTTTTGTTCATCATTTTTTGGGAATACATTTTTATCAAAGTCACAAATGCCTGCCTTTTTTGATTATTTGGTTGGTTTTGAACGCATCTCTCTCCATCTTCCCCCACATTCTCTGGACTCAGGACTCTTCCCAGCCACTGGCCAGCGTCTCTCCAGATACAAGCCGCCTCCTCTCATTTCTCTCCTCTTGGGGCTCCTCTGCCTCTCCTAGCTAAGAAGTCCCTGCACCCCAAGACCACTGCCCTCTAAAACCCACCTCAACCTGGATTCACCCCTTTACCCATCCCCCTCCTAAGAACCCTCCCCCTTCCTCCCATTTCCCCACGCGAGTCCTCTGACTCCGTTTTGACCCCTCGATTTTGTCGCAAGTCCCCTCACGCAAAGTGACCCAGCCCGCACCTGTCTCCCCCAAACCCCCAGGGAGGCACCTGGTTCTCTCACCTGGAGAAGCAGCCCTCCCTTCCGCCGCCATCGCGGCTCCAGCGGAGCAGGCGCGGTTCCGGACGAGGGAACAGCGCCCTCTGGTGCCGAAGCAGCCGGGGCTGCGGGTGGCGCTGGAGGCCTTGCTGCTCAGCTGTCACCAATGACCTCTCAATTGCTTCATTAGTCCATTGCAATTGCCAGTGTGTCACTGAATTAAGAGTACATTTTGGCTAACTCTCCCCGTCAGCGTCAGGTATGCCTTCCTCTATGGGACTTTTTATCTTTCAGTCATGACCATTATGGATGGCACTTAACACATTGCATTTTAATATCTTGCATATGTCTTTTGTCGACTCCTCGAGGTCAAGAACTATTTATTTTCAGTTATGTGAATTTGATCCCTTTTGAAAACATACCAGTATCTCAGTAAATATTGGTAGACAAATAGGTGAATGATTAGCCATGTTATCTTTAAAGTATATACAGGAAATCCAGCTAAAGATGGCTCACAGGTTGTTGGTGATATAAAAGAAGTTAATGGAGGAGATATGTCTTCCCTAGTTGAAAGTCATCCACAAATATGAAGAAGTGGAAACTCATGTGTGCATGTTTGCGGTTTCCTTAGCTTCTAGTATCTGTGAATTAATAATTCTCATCAATTGAATGATAATTCGTACAAATAGATTTTTTGTTTCCTACTCTCCTTAAGGAACTTCAGTTACATATGTATTAGGCCACTTGAAGTTGTCCCACAGGCTTAATTTCTTTTTTTTGCAGATTTTGTTTTGTTTTTTTAATTTATTTTCTCCCTGTTTTTTAATTTGGAGAATTTTTATAACTTCAAATTTACTAACATTATCCTCTGTAATATCTAATCTCCATGTTCTCCTTCTATGCACATGTTCTTTCTGGTACGCTGACCTGTACACTCAAGGTCCTTGGTGTCCCCAGATTTTCAGTTCTATTTCCTCAACTCAGTGAATCTGCTGGATTCCTCCTGGGTACCCTCTTCCTGGAAACTCCTTGAAGCAGGAAACTGGGGCAATCAGTGCTTCACGTCGCTCATGGTTCACTGCCTTTCATTGCCTGATGTCCAATTAGAAAATCATTATTTCATAGATTTCATCCATACTTTTAGTTGTTTCCCAGGAGACTATATCCCACCCCTTTTACTCCATGTTAGTCAGAGGCAGGAGCCCAAAACTCATGTGTGTAGATAATTTCACCTAGAGAAGGAGTTAGTAGAGACACATGTCCCTTTGTTGTTTCAAAAGGAAAAGGAAAGAAATATGGGGGATTTTCAACTTCTTGTTTTTCTGTGAATTAGCAAAGTAGTCTTCTGAATGAGTGCTTAAATAGATATGATCAAGTGCATGAGGAAATTAACAAAAATATGAGTGCCCATCCAGAGAATGGGTGAAAAAGCAGGGTGTGGCTAAACAGTAAAACCTGGGAACAATGAAGGTCCTGCTCAGCTGAAGACTTCAAACTATAAATTTGAAGCAATACTCAATCATGCAATTAAACCCCCCCCTTCATTCTGCCACTTATAAGGCACAGGAACAGACAAAGATGATATAAACAGAATCAACATTGTCATTTTGCAAGGTGGCTGTGGTGAAAAAGAAAACAGGTAAGATTAACGTGACAGCCCAAGGAGTTGAGGGTGTAAAAGGGAAAAAAAGGAGCGCAGTGAGGCTTAGTAGCTTGAGGGGAAAGAAAGACAAGTGGCTGGGAATTGTGATGGGTGTGGACAAGCAAATGGAGAGAGAGCAAGCTGGTGAAGAATCCAGATAAACAGGAAGGTATCTAAGAGCTGAGTGTTGGTCTCCAATATTCCACAATGGAAAGAGCTGTCAGTGATGGCTAGCGCTACTGTGACCTTAGGTGTGGGTTGCTGCTGAAGTGGAAGAAAGATGATGCTTCACCATGACATTCAAATGGCTAAGGTGTGGGGTTCATCATGCAAACAGCCCTTGGTGTTGCCAGATTCACTTGAGAGACCTGAAGGGAGGAAGAAGACCTTGAGTAAGTTGCAAAATTCTCAAAAGGATATATGCAAAGTGTCAGCTAAGTGTGAGTGGGATGTGACAAAACAATGTCCTTACCATTCAAGGACAAGGCCTTTGGTTAAGAGTGGAAGATGCATTTCTGGCCTTGCTCCCAGTAAGAAGTGTGTGGAGAATGAGAGAATAAGAGAATGAGCAGATTTCTCTAAAGAGAAAAGTAACAGACACAGCGCCCTTGAGATCTTTCCACCTAATTTCACATATTTTATGTATATTCTTAGTTGTTTCAATTTCAAAAAGTATTTTCTGACTTTGTCTCTGAATTCTGAGGAGCACCTTATGCAATTAAGTGACGCAGAGAACCCTAATAGGCCATCTACAGAAACCGGAGGAAAGGTCTGTAGTCACAGTAGTCAATGAGGATGGTGGGAATAGCAGTCAGGAAAAGCAGTTTGGTGACAAACACAAATCTCCCTATAGGTCCATCCAAAAAGGCAGTGCTGGATGGGAAACCAGTCACTGTCCAGCCAGCGTACATCTGCAAAGAGTTTACTCCAGGGAATCCTCACTCAGAAGATACCATTTGATTTCAATTCATAGATATAAATTTAAAAAATATATATTTTGCAATTGAAATGAAATACCACCATTCCAACACTTCTTAATGCTCCAGGAAGGCACATCCTGAACACTCTGATAATCCCTCTTCTCCTCAGATGCCCAGGGGTAGATTTCAGGCTCTGAAAACTCGGCCAGTGCTGAGTTCATGGCTTTGCAACCAGAGCCGTGGCAGAGGGCTCTGTGTGCAAAGACAGCAGTTGGGATTTAAGGTCACTTGGGTTATTGTCTTGCAACTCTTAATAAGTTTATTTTTGAATGTGTGCTTTACAAGTGACTTACAACCTCTGCGCAGCAGCAGTCCCATCTCCCTCAGCTGGACCAGTTCTTGGCCTCTCCCTCCCCTGGCAGCCCCCAGTTACCAGCTGGGCCTGGTCACCAGCTCCCAGGGGTGGGGGTGAGGCGTGCTCACCCTGGTGGGACTTGGTGGAAATCATTCCTACCCAGATGGGCATGGAGTGCCTTGGTGCATTCCACCGGAGATTCGCAGGATGAGCCTCTCACCCCCTGATCTAGAGAGCTAGTGTTTTCCGGAACAGAGGTCCCAATGCCCTCTGGGTTTTAAGTCCATCTTGGTTGGGGGCTGGCTTGACTTCCAGGCTCTTTATAAAGTTCAGTGTGTTGGTTTGGTGCCTGGCAGGAGGTGGGGATACCGCAGCTGGTGGGCCATACAAGCACATTCAGTCACAAGACAGGGTCCCCAGGCACTGTGAATGTCTGTAATGGCCCTCCACTATCCCCATGCCCTAAGATTGTGCCATTAAATACTATATTTAAAATAAATGTTTTTCAGTTGAGAAAGAGAAAAAAGTACCATCGAAGAAAGGAATTTTATAGTTTACTATCTTTACGAGTACTTGTCTCCTACTATTTGAACAACGAACTTCATTTTCATTTTGCACGGAGTTCCGCAAAGTAGGTAATTGATCTTGCTCCCAGCTCTCAGCAACAAAGATGATTTGAAGAGGTAAAGCCACTCACATGCATCTGGCAGATTCTGCAGAAGGTTCATAAACACATTCCAGTATTCTTCCATAGAAAAATGTCCCCTGCTTCCCAAGGGTATAGTTCTGTCTGTGCCTATCTATGACACCTTAATTCTGGAGACTGGAAATTACATAAGGTGTAATACTTATGAATTGAATGACTTAAGTACACCAGTTTCATAGTTTGTTTTAAAATATGATAACTAGTCCCGGGAAATATAGTTCTAAAAGTCACTTAAAATTCTCCTTCCCTTAATCTGAGTTACACTCCATGAATACAGTGTGACAAACACCATTTGTAAATGGTGAGTTCATTAGTTGCTTGAAATCTACTATAGATAAGACAATGTTTATACTTTTAAAATTCCTGTGCCCTGATGCATAATCTTACTTAACCATAAAAACACATGTATTGGAGGAATTATCATTATTCCTATTTTACATGTGTGTAAAGTGCTTGGAAAGGACTATGTCATTTCACCAGCAATGCAGTGAGTGGAGTTGGGAACTGCATCGCAGCCAATATATGGCAACATAACAATATCCAGATTGGCGGGTTGGACATGTCCTGTTATACAAAAGATCCTTGCTTGGGGAATCAGGCTGTGATTTTTTAATTCCCATATAATTTTTAGTTTAGAAATGTGATTTGAAAAATAAAAATCTATTGTTCCTTTAAAATAATGCTTTAACTGCTTTAAACAAGAAGACTTCTCTCCTCTGCCCCCAATATTAATTAATATAATGTGTTTTGGTATACTGGATAAATCTTTATCACCCTCTTTTTATAATTGTCCACTAATTTATAAAGAGATCAGAAAACAAGACATAAATAACAGTATATTGTGACATAAATTGTGTTACAAAGGGATTTTTGCTCACAATGTACTTGAAGAATTGCATTTGAGACATTCTTTCCTCTCATACAGTATTCTGTGTTGTCATACATTTTGAGAAAATTTATCAAAAGCAAAATATATTTTAAATAATGAATGTCTTTACAAATAATCTATTTGAAGTTCATTTATTAGATTTAAAATAAAAAAATCTAGTTTTAAAAACTAAAGTAATATAGCTGGTCATTTTATTCACAGATTATCAAAAATTATATTAAATTTTTCAATAAAATTTACTCCTGCTACTTTGGATATGCAGATTATAGAAACAAGTATAATGTGTTATCAATAAGTATGGTGAAACAAAATAAATAATACACTCCCATAGATATATCAGGGAAAATACTTCATATATCTTTGAAAGAGAATTTTGTTTCTAGAATTTATACTATTCCTTCAGACTTGAATGTAAGTTCCCAAGTCAAGAAATGAGAAAAACTTAAGTGGTAATTGCTGAAGCAGCGAACCCATTTGGATCAAAAAGATATTGCTTAAAGGACTGAAGATAAAATATGTTTTTATTGTAGCTTTTAGTTTGCTTCAAGATCTATTGCCTTTAAGGTTGAAAAAGCACTCCAAAGGGGACAATAACGATTCCAGATACAGATATTATACTCTACCGATGTTGTCCTTCCCGATCCTTCTGTAAGTGGTTTTCTATTACTGATGTGTACCAGACCAAATTGTGTACCTTTCTCTATGAATAATGAAAGCAGGCATAAGCACAAGAAATATAAGAGGACTGCTGTAAACAGATACCTCTGTTTCATTACCACTATTTTATTAACAAATTACTTCCATTAAAGAGATTATGAGGTTGCAAAAAGCAATCCAAAATGAAATAGTCCAGGCCTAACTTTCATTTTGCAATGAATTGAAGTGATTTGCCTGCAGTCGGCTCAGTTCCTCACTGTTTCTGTGACTGCACAGTCTCTTTGTATCTTGAATTGTGAGTGTGCTCTCCCCAAAGGGCCTTGTGAATCATCTTTTCAGGGGGAAAAAATGTTTCCAATTAGGTCAAGATATACCTCTCCACTCCTAATGTGGAGAGTGGTGTGTTATATATAATCCACCTCACGTTGGAACAATATGCCAAGAGCCCCGTATTTCATACTTTAGTTATTTTACAATCCAATCGTTTGTGACAAAACCATGAGCTTTTAAAGCAATCATGACTCCAGAACTTACTACTAGCATCATTCTAATGTGAAACCAGTACTTCCATTTTTTTTTAATATTGAAACTTTAACTCTAAATTTCTGGGGAGATCCCCAAAGTGTCCTGTTTTGAGCCTTTCTAAGCGAAGGGAACCAAATGTTTGAAATGGTTATTGTGTTTCAGAGCCTGCAGTTATGTAGGCTTATTCAGGAGTATACAATTTTTTCTTTAAGAGGATGAAAGAGATGTTAGTTATATCTTGGTTTCATTTTTGGAACTTGAAAAAAAAACAAAAATGATGGCCAGTGTTCTGCCAGTTCCAAAGCTGATTTTGAAATGGGCCTGGTGTATGGAAACCAGAAATCTGATCATCACAGTTGCTACAGAAACCTAGTGCGGAAAGATAAGAACTTACACTGATATCCTCAAGTGCAGAGACTCGGGAAAGATGAGGAATTAAATAGAATTGATTCCTATTATGAGTGCTAGATAAATAATTGAATAAATTTTGATTTTATAAAATTCATTTGAGATTAAACATTCCTCTGTCACTCAGAATTTTCTGTTATTTACATTATATATTTAATAGACTTCATAAACAAGGTTTTACCAATCAGTCAACATGTTACATGAGAACTTAAAAACATACTGAATCCTGAAAAATGCAAATAATTATTTTAAATTTATTTTGAATATGGTTGAGGACTTTTTGTATATTTCCAAAAATGTAGGGTTTTTTTCCCTGCTGGGACCAATCAAAATAGCAACTATTCAGGAGAATAAATTCGAAAAACAGAGAATAAAATCACTCTTAAAGCTCTAACAAAAGAAATTACTCATTTTACAATTCTTTTTCTAAGCACTTATTTGTTTTAAAAATGGGAATTCTACAGTTTGTATGGTTGTCTATCTTTTTACCAGAAACGTATCAATTCAAAAGAAGAAGTCTAGGTAACAAAGCAGAAATATAAAATCTGCATCCCTCAATATTAGGTAAAATGGAAAAGAAAATTGAAATAACCAAAGAGAATTTCAACAGCCATAGCAAACCAATTTAGAAGTAAATTTCATGCCACAATCTTTGAAAAATCTTGACCAAGGAAAGAATTCTGCTATAACATATGGAAGCCATTTTCAGAAAGAATGTGTCAAAAAAATCTCCAAAATTCTGACCAATTTGAAGAAAAATGGATAAGCATGGTGAGTATACAATCTGGGAAAAACAGAGGCTAAACCCTACAGAATAAAAGCCCCTAGCCATTTTCAAGTTGATAATGGAGCAAATAAAATGGAACAAGCATTGCTAAGAGAATCACTTAAAATAGAGTCAGGAGGCCACTGAGGAAGTGGGCCTGTGCACATCCTGTGCCTGCCTCAGTTCTCAGAGCGGCTATTAAGTGGCTAAAACTGTTACTAAACTCAGCTCAAGGCTGAGTCATAAACATTCTGCAACTACAATGGCTGCATGGAAACATAGGGACTTTACCTCCTCCTTGCAGTTTTCACTCCCCACTGGCATATTGGAACTAACCAATCCCATTTGCAGGAAGGAATTATACTTTGTGGGTTTTGCCTTTCTTTGTTCTCTTCAAAGCACACTTTGGTTACTACCTGCATCTGAGTCTCCCAGGTTGCAGCTCTTCTGCACAATAAATGATTTTTGTTTGTTTGCTTCTCTCTCTCTCTCTCTCTCTCTCTCTCTCTCTCTCTCTCTCCCCTTCTCTCTCTCTCAATAGCCTGAAACTCTTCTTTTGATAACAAAGTGCTGAATGATCAGTTAGACAGAATGCTTTGGGACACTCAAGTCTTCTGCCAAGGGAGCATGATACTCCTTCTAGCAAATTACCATTTCACATAAACTAAGAAGTATAAGAAATGCCTAGGGTAACTAACAAAGGCTCTTCCAACAACGCTCTTCCTTCAAAGGGGACCAAAGAAAGAGTCATGTATCAAGTCACAAAGTGGGACAGTGGAAAGGAAGCTAAATTTCAGGTACAGTGGGCATGGAGTCAAGGAGAATTAATCCACACGCTCTAACAACAACGGTTTTGGCACATCAAAATGAGAATAAAATGCATGGCAAGTATGCCAGCAACCTCAGGAATAGATAAAATAAATGTATATTATATTTAAAAACACAACAAAGAGTCCCATCTAAAAGGAAACACAATGCAAGAATAAGAAAAAGGAAAGGAAAAAAAGCAACAACTCTTTGGGAATGCCTCATGATCTAGAAAAACCAGGAACATTACAGTTAATAGGACCCAAATAAATCTTAAAGAAATAACACTAAATTAGAAACACTGTGAAATAGATTAGCAATGCCTAAAAATCATAGTGTTGATATACAAGAGGCTTACACTGGGAAAGAAGTAGATAATTCAACAAACGAATTAGAGTAGTATAAATGAATATTAAAATGGCACACTGCATTTTTTAATGTGATATAGAATAAGAGACATCAAAGCATACTGCAATTATACCATTGAATTTGAAAACTAAAGAATTCTTCAGGGTTCTTGCAGAAAATATCATCAATGGAAGTTAGAGGTGGACCTACTCATATGATCTCAGATTTTTCCATTAAAATTTTTCACACATTATTGAATAAATTATCTATAGACCTGAGGGGAATATATTGTGATGTGAGAATATTATAAACAGTCATTTCTTTTTGTTCACATACAATGGTAATACAAAGATTCTTCAAAATTAATGAACTCAGATAATCTTTATGTCCCCAAAAATGTATATAAACATTTTGAATAATTATAGAAGCAATGTTTATTAAAATACATTTCATTTTCAAAATTGACCTATCAGCTATTAAAGTGTGTATACATTTTTGGGACACCCTGCATATAAATAAATGAGTATGTATAATATATAATAAATACTAATTTATATATATATATATATATATATATATATATATATATATGGAGAGAGAGAGATAAACTAGAAATGATAGTTTACTGATGTGTTATTTCTAAATGGAAATATTTTAGTTATTTTGCTTGATTCTTCCGCTTGCTTTTTACAGTAATGTTTAATTATTATTTTGTGTAAAATAATTAACTGATTATTCTAAAATGTTTAGAGCACAAGTTTAATGATTGCCTAATATCCATTTTATGTATATTCTATAATTGATTTAATTATAACAGTTTACATTTCATTTATTCCCACCTTATTACTACAGTCAACCATATTGTGATTAATAATTTTGTATACAAACCTTTGTATCACTGACTAGTTTTAGCAACTGATTCTAAGAATTACTACTTCAAAGAATGACAACATTTTAAAGTTTCTTTAAATATTAACACATTGCTTTTCTGGGAGAGTATCCTCATTTACTCTTCCATCAAAAGTGAAAACAGTGTTTATCTGACTACACCCTATGCTTGACTAAGCACTTAAATATTTTTTACTTTCTAGTTGTATTATGTTAATTATGTTTTCACATTCACTGTCTGTTACAAAAAAAGCCTTTTTATATATTAAAGATATCAATTTTTATGGCCTTTTTTGAACTTTATATAAAGGTTATCCTCCTGCAGGTGGTCTTTCCATACAATAGTATCATAATAAGATTGCCCATGCTATTTCACATAGCTATAATACATTTATTTTTTCTGATGCATAATATTCCATTGTGTGGTTATAATACAATTTACCTTATTTATGGGATTTATGATGTTTCATTTTTGTCCTTGATTACCAAAAAAATGCTTTTTTGAACATTAATTGTCCATGTTTCCTGGTGTACTTTTGAAAGAGTTTCTCTTGGAAAGATACTTAGGAGTTGAACTACTGAATCATAAGGAAAGCAAAAACCCTTTTATATGAGACAATGGAAAGTGTCGTCCATCCTGATTATCCAGTTTATGCTCCTGCCAGAATAATTGACCCCAGTGACCCCCAACTGTAACACTAAGTATAGTCAGATTTATCTTCCACCTACTGAATGAGTCTAAAATAGTATCTCATAGCTATTTTTATGTGTAATTTTGTGATTGCTAATGAAATTCAGCACAATACATCTTTTTAGCCATTTGTATTACTTTTCTTGCAAAATACCGCTTCATGTCTGAATATTTTTTCAATTTGTTTAGTTGTTTATTGATTGCTCTGAAAGAGTATCATACATTTAGAAGTTAATACTTTGTTTACATATGTTTCAAATATCTTTACCTTAGATATTAGTTTGTTATCAAGATGGCACTTAAGAAGAAAATTATGTTTACTCCTCGGGTCAATAGTCACAGATGACCAGAATAAAAGGCACTAAGAGAAATGCTTGGTAATATTACTATGTCTTCCATAAAAATTAGCACTGGTGCTACCGGTTTTTCACAAAATAAATTCCCAGAGCCTTGACACTACTTATTCACCATAAAGGTCACAGTTTAAACGTCCACCGAGATGCTGTGAAAGCTTTCAATGATTCAAGTCTAGCCAGGAACCAGAGAACTGAACTAATTGGTTAAGTCTGCTCAAGGTGACAAGCTGCTGGGTGGCAGAGAAAACATTTCAAAACCAGGCTGAAAATGCTACATCTAATTTTACTTAGGCTGTAGGAAGAGATCCAGAAGACCAGTCTGTTACCCGGCAATGAAACATGGTTTCCCACGCTATTCCCAGGTCACTGGGCAGGAGATGTGCTCTTGCAGGAAGGAGGCAGCTCATCTCTGCGAGTTTTACCTACTTATTTTAAAAATACATTCGTGGCATAATACAAAGTTTGACCCAGAGAATGTTCATACATTTGTCACAATTATAAACACTATTTAACCTAATATAAAAAGAAAGCCAGCAACTATTTAGCACTCTAACTTATAATGCATTACATTTTTTTTCGAATTTAATTTTGTAATACATAATTCAGAAGGTTCAGAGTTATATTTTTTCAAGGCTGTGTACTGTGTAGACTTACATATTTCATATATTCTGCATATCAAGGTATGTGTAAGGAGTGCGTAACATAAGACTATGCTGCAGACAGAGAGGGAAGTTGAAAGTGCACAGGTGTTACACAAGGTCCATATAAATTCTTCCAGGACAATCCCTGAATATAAAATCTTGTCATGCAGATAATGTGTAATCATTTCACCTCACTTTCTTTTTTCTATACTTTGATTAGAAATCTGTGTAATCATTCACTTTTTTCAGAGTTGTGTGTCCTCTTCTGGCATATGGAAAAAACATACAATGAGACTATTTCAAGTTTTAACACATCTGTCTCCCAAGATTAAAAACTCTAAAAGATGCTATTATTTTAACTTAAAACTATTAAATAAGCATTTCTTTTACTTATTACAATGCTCTCATTTGACATTTTTAGATTTTGTTCCACTTGCTCCAAGGCTGCTGCTATTTTAGAGATATTTATAGAAAAATTATATGAAAATCCTTAACCTAATTATTTTATTTTTTCATATGTTTTCCTTAGAGGTCAATGTCAATGTTCAGACTTTAAAAGAACATATTTCCCTAAATTTTTCAAGATTATAATCAAATATTAAAAATTTGCTTAGGAATTTTTTTTGCATTTACCTTTAATTAAAAATTAATCCTTAATTAAATTTAAAATATATGTTTTCTAGATTGTCTAGTTTTTACCCAAAAGCTCTGCAATATTTACAAAAGCTTTGCAAGATTTACTAGATCTGACAGGACTAATAAGATGATGTGTAGATATCAAAACAAGTCTAACTATATTTTGTTCAATATGAAAAGCTGCCATTTGAATCTTGGTCAAGAGTCACTATGATGAAAACCTTAAACGGCAAAGTAATTAAGCTTGTAAACCGATTTCTAATGTGTTCTTCAAGAAATATTGAACTAGGAATATTGAAATGTAATACTATTTCAACTTCATTCTGTATTTTAATCAATTGCATCTCTTCCCTATTCTGACAAAGAAAAAAATAGTATCGGGTCAAAAGGAATACCAACAAACAAGAAATATGCTCAACTTGCCACAATTGGCCTTTTGGCATTAGTGTCTTCTGACACAGAATACTAGCTGCAGAACAGGGATTAATTCTGGGGTTGCCAACATTTCTTCTGAGGCATTCTTTTTTTTTCTATTTTAAAACCTTACGGATTGCAAGCCTAAAAAAACACCACAAGCAGACTGTAATATACTCCACAGTTAAAGTATTTTCAAATTTTTAAAAAAGTGTTTGCCTGCTGTTGGAGTTATTCACTAGACTACATATTTCAGACATTTCCTAATTCATCATATTTACTAGCACAATTCCCCTCAGATTATAATGAAAGAGTTTATAACTAGAGATTAGAAGATAAAGACAATGCTGCATTAGTCGAGAAACAAAGAGTGATAAGAAAATACAAACTAGGTGTCTGCTGACACCCTTTACAAGAGAAGACTATTCTGCACCTTTATCACACTGAGACTTGATAGGGTAGCTGAAAAAAGGAAGCACAGGAATATGTGAGCTATGTACTGGCAGCTATAGGAAATGGATTTTTGATTTAGTTGCCAACTGAGAATTCAGAAACAAAATAAACTCATGGCCATGAGAAAATATGACTTTCTAAATAAGAATGATGAATATTGTCTATATAAATGATCCCCATGTTAATTCATCAAACATCTTTCAGAGCCAGAATGGCACTATTTTAATAGAATTCTGATGGTGCATGTCTAACATTGAAAAGTCACTGTATACACACATAAAACCATCTATAATAATAAAAGCGTGATATGCTAATTAGACCGAATGACCTTCCAGATGAAGCCGGGGCTGTGAGGGAAGCCCAGGTCCCGGGTGCATGCCGGCAGCCAGAGGGAAGCCCGGGTCCCAGGTGCCAGAGGGAAGCCGGTGCTGGCAGCCGGGGGAAGGAAGGCCTACTCTTGCATGAATTTCGTGCACTGGGCTTCTAGTATTATATAAAACTGAGAAATATCATTCCCATGATGAAACTGACAAGGAAGTGTGAAACTCTTTGAAATGGCAAAGTTTTTCAGAATTGCCAGCCTCCCTTAATGCTGATATTACCAAGGTATTTAGTGTGTGTGGTGGGGGGTGGGGAGGGGGAGGAGTTGAAATTCAGCTCTGTTTGGTTGGAATATATTTCTGGGTCCAAAAGAATGGTAAGAATGGTAAGAATGGTGTGCTTTGAGAAGAGGTTTGTATTTGGGATATATATTTGGGGTATATTTTAAAATCTACAGAAACAAATGTCATGTTTGAGTTTCTATTTAAGTTTACTCTCAATTAATATTTATTGTCTGTGTTAATGTTTATTTTCAAATATTTTATTATAAATATTTTCAAATACAGGTAAAACATAAATAAGTTACTATAATGAATTTCCATGTATGCAACATCCAGCTTCAACCATGTTCATGCTTTATATTTTTTTGTATTTATTGGGATCAAGATGCAAAAGTTTGGTTAAATAGAGACAATAGAAGACCAACATCAGAAACTTCTAAGCCTTTTTAGGAGAATGGTTAGCAGTCACATTTGTGTTCCCCAGCCAAATAAAATTAGATAAAACACAAATATCGGTCATTAGCTTTGTTCATTTAGGTGTGTTAAAACTGAAAGGCAGGTTAGTTATCAATTTAATAAAAATTAGATACTAAAAGTTTTTATCCTGATTTGACTGCTACTGTATACCTTCTCTTATCCTTAGTTTTCACGTTTGAAAAATGTGTACAAGTAATATGCTCCCTATCTGTATACACACATACACATGCCTTGATAACCAGGCTATATGATTATTTACATGAATTCAAATATCAGTTTACTATAGTAGTTGGTAATATTTGACAAGGGAGGCAAGAACATACAATGGGATAAAGATAGTCTATTCAATAAATAGCATTGGGAAAATTGGACAGATACATGCAAAAAATGAAACTAGACCACTTTCTTACACCACATGCAAGAATAAACTCAAAATGGATTAAAGACTTCAATGTTAGAATAGAAAGTATAAAAATCCTAGAAGAAATAATAAGCAATAAAATCTTGGACATTTTTCCTAGTAATAATTTTTCTGATATATTTCCTCAGGCAAGGGAAATAAAAGAAAAATAAATTAAAAAGTTTTTGCACAGTAAAGGAAACCATCAACAAAATGAAAAGACAACCCAATGAATAGGAGAAATGTAAAAAAAAATCTTATAAGGGGTTAATATCTATAATTTATAAAGAACTTATAAAACTCAAACCAAGAAGGCCAAACAATCCAATTAAAAAATGGACAAAGGACCTGAATAGTTACTTCTCAAAAGAAGACAGTAGCCAATAGACATATGAAAAGATGCTCAATGTCACTAATAATCAGAGAAATGCAAATTGAACCACAGTGATACATCATCTCACACCTGTTAAGAATGGCTATCATCAATAAATGAACAAACAAGTGTTGTTGAGGATGTGGAGAAAACAGAAGTGTGGTGCAGATTGGTGCTGTCACTGTTGAAAGCAGTACGGATTTACCTCAACAAATTAAAAATGGAACTGACTTATGGCCCAGTGATTCCAATTCTGGGAATATATCCAAAGAAACCAAAACACTAATTTGAAAAATCATATGCACCCTTATATTCATTGCAGAGTTATTTACAACTAGAGGCCCAGTGCACAAAATCGTGCACAGGGTGTGTGAACCTCAGCCCAGCCTGCACCCTCTCCAATCTGGGACTCCTCTCACAATCCAGGACTGCTGGCTCCCAACTGCTCGCCTGCCTGCCTGATTGCCCCTAACCACTCCCCTGCCAGCCTGATCGACACCTAACTGCTCCCCTGTCGGCCCGATAGCCCCTAACCACTCCCCTGCCAGCCTGATCGACACCTAACTGCTCCCCTGTCGGCCCGATAGCCCCTAACTGCCCTCCCCTGCAGGCCCGGTCATCCCTAACTGCCCTCCCCTGCAGGCCTGGTCACCCCTAACTGCCCTCCCTTGGCAGCCTGGTCACCCCTAACTGCCCTCCCCTGCAGGCCTGGTCACCCACAACTACCCTCCCCTGCCGGCCATCTTGTGGCAGCCATCTTGTGTCCACATGGTGGCGGCCATCTTGTGTGTTGGAGTGATGGTCAATTTGCATATTACCTTTTTATTAGATAGGATAGCCAAGATTTGGAAGCAGCCCAGGTGCCCATCAGTAGATGAATAGATAAAAAAAAATCTGTGCTACATTTACACAATGGAATACTACTCTGCCATAAAAAAGAATGAATTCTCACCTTTTTGGATAGAATGGATGGACATGGAGAATATTTTGCTAAGTAAAATAAGCCAGTCAGAGAAAGACAAGTATCATGTGACTTAACTTATATGTGGAATCCAATGAACCACATACGCTAATAAACAAAATAGAAAGAGACTCACAGGTACAGAGAACAGACTGACAGCTGTCAGAGGTGAGGAGGATTATAGGACTGGGTTAAAAAGGTGAGGGAATTAAGAAAAAAAAAGAAAAACACAACTCATAGACTCAGACAATAGTATGGTGATTACCAGAGGGAAAGGGAGACTTGATTTGGGTGGTGAACACACAATACAATTTGTAGATGAAGTATTATAGAATTGTACACTAAAAACCTATATAATTTTATTAACCAATGTCACCCAATAAATTAAATTAAATTAAATTAAATTAAATTAAATTAAAAAAGAGTTGAAAGTACAAATTCACTAAATTTGTATGCCTCACATTGCTGTATGCATAAAAGGTGTTCAATAAATACAGGATGATGAAACAAATTCTGTCTTCATTTTGGATGATGAACCAGTTGACTATCCTAAATATTTTCTAAAGAAATTAAAATCAAATCGAAATCAATGTTGATCAGGTTTCAAGCACTGAAGCCCAGTTTTCAGCCAGCCACTCTACCCCTCAGAAGCCTGAATCTCACAATCCCACTGACAGACCTTTAGAAAAGGAACAAACAAACCATAGGATTTAAAAGGTTCACTTTGAAGGTGGGATAAATAGTGGTTCTAATATAATAAATAGTCTAATCCAGTATCTCCTGAGAGATATTACTGTGTTTAGTAAATACAGATAAAGTAAAAACTAAATGTGACGTAGAATGTTTACCAAGTTGGAGATAATGTCTCAGCATTTAGAGATATTTTCTCTAAATTATTACTTTTGCCCGGCTGGTGTTGCTCAATGGTTGAGTGTCAACCTATGAACCAGGTCTCGGTTCAATTCCAGGTCAGGGCACATGCCTGGGTTTCAGGCTTGATCTCCAGTGTGGGGCATGCAAGAGGCAGCCAATCAATGATTCTCTCTCATCATTGACATCTCTCTCTCTCTCTCCTCCTCCCTTCCTCTCTGAAATCCATAAAAATATCTTAAAAAACAAAAAAATTATTACTTTATATGAAATGTTTTTCATCATTTCAACACAGGGCATCATAAGTAGATCTATTTTCCCATGAAGAGCTCAGGTGTCATATGTTCCTCCAAAGAATGTGGAATAATCGAAGGAAGAGCCAGGGACAAGTCCTTCATTACACATGCCCAAATCTGCAGCCGCTCCGGTGGGAGAAATTCTACGATCAAGCTCACTGTTTTTGATAGTAAGTATAGCCTTGAAGTAAACTTTTTTTCCCCCTAGACCTTTCTTCTTTGACAAAGTTCAGTTTGACTTTCTAAATAAGATTAATGCTTATGGTCGACACAGATTATTCTGGTGTCAGTCAAGGCACTGCTCTCTCCTCGGTTACTAAAACAATATTGGTGCTGGCAGGTATGAAATACGCTCGCCAACACAGGCAGACAGTGAGTTCAGTTCGGAATCGGAATCCAAATTAGGTCCCATATTAATTGCACATGATAAAAACCTTTACTTTCGTTTTTTAATTAAGATTAATGATGCTGGTTTGAAGAGCTGATACCAAGACCCTGGCATTAACAGCAATCATTTTTCAACTGTGGCAAACATGCTCTCCGTTTGAAGTACTTTCTAGTCCAAAATAAGAGTTGGCAAGAGGGTGGTGTTGAGAGGGACAGAAGATTCAATAGCAGCATTTGCTACGACTAAACCACAAATATATTGAACACACAAAAATCTCAGGGAAAACATTTTTTTTTTCAGACAGCACACACCCTGCCAAAACCTGCTCTCCAGAAAAAGCACTCAGCTATATGAGAAACAAGGGGCTCCATGTTCTTGAATGCGGTCCTATTGGAAGTTATAAATAACTGGTAAAAATAAATGTTTCCAATTAAAGTGCTTCTGGGTATCTGTTGATTGTGAGTGAGATGATTTACACAGAGTGCACAGCCGGAGCACAGACACACCATCTGGAATTACTAACTGAGAAACCCATAAACTCATCGGTGTATTACATGACTTACTGTCAGGCCTCCATGGAGTAGGTATCATCAGATTCCAAAGCTTCGCATTTAAACCACTTTAGAATTCACTTAAGACAGGACACGTTTCATTCAAAAAAAAGTCTCCCCTTTTGGATTGTGTTGTGTATGCTCTGAAAACAAATTCCTCAGAGGGAGATGAAAGAAAATCTGGAGAAATAGCAACCAGTAATTTTTTCCTCCCAGCTGCTTTGTCAGCTCTGGACAACCACAGAAATTATACAGTGGATTTTGTTCCACAATCAGTAATACACGTCATGTCTGAAAACATAGACCTCTTTGGAAGGATGACTGCTTGCTGCCCTGAGGATTTTGAGGTGGGTGTTTAAGTTTTTTACAATTATATGAACACAAGAGAGCTTTTGTGGGCCAAGACATACATGTTCTTTAAGCGAACAAAAGTGGAAAATTTTAGCACATTCTGTACCAATAGAAACAGAATTGAATTTGCCTGAGTTGTGTTTATGAATGGCATTATTTATACAGCTGTGAATTGTATTGAAACATGACAATGTGGGGGGAAATCTACATTCATTGAATTATCCAGCTGACTTCTGTTTTTTTTTAATGCATACTCATCATTAAATCTATAAAATATTGAATGCTTTTAGAAAAAAGGTTGAAAATTCTGTCTCTTCTGGTCTAACTGCTTTTGAAATTAGGCAATGACCTGTTGAAATGAGATGTATATTTTATTAACAAATCTTGCCAAAACCGGTTTGGCTCAGTGGATAGAGCATTGGCCTGCGGACTGAAAGGTCCCAGGTTCGATTCTGGTCAAGGGCATGTACCTGGGTTGCGAGCACATCCCCGGTGAGGGATGTGCAGGAGGCGGCTGATCGATGTTTCTCTCTCATCGATGTTTTTGACTCTCTATCTCTCTCCCTTCCTCTCTGTAAAAAATCAATAAAATATATATATTTAAAAAATATTTTATTAACAAATCTTATCCTTTTTTTCTTTACTTGTGAAGACCTTTTTCTCTAATCCTAAAAGAGAGAAGAATCCCATTCTCCATTTCTCCAGAGATTGACTGGCTACAGGGAACCTATGGGTTTTTATCATTCCCCATAGCATATCAAGAGTCTTCTGACCACTTCTCTTGAAATGGGTAAAACAAAGTGTCAGAAGATATTTTTCCTTCTCTAAAGTAGAAGGCAGAGTTAAATTCACGAAAATTTTTGAGAACTCAATATTAGAATGGTGCAATCAAAATGGTACAATCGAAATAAGAATCTCCATAATTTCTGCCAATGCTGACCTCAGTTTCATTGCTAGGAATGTTATAGTAATGGGTTTGTTCACCCCTGGCAATGGCCATGAAGACAAGTGAACACGCATGTTGTGAGGCATTTAAGAGCACATAGAAGTGAGCAAGAAGGGGAGGTTTTTGTTGACTTCAGTGGCAGCAATGAGCCTTGCTTCTCTATAAAACTGTAAGTTCTTTCTGGTCTCTCTCACCATTATTGTCATATCCCACATATTCCTAAAAAAGTAGATATTCATGAGTTTATGAATAATACCAAACTTTCTGTGCATAAGTTCTAGAACTTTTATATTTAAGTGGAAGAACTAACTATTAACCAACCTATTGACTTGCTTTTTTAAATTGCTTTTTAGAGAGAGAGAGGAAGGGCGAGGGACAGAGAGATAGAAACATTGATGAGAGAGGAACATCATCAATCAGCTGCCTCCTGCTTGCACCCCCACCAGGGATCAAGCCTGCAACCCGGGCATGTGCCCTGCTGGGAATCAAACTGGTGACCTCTTGCTTCCTGGGTCGACACTCAATGCTTGAGCCACATCACCCAGGTGACTTGTTTTTTTTTTGTTTGTTTGTTTGCTTTTAATCTGTTTTTATCCTCAGTAGAGGGCCTTTCTTGATAACCATTTGCCCTTATCAACTTTGTTCCAAGACATCAGGGGCTTTCTATTGTATTTTATTTCTTTATTCAAAATTCCCAAGCTTTCTACTCTGTAAAGCCATTTTAGTATACATTTTCTATAGCTGTTTTTTTAAAAATTTGCACAAACTTATTTAGCTTAAAAAAAATACAAATGTATCCTCTACAGTTCCGTAAGTCCGATAATGGTCTTACCAAGCTAAAATCTAGGTTTGGGCAGGGCTGCATTTTTTTCTGTTGTTTTGGGAGAATCTAGTTTCTCCCTTTTCCGACTCAGGCTGCTTACATTCATTGGCTGATGGCCTCCTTTCTCCATATTCAAAGCCAGAAACATCACATCTCTCCCATTCGTTCTTCATTTGTCTCACTCCTTTCTCTGACGATAGTCGGGAAAGGTTTTCTGCTCTTAGAAACTCATGTGATTAGGCTGAGTCCACCAGATAATCCAGAGTATTCTCACCCTGACCTGAGCTCTCTTTGTCCCAATTTTTTTGTTCTGGATCTAATTCTAACTTTCTGGTACCAACATAGATTATCCAGGTATAATGTAAATAAATTAATTAAAAATAATATTAGAACAAAAAAATAACTTATGATACCTGTTTAACATAAAATGTAGTGACTGACATATTTTGAATATATATCTCCTTTAATTTGGTTTTCCCATTAATAATGTGGTAGGCTAAAGACTAGCGTTATTCCAACCTATAAATCAGAGATAACATATTCATGGATTTTTCTTACATTTATGCATATCAGACCAAAAGGTTAGTTATTTATTTACCTAGGTAGAATTTAAGTCTCATAACAACTCAATGTCATACAATTTTGGATGGAGTTGATTTTCTCATGTAAAAATTAAAGAAGTGTAAAATAATAATGAAAACTAGGAAAACAACTTAATATGATGAAATATACCCTTACCTTGCCATCAGTATAAAAACAGTTAACTTAAAATAATGTTTACGGAAACATCAAAAGAAGATATTAGTGTGTTTCATTCACCATAGCAGAAACTATGTTTCATTCATTTTTGTAACCCTAAATATCGAGCTGAACTGTTCCTAGTATGCAGAAAATGTCCTATAAGTATGTTTATTTAGTTATGAGACTTTTGTCTTATCATGTAACAAGTATATACGTAGAGGTTAATTTTCTACTAGCCATAGACATTGGTTTCATGTGTCTTCTAGTGCAGATGTGCTTCCACATTGGTCTGATTTACAGCTCCAAACGTGGCCCTTCTCTGTTGAACAATGCCCTTTGTTTAGTTGTGCACTGCTTCCTGAATTAACAACAGACTCCTTCCAGAAAAATTCAGGATCCTCTGCCACTTAGCCTCAAATTATCTTTCCAGATTTATTCCCCATTACCTTAGAATAAAACCCCCAGCCTATCGGACACATTTGTGCCAAGCAGGAAAAAGGCATCAACTCTGGGAAGATAAAGCCTTGCCTGAAGGCACAAAGTTTAGGCTAGAGCAGTGGTTCTCAACCTTCCTAATGCTGCGACCCTTTAATACAGTTCCTCATGTTGTGGTGACCCCCAATTTCATTGTTACAAATTGAACATAATTAAAGCATAGTGATTAATCACAAAAACAATATGTAATTATATATGTGTTTTCCGATGGTCTTAGGCGACCCCTGTGAAAGGATAGTTTGACCCCCAAAGGGGTCGCGACCCACAGGTTGAGAACCGCTGGGCTAGAGTACTTTTATGTATTTCGACCCTTTCTTAAATTTTCCTAAACTTCTACCTCATTCAGTTAGGTACTCAGCCTATATTTTGTGTGAGCCTATGTGGCAGGTGCTATGACGGGTGTTGGGGGTGCACAGAAAATGCACATTTCCTATTCATGAGGTTTCCTTTCATCCCCACAACTCAACATGTTTATTCTTTCCCCTAACCACCTCAGCTTCCAACACACACAATACTTTATGTGTACTTCCTTTTGAGAATTTGCATTTGCTGCGATACCTAGTAATGTTTTAGTAAACACATATATTCTTTGCTATTAACTTGATAGCATAGACTTACAAATCTTGCTATTATAAAGAGTGCCTAATTCTATAACTTGAGAAAAAGAATTAAACTTAATTGAGTTATTCATCACCTTCTCTGTAACTATTACTCTCACATTATGACTATAACTCAGCATATGTATAATATGCCAGTAAAGCTGAGTGCATTTTTTGTTCCATTGCATCTTGAGTCACTTGAAGATCGCACCCTTTTGCAAGAGTCCTCAGCCAGCATTTAGTGGCATCTTTCAGACAGGTGGCACTTGTACACCTGGAGACAGGATGGTAGAATTATATAGTTATTTTAATTTTTCCTTTCTTCTCATCTTTGGCAGCCCTTCGCCTGATGAAGACTATTTCTTATATACTCTAGCTTTCTTCTGCTGCTAAATTCCCCATCAACACCTGACCCAGACAGATATAGCTGTGAATATCTTCAATTTGCTCTTTCTATTTATCTTGACAAATCCTTTGGTGCAGTATTAATTTTATCCACTATACCATGGAGGTGGTAATTTCAACTCATTTTTATGCTACTTCTGTATATAGATGCACCATTCAATTCCAGATATGATTGCTATGTGAAAATGGAAGTTATACTTATAATGAACATAAAATTGCCCTATTTAGAGATATTTAAGTAAAGTATTTTAAAATAAAGTATTTTTCATACTCAAAGAAATTACCTTGAAATTCCCAGAGAAAAGTATTGAACTTTCTCAGTAAATTCCTACTGCTTAAACAGAGCAATCAAGGAATTATCCATGATATTTTAGGATAATAAAAAACTATTTGTAGCATTTTCACAGAACCAAATGTGGACTTTATAATTTAGTGCACTGTTTTTGTTGTGCAGTAACTGTCCCTACTTACTCCTTTGTTTACTAAAGGGGGGAGGAGGTAGCAGTGAATTCTCCCATTTAATATGTTCTCAGGATGATTATAAACTCAGCATTAATTTAATTTTAGAGCTATCCTTGAAATAGTTCTATCAAGTTGTTTATACACTTGAAACCTAGCTTCACCACAGGTAAAAAAGTTAAAGCCCTTTTATTCTCTTGTTTTAAGTTACTTTCTATGAGTGTCTTGTATATCACATTGGCACGTTACTTTCTGTTCCTCTGAGAGATTTAGCAGACTTTTGAAAGTGCAGGGGACACAGTTTCTCTCTGAACCAGTCATTACTCCAGTCTCTGGAGTTTCACTAGGACCTGATCAAGGTCCACTCAAAGGCAACATTGAGTTACTTCCTTCTTTCATTCATCGAATTACTCTCTCACAAAATTTTTATTGGGCATCTGCTATATGCCAGATCCTATGGTATGTACCAGAGATAGAAGTAGAGGTGGAAACTTGACAGATGGTTCCTGCTCTCATGGGGTCTCCCGTGGGAGACACATACTAAGAATATAATTATCAAAATCATTATTTAATCATGTGGCATATGTATGTAGAGTGAACCTTGATTTAATCTGAGTTATTGAGAAAATAAAAATATTAAGCAGAAATAATGGTACATATAGACATAATAAATAAATATCTTTTGTTTGGAGGAGAGTGAAAAAGTGATCAGTTATGAGCAGATGTGGACAAAGATTAAAGAGAAAAGAAAAAGAGAATAAAGATGAGCATTCTAGTGCCAAAGATATAATAAATATGAATTTTCAACCAACTCTTTCCTTAGTCCATATGCAAATCATTACCAGAGAGTATAATCAGACCAACTGAACAATAATCCCTCATTATGAATCTACACAATTTTCTTCTGTGTCTCATTCCTTTTTCATGCAGAAATACATTAGAGGAGAAGAGATACCCTAATTCTCAAATTTCAGATCTTTTTGGAAGTTAATAGGATAGAAGCTATAAATAATTCACAGTGACTTAACCCCTCTCCCCCCACCCCCAATCAACTTCTAGCTTCACTATTTCCACTGTGGTATTTCCATATTCAATTGGCTTAAGTGAGCCTCTCTTCCCTCCACCCTTCTCTATTCCCTATACATCAGTTTTTATCCTTGATATTATTTATATGGCCTGTAGAAAAGTGCTACATAGTGACTTGGGATTGGAGAAAATTATTTAACATCTGTGCTTCATTTTCTACTTCCCCATCTGTAAAACTTGATGTCATAATATTTATCTAATACCTCACAGAAGTGATATAAGAATTTATTCATGTTGGTAAGAAACACTGAGACGTAGGGCACAGCAGAAGCATAAAATGCTGTTATTATTCTCTGACAGGCTGGTCAAGCTCTATAAATAATATAGTCAGGCCTTGAGAAACATATTATGGTCTGTAATGACTTGCAGGTGGGCCACAGTCAAGAAACTTGGAGCTCTCATTCTGAAGTGTTGTGTCATTGAGGCTATGTAAATGTCATCATGCACATTTTGTGGTAGTAGCCTTTCAACTCCATAACTCTGAATTAAGTGGCTTTAGAGGTTACAGTTTAAATGATTTTCTTGTGTGCTATCATTAGAAAATAAAGAGCACAACCACATAGAAAGGCAACTTTTTAAAAGGCAAAATAGGACCACAACTAGTCAAAATGTTATAGTTAAAATTTGAATCAAACTAATAGTCCTGAAATCATTTTAATGTGAAACAATAATGTCCAATAAATTCAATGGTCACTAAGGAACCCACTCTTGACCCTCTCTGTCTGCAATCCTCTTTATCTTTCTACACATTTAGGTGGCCAAATACATTAAACTGTCTTTTCTAACCTCATACATACCCCAAACTCCTGTCTAGTCTTATCTAACTAAAAATGGTTAAAGCTGATTGACAAGTATAGCAATGCAAATGTTATGCAAACCCTACACCTTTACAAACATTAGAAATGGCTGTGCAAATGTGTAACTTACATTAACTACTAAATCCTTAGGTTTAATCAACTATACTTGAGTTGAAGAATACCTAAGTCCTGAAATTTGCACAGTCTGTAGACTGTTAAACTACACAATTTTCAGTGAATGGATTAATCTACTTACAAAAATGTTTTTGCTCTCATAAAACTAGATTATGCAGAAAGAAGATTAGGTTTGTGGGCAGTAGCAATAATTTTAAATTGAACCCAGAGGCATGGAAAACAATAGGTGAATTTGGTAGTACAAGGAAAAATAAACATGATCAGTGTGATTATTTACATATTTTACCTTGTTTTAGAATGATACTTTGTCAGGATGTGTTAGCTTATTAAAATGCATTTAAACAAAGAAAAATAGAAAATCAAAGCAATAAAATTATAATGGCACACGAAAATGTTTTTAGTGTTTTGCACTGTTGAGTAACAGGAAAAGTGGAGTGGTTAAGGTAGCAGTGCTACTGAGATATGTATTATACCGGTATTTTGGTGGCATCAACGGGGGAAGAAACAGCCCTCCTGCATTCTCCAATAGCTCACAAGTTTTGGTCTGGGCAAATGTCTTTTCTTCAGTATATAAAGATAAGGTTTTATAAATAGATAGTGTCAAGGACCCTTCTAATTTAATCTCATATAAAAATGTGCAGCTTCTAGTGTCTACAAAAGAAAGATTATTTTAATAAGCACAAAATAATATATATAGAGAGAGAAACACAACCATTTTCTGCAAAATTGATAACCATTATATATTTGGAAGAATCACATATAAGAAGAAAAGTAGGTAAAAATTATAAAAGATAGTCAAATAAATCTACATTAAAATGGTAAATAAAATTATAACATGTTCAACTTTACAGAGAAGTAAATAGGAAAAATAGATTAAAGATTATCTATCTACCACATTAAGTAAAATACTCTAAAGAAATATGAGAGTCAAAATTAATGCCTAAGTCTGACTATAATCACATGGGATCTTAGCCAAGTAGGGAAGTTGTTTTCACAAACATCTTTTCTCATTTCCCCTTTCTCTGGAAATAAAATCTAAATATAATTGCATATTCTCTTTTTCCCTTTCCTTCTTTCCTGTTATAAACTTCTCTCCTGATCATTATTTCATCCTAGTGTTTGTCCTTCCTTTTACCTTCATTCTCATTACAGACAGACTCTGAGGAAAGTGGCTAAAAATGCAGTATGTGTGTGTGTGGGGGGTGGTTGGTAACATATAGGCATAATTTCTTTCTGGATAAAACTATTAAGTATTGAGAGAATTAGGTGGAAACCTTGGAATCTCTTCTCTGGGCTTCTCTCTTATTCAGAGGTTATTAAAATCTTGTCCTCACAATGGGAAAAACATCTTCCTGTTGTCTCTAACAAATGAAGCCCCTTTATCCTTCAAAACTTTTCACTAAATAGAAAGTGAACTCTGAGTAGAGGTTCTCTTCATATACTTGATGTGAAGAGAGACACATAGAAATAATGACAATTCAGTGTGTCACATTCTATAAAAAAATGCCAAAATGTGTATTTAATAAACATTGGTTGTTAAAAATGTATAGTTTTAATTATTACTCTCAACTTTGTTGGTCTTTAATAAACATTTATCAGCCAAACAAATATTAATAGAATATTTATTTAAAGTTTATGGAATGATATACACTAATACAATTGAAACTTCAAAATGAATTATACACTTCAGAAAATGTTTTTAAACAGCATTTAATTTCTATTCTAAATGAAGAAAATATAACATTTATAAAATTTGAGTAAAAAAATTCAAAACTGCCAGGTTTTGGGGATTTATGTGCACATTATTTTGCTTTATTTCTAGTCTTTAATTCTAGGTGATAGATTTATTTGGATAACTGCTTCTAAAACAAAAATATAAAATAAGGCAAAGTTTAATATTTTACTTAAATCACAAAGTAATTTAATAATAAATTTATTTTGAGAACTGCATTAATTAAAATAGATTTCTTTGACTAGTTTTCTGCGCTTACAAAAACAATCATTGTTACTCATGTTTCACAGGGAGACTAGAGAGGTAAATTTTTCCTTCCTTTTGTATGGGTACCAATGACAAAATTAACAATGCAGAATTACAGAGAGATAATCAGTGATATAAAGCTATAGAAAATGATGAGGAAAGAAAAGTTTGATTACTGGTAAGAACAGGTTTTGTTATTTCTTTTTCATTTCTTTATTAAAAAGTCTAACACTTATTCATTGTCTTAATGATTACATACTTGTCAACTAGGAAGATTTCTACATGGTGCTAAACAAAAACTACCATTAAGTTACAGAAAAGACACAACACAAAACGGTATTTCAAATGTGTCTGGTACCTTTCAAGGGAATAGATTACATACCACGCCTTAGGGCTAAATAAATTAAATACCAGACATCTACAATATATTCTCAGATGCTTTGACGTGTGGTTATTACATCATCTGCCTTCAAGGCGGAAGCAGAGATGCTTAGGAGGAGCTTTGAATCATGTAATTAGAGGAGTCCTGTGTGACTTTGTGGGTCAACAAAACCATATGAAGTGTCTTCTGCTCTCTAGAGATCAGAGGTCATTTGATGTTTTCATAATTTTAGCTAGAAAATGCCCTTGTCATTAGAATCAGAGTTTATACTTTTCAATCCACTGGCAAACAATGCACTAAAATATGTGAGAACATTTATCAAATTGAGCATGATCCTAGAGTGACCCCTTTTAAGGAAGCTTTCTTCAAGGCATTTATAACCAAGGTCATTATCAGATTACCTGTGACTCAGGGTATTATATCAAAATTGAACTTCTAGAAAATTCTGATGACTTGGGGCCAGAGGTTGAGTCCTCCATGTGCTCATTAAACAAAGCTACAGTGACCCCTCCAACTCCTCTCTCTACTTGGCACACAATTGTGCCACTTTCCCTAGTCTCTCCTTCAGTGGGCTGCAACAAACGCCACAGAGCGGGAGGGACAAATGAGCCAAGAATGAACCCTGGAAAAATAAGGCCCATTTCTTTCCTATATCAATATATTTCTCTCCTGTGGGTGTCTGTGTCTCATGAGGTTTTACCCATATAGCTGCAAGGCAGAAGTCAAATGAGAAAGATACCCTCCTTCCATCAGTTTCTTCTCACTCCCAACTACACACAAACACACACACACACACACACACACACACACACACACACGTGCACCCACAAGCATGTGGGCATATACATGCTTAACTCCAGCAACATTCCTATTCTCTAGTGATATTTCCTTTGCTCACTCCCACTTTATCCCCTTGGTCCTTCCTATGGAGAGGAAAAATTATCTGATGAACTAACTCAGAAAAAGGAGATCTAACATTGCCTAAAGCTATTCATATTTGCATTTTAAAAGAGTGTCTAAGGAGAGTTAAGTATTAATTTTTTTCAGAGGCTAGCAAAAAAATCTGAATTACTATATGAGGCATTGAGAAATGACTTATTTCTTAAAAAAATAATTGAATGCTAATTCTGTCCAAATATTGAAAGACAGGGAGGATATAGCAGAGAGCTAAAGGGACATATGTGTTGCCTCCATAATGCTTTTAGTCATATTCCAATAATGGGACATGGAAATGTATCACAAACCGTCCACTAAATATGAGACAGAAACTTCAAAAGAGAGTGATTATGGTACTATGGGGCTGAATCAGGTAGAACTTGGAAACCTAGCCAAAAATGTGAAGACTGGGATGAAATCTTTAACAAATAATAAAAGGTGAGTATTTAAAATGCTTGTAGCTCATGGACTTCAAAAAAGGTGTTTATGGTGAAGTTCAGTGTAAAGGAGGGTTTTGTACCTAATGAGGTCAGGGACCTGACCATACAGTACCTCTACAGGGAAGGTGGCCCTGTGGATTGATCACCCACACCAAGGCCATTTTGAAAGTGAAAGGGGTTCCTACTACTAACAACAGGCATAGTTGAGTTGCCAGTTACCAAGTAACTGGAAACCGATGGTCATCCTAATCATATGCCATCTTTCATAATGGGCTTTACCCAAAAGGCCATGAAGAGTCCCTGACATTTGTTAACAGAAAGGAAACAGCTTTGAGCTTGCTTGATTCTCTGCCTGAACAGTGAAGGGAATTGATAGGAGGGGGACTATTGTAGCAGCCACATAATGTATAATGACACTTAGTCGAGAGTGAGGGTATTAAAGCTGGTATAAAGTAGTGGAAAGGAAGAAAAAAAAGTAACAAGGATACCTCCTAGGCTCCTGTCTTACAACTGGATAGGTGGTAATAACATTCATTAAAAAGGAGACAGAAAAGAAACAGCTTTAGGCTGTGGTCAAGAGTAGGAAGAGGAGGTCTAGTTTCTCTTACATCTATAGAGTTTAGAATGTGTTTGAGAGAATAAATCATGTAAAGTGAGTTAAAAATAAAGTGTTTCACAGATGAGAATCAGAGTTGGAGATATAAATCTTTGAGTCATATGCATATCAATGGTAATTGAAGCATGCCCACGGATATTGCCTAGAGAGAGTTTAAACTGAGGAAGATAGAAAAGATGAAACCTTAAGGTCTGAAAATAGATGGCACAGGAGAATGAAACTGCAAAAGAGGCTGAAAAAAAGTTGCCTACGTGGTACAGAACAACTAGGAGAGGATGATGCTTTGGAACCCGAGGTAAGAAAGTAGTTGGGAGAGGGACCTACAGTGATGACAAATGACATAGGTCAAATAAGGCGAGGGCTGAAAAATTATATTTGATTTATTAAATTGGAGGGTTGGGGCATGGATTTAGTAGCAGATTTCCCCAGGTAGAGTCCCACCGCCTTCGTTTACTACCTGGTCCTAATGTAAGCCATTTAAACTGTCTTTGCCTTGGTTTTCTCATTTGTAAAATGGGGAAAGTGATAATCTTACTCAAAGGACTGTTTTGAAAACCACTTATCAAAGTGTGCTCTGTGGACATGAGGGGATTCCAGGGACCCTTCAGAAGATCTGTGAGATCAAGACTACTTTCATAATAATGTTAAGACCTTTTTATTTTTATTTTTTCCCTGTGTTGACTTGCACAATCCAAGGTAGTAGCACTAAAATAAATCTTCACTGTATTTTTCTCTACAATATACTTGCAGTTTTAAAAAAGCCAATTTCATTTAATATTGCTATCAAATGAAATGTAAGAAATATTAATTGTATTACATTTTGATCTTTCATATTATAAAACGAAATGTGTAAACACTGACAAGACCCGCATATCTCAGTGAACCAATAGTTTTCAAATGCATGATGTTCCAAAATTCTACATGGATAAGGGTATCCATTCAATGTGAAAAAAACTCCAGTGGATTCAAATGTAACAGACTATGAAAAATGTATTGACATGATTTCAGACTCAACATTGAAATAACCTTTAGGTTATTAATATAGTCTTCTGTTTTTCTTTTTTTATTTTAAATATGGAACATTTCACTAATTTGCATGTCATCCTTGCACAGGTGCCATGCTAATCTTCTCTGTATTGTTCCAGTCTTAGTGTATGTGCAGCTGAAGTGAGCACCGATTTTTCAAATAGATATCTAAATGAAGCTAGAATTTTTCATATGCTTCATGGAAAACATTACATCACAACAGACCGAATGCAAAAGAAAATATAGAGTTTAGCTGATTCTATTAAATCAAGCATTAAAAAGTCTTTAAAAATATAAAACAGTGCTCCTCTTTTCACTATGTTGTGTTTGTGGTGAAAAATTGCTTAATTTTCATAAAAAACATGTTAGGTTGCAATGACTTATCATTTTTATTGCTAAACTAATAAAATAAAGAAATATTTAAACTGTTTCATTTTTAAATATGAAAAACATTAATAGTTAAAGTCTACAGAGCTTTGAGATCTTTAATAAGGGTATAAATGGTCTCTGACAAAAACGCTTGAGGATCCCAGGTTTTGAGGATAAAATAAGGTAATTCATAATGTATGAGTTAATTCTTGTTAAGTACTTGGAACACTGTCTCAAAATTCTATATGTGTTTATAAATGGAGACAGACATTTATAAATGTATATATAGAAAAATAGATGACAAATGGAGAAAGAGAGAAAAAGAAGGGACATCTGTAATACTTTCAACAATAATTATTTTTAAAAGGGAGAGGGAAAAAAAATAGATGACTGGCAGATGGATAGAAAGGTAGGTAGAGAGACAGATACACAATCATTGGCTAAACTAACTAGCATGTTTTGGGTTTACATTGAAGATGGAACTTGGATTAAAGTATATCGAAGAGAGATGGAGATATTTGGGAAATATAAGCATTGCCCGTAGGCAAAGTGATTTTCTACCCCCTCCAGAGGATGATTCTGTATGAAAATCCTGACATGTTACTATCGTGGAGATGTGACCTGATGCCTTTTATAAGGAGAAACAGGAGGGGGGAAACTCCATGAAAAACAACAACAACAACAAAAAGTGAAGGCTTGATAGAGCAGTGTGATAGAGACAGAAACTTCAATGAAAATTCCTTATGATAGGCTGGTGCTTCAGAGAAGAAAAATACTGTGAAAAACAGGATATAGACATTTCACATTAAAATAAAGGCTCCCAATCTGATTTTCTCTGTGAGAGAAATCTGCTTCTTCTCTTGATCCTGACAGAGACCTTGAATGTGCCTGCTGATTATAGCTAAAGAGAAAGTCACATAGAATACAAGCCTCTTTCTCGTATCTTTGAGTTAAAGGTTGATCTGAAAATCCATCGGGAGATCCTAAAGAAATGTGAAAAGCTGTGAAAAGAAGATGGCTCATGATACATGAGAAATGCATTTATGGGGCAGTAGATTATCTATAAATTATTTGGCAGCCTCAGGTCTTCAAGGGGTAAGAGTGAGGAAAAGGAAAAGGACAGTGGTCCTTACTTTTTTTATTAAAAAAGAAATAATTAATCCTTTGAGAATATGGTGAAAGGTATGGACACTCACCCAAGAAAAACACGTATAGATAGTTTTTTAGCATACATTTTCAGAGGACTATACTCCAGGCCTAAAGATCATCCGTGTATAGGTTAAATAATCTGAGAATATCAGGATCAAAAATAACACTTCCTAAAACCATTCTTCATTAAGTTGCTCTACATTTTAACACACCATAAGCAATATCCTGATTGCCTGGCATATAGATGAGGTTGGATATAAGAATAAAACTGTAGCCAGGGAAAGAAGCTCTTGTTGGGACCAGCTCCCTCACTTCACATAAGTTGAAATTAAATTGTAGAGATATTAAAAAATCTTGCTCAGAATTATAAAATCAATCAGAGAACTAGCTGACCCTTCCAACACTCTAATCACCACCCCCACAACCTCCTGAAGATAAAGAGTTGCATGTGCTCAATTTGTATAGCATATTAGTGCCCCTACCCGGTTGGATTCCAAATTGGGGAACATATATCACCAAAATCAGAAGACTATGTAGCAAGTGAAGGGAGATGCTTTATCTGTGGAAACTAAGAACACAACTATAGAGTAAAAGTAAGTGAAACACAACTAAACATAATCGATTACACCCACAAGTTGTAGAAAACAACATATTAAAATGCACCACACAGTGGAGATACTTAATTGGGTTGGGTCAGTTATTCACAATTGTAATCATTCAATTACAAAATGCCCTTGTATCAGCCAAAGTCACGGAAGGAAAGAGGTAGGTATACAAAAGGAGTAATGGAGAGTTTACCTAAAGGGATATTTACAGGTGTGTGGGCAGTGTTAAGGTAAACCAGGAAGGGATGGTGCAGAATACCAGGACTGGCCACATGGAGAGCCACTGCACCCTTTAGGCCTGAAGGCGCAGACATTGCACAGGAATGCGGTCGGGTTGGAGCTGTGGAATCAATGTCCCGGCCTCACTCACCTTTCACCCTTCAATCTCCTGTCAGTGCCTTACTTGGACAAACCAGAAGCCAGAGGGCAAGTGTGCCTATTGATTCAGTTCAAAATGATAACCACCATGATAGGTCTGGATGGATAACTGGGGAGGATATGGAAAATCTCTGGAACACATGGATGGCTCCTCAATCTGTTGGAAACTCAGAGCCATTCCTTAAGGATACACCACGTTCTGTGCACAAGACCACATATTTCTAGATCTTATATCTCTAAAAGTAGTCACTAAACAGAAGGGAGCAACTTACTCCCATATTCAATATACACTAATGTAGATTTAGACATCACCTGAAATTAGTAGGCTGTGGAAGGAATACAACAATCTCATGCTGTGTTTCAACATCTAAATGTACCTGGCAATCCTAGGAGATCAAAAAGTGCTTCCTAAGGAGCTGCTGCCCGAAGACGATGCTCAGCAATATAGTCTCCCAAGCGGTCCTCTAGGTGGGAGAACTAAAAAAAGCAACTGATTGAGGAGAGAGGGGAAGAGTTTACTCCCAAGAGTTTTACTCTCTACCTCTCACCAGAGGCCACGTGATTATGGACCAGTAGTTCCTTGGAATTGTTTGCAGCCAAGAATGCTAGAAGTTCACGACTAATAAGAGAAAGCCTTTGGAAGCAGCTAACAGAACTAGAATACCTAGTTCTCACAGTAAGCAAAACGTTTGCCTAAAAAGTATTCAATAGCCTAAAGGTAGCTAATAATGCCTGGGATAGAAGATGTAATACAAGGAGCTACCTGACTCTGTGTTGGACTAAAACAGCCTTAATCCCATGGGGCATTGTGCACATCCCTATCCCTCCTAGCCCTTGCCCATTCTTGGGGAACACAATAAATCAGAATGGGAATGTAATCCTTATTGTTAGAATATCTCCAGCAAGAGGACAGAGCTCTCCAAATGTCTCATTAGACAAAGGGGAAAACTATTAGCCTGTTAGTGATGTGGTAACCTAAAATGCCCAAGTGGCTACTGAAATCAACCTTCAGATTGTCAGTAATAAGAGGTGCATGACAGAGGTTTATATTTCATTTTGCTTTGTAGTTCTGCTTTTAGTCAAAATAAATTTTGATATCCAACTGAAGCATAATCCCTCATTGCTTTTCTTACCTTAAACTTGAAAAACCTCAGTAAGTTGTGCAGACAGATGCTTAATGAAGCCTATACTCATAAAACAATATTTTTCTGCACAGGACTATGGACTCCAATACATCTCTTCTAATTGGAATCAAGTCTCCTGACCGGAGCTCCTCTGGCCTTCTCTAAGCCATATGCTCAGAGTGCACGGAAGCAATCCACCGCACCAGCCGTGTCCTCATTATGCAAAATGTGTTATAGCTTGGACTGCATGGTTGACACGGATTATTCCAGTTTGGCAGAGATATGCCAACAAATGTGTAAATATGTGAGGTGAAATTAAAGACTGGGAAAGTGAGCTTGAGGGTGGAACTATTCAAACACCTGAATTTTCAAAACAAAGACTATTATTTCTCATTGTGCAGTATCTGAGGTCAAGTCAAATTTAGGCCCCTTTGGATCTGACTCCAGTGTTCACATTCTTTATACTTTCCACACTATTTATCCTTGATATGTCTGAGAGAGGGCCTGGAATAATATGTGTAATCACATTAGTGTGGTTAAATCTTCATTTCCACATGAATTCTTATCGCTTAGAAACTTGTTCTTTTATATTTCAATTTGCTTTGGATATCTCAGTTCATCCACAGTGGAGGGAATAATCTCTGACTCCAAAGTAAAAAATGGAGTCCAATTACTGGCCAAAAGTCAAAACTGAATTTAAATCTGTTGGCTCCTTAGAATTTATTTGACTTTGACCTTTAGTTAATCCTTAGACTTCTGGTGCTAAGCAACACTAAGGATGACTGGCATCTTATTCTTATATTTAGCTATTTTATAAACATTTTGTAGCTGCTTCATAAGAAATTGCTTGCAAGTATAAGAAATATAAACAATAAAACCATAGCCAATTTTCTGGGTGAATTATTTTAAATGTTTAGAATGAGGGTGTAATTTCTTTTAGATTTTTTGATTGGATTCATTCTCCAGTTTGGAAGCACAATAAAGAATACAAGCTATTGACAGCATAACCTGAAAATCTAAGTGGTTTACAATAAAGTTTATTTCTCTACACCTGCTGCTGGTCAGCTCCTACCCTGCTCTATCATATTCACTTCAGGACTCGGCCTCTATCTAGAGCATTACTGCCTTTTGTTCCCGGAAAAAGTGAGAGATGGGCAACTCACATGCTGGTTCTTAAAACTTTTGATTAGTCATGACATTTAATCATCATGAACATATCGCATATCAATGCCTGAATTCAAAAGGGCAGGAAGAGAACTGCAAGTCACATGCCAGGGCCTGATGGCAATGGGGGAGGGGTGCATAATGATTTTGAAGGGAGGTAAAGAGAGTAATTTTAAACATTAGTAAGATCTACTTAATTGTTTTAATAGAATGATGAAGGCTTGGGAAGGGTGGGGGTGGAGTAGAGGGGTCAATGGAAAAAAAAGGGGACATCTGTAATACTTTCAACAATAAAGGTAAATTGAAAAAAATTTACTTAATTGTCTTAAAGTTTGATGCACAGTGTTGCTTATTTAAATACATTGTTGCTATCTCAGAGTAATATGATAATTTTCCCTTGATTTTTTTTATTGATCTTAAACTTAGACAGATTGATCTTAAACATAGACAGATTGTGTTGTGCTATATACACACTATATAACTCCTCAAGATTACCAAGGCTTTCCATTGATAGTCAAATTAGGTAAAAAACAATATTACTTGCAATAGTTTTTAAAAAGTAACTATATTTACTAGTAAACCACATGACCTCAAACAAGTTACTTAATCTCTCCGTTTCCTCTCCAATAAAATGGGAATAGCTGCTTATAGGTTTGATGTAAATAGTAAACCATGTTTGAAAGGCAGCTCTGAAAAGAAAGGAATACAATACCACATGAGCTCACTTTATATTGATTTATATATATTCTAAACCTATATTTTTATTACTATTTACTAAATATACTCACAGAATATAACACTAATTTGTTCTCTCTCTATGTGAGCTTCTCTTTTAGTTATTTGGGATATATAAGTGAACAAAACAGATAAAAGTTCCTGCCCATGGCCAGCATGCATTTTGGAGAGGAAAGACAGAACTAATTAGAAAAAGCATATAGTGTGTTGAGTGTTAAGAAATTCCATGGGGGAAAAATAGAGCAGGGCCAGAAAATAAAAAGTGGGGTGTGGCACATGTTGCAAAATTACATATATGGTCATGCAGTCCTCATTGAGAAGATGACTTTTGAGCAAAATTTGTAAAGATAATAAGTACATGTAGCAATAAAATATCTTCTAGAACAAAGGCTCAATACAGTGCATTAGTTAGCATATATTTATTCACAGATGGACTGAAGGGCATATACACATCTAGCCTCAAGAATTTTCTTTCACAGGGCTAAGCTACCATAATGTTGAGCTGTACTGAATCTGCAGACCTACTTCATGGCAGCCTAGAGAAAGGAAATGATATTCTCAATTAATCTTTAATATATAATGTCCTTACTACTGGGAGAGAGCAGAATGTAGTAAATCTTACCAGAGCAGCACACTCTGGAGCATAATGCCATGGTAGGAGATGAGTGTGTCAGTTTCTTTGAGTTAATATTTAAAGAAAAAGCAATTGTGCAATGGTGTATGGGTGAATCCTACATCCGAGGCATCTTGAGTCTAAAAATCCCTATTAACAACACACATATGAGAGAAAAAGTAAAGGTAATCATGGGCTCTGAACTTCATTAGGCAGCTTTCTTTCATCCTTCAGTAGTCATGTTACACCACAGTGGATCCCAGAGTGAATTTTAAACTTACTGTATTCCAGGAGCTGAGCTAGACCCACGGGGTAAAAAAATCACTAAGCATATTCCAATGCGGGCTCCCAAACACTCCACAGCCCACCTTAAACCTCACACTTCTCTTAGTGCTGAAATAGCCAACAGTTTGTTTTACCCATTCCATCCCTCTCACCACTTGAAAAAAATAAAATGGCTGAAGGATTGGGTGATCCCTGGGTGAGGGAGAAATTCACAGGCTGTATATTTGCATTCTTTCATCCTGAATATCTGGCTGAACATAACCACTGAGGAGTAAGTTAAGGTGGTACTTCAGAGGCTAACAGGAACAGGCAGTGTAACACTCAAAATTGATTTGCCCCCTGAGGATCTAACTCTTCTGCAATGCTCATTAAAACTTAACTTAAATTTTTAAAGGGTTTAGAAAACCCTTTAAAAACATTTTCCAGTGTGACCTCACTCCAACTGACTGTCCTGCTTGGTTAAACTTACTGGGGAGGGAATGGAATTTTTCTGCTGGGTTGCAAATGATTGCATAGACAAAGGGAATAGTTAAAATGCTTTTACTTGTGATAAAATTGATTGAACAAGCATAGAGGTTCCAATTCTCTCTAATTAAGCTCTAAAATGGCTTCTGCATTCTTTTTTTTTTAAACCAAGGGGGAATTCCCTTGAAGTGAACAAATATTTCATATAGTCAAGTATGCATTAAAATAAGCAATAGGGAATGAGCACAGTATCCAATATCAAGAGGAAAACTGAAAAATGGAAAAGGGTAGATAAATAAATTAATAATCAAGGATTTTGGCAGCCTGACCAAATCGTCACCTGTTATTCTTATTTTTATAATTATGCATCCTGTAATTTACTCAGCTGTGCCTATAATTCTCAAGTATGTACCAAGTTAATACAGAAGTTAAAGTTGTTAAGGTCAAGCTAACTGTTTATTTTACTTACAACCATTTCAATAAAATATATATATATATTTAATTTTTATAAGAAATTTCAAAGAACAAGAAGTTTAGCACTTTCTAAAAATAAAAAAGTAAATAACCATGCAATTGATTGTGCATTATGTACAGTACCATATAATGTTTGCTTATCTTTTTTTCCTGGCACAAATGGTGCATTTCATATAGTACTTCAATTCAAATTCTGGGAATTTATTTGTTAATACTAATTCACAGTTTTAAAAATGATGCTTAAAGCAAATTAGAACAAAGCCTTGTCTAAAAGAAAGCTTTTTCCCATTTTAAAATCATTTTTATTTTTCAATTACAGTTGACATAAATTATTATATTAGTTTTATTTGTATGCCCCAATGATCAGACATTGCATAACTTACTAAGTGATCATCCAGATAAATCTTGCAGCCATCTGACATCAAACATATTTATTAGAATATTATTGACTATATTCCCTATGCTGTACTTTATATCCTTGTGACTATTCTTTTCTATTCGTATTAGTAATTAGAGAGAGAGAAAAAAAGGGACATATCAATTTGTTGTTTCACTTATTTATTCATTCATTGGTTGTTTTTTGTATGTACCCCTGACCAGGGATAGAACCCACAACCTTAGCTTATTTGGATGACGCTTTAACCAACTGAGCTGCCTGGCCAAAACTCCCATGACTATTCTGTAACAACCAATTTTAACTTCCTAATCCCTTCACCTTTTTTACCCATTCCCCAATCCTCCTCCCATCTGGTGACCATCAAAATATTTTTAAAAAGTTTTATAGATAATTTGCTCTAAATGGAAATTTACGTGTTATTCTTCATTTAATTTATATTTAAATGTAAAAATATTTTACAATGTAAAATTTTAGATGTAAATAGCCATTAAATACTGAAAAAAATTATACATAAAGACATTCCCAACATCATATCAATTGAAGTATCTTATAAACAGTATTTACTCATCAAACTCAATAGACACACACACACATACATCACACACACACACACACTTTTTATGGGTATAACCATTAAAACAATAAACTTGTGGCATTGTGGTATTAAACGGGGAACAAATTAATTCAGATTTAATGCCTGCCAAATATAAAATATTCTACATGAACAGGATTTGTTTCACCCAGATGTTTATACTTTTTCTGAACTTTGAGAATATATAGTGTAAGAGGCAAAACAAATTGTCTATAGTGATGCCTTATTCATAAGATAACACCTGGAAGGTTTTCCTACTCCTATGAGATGGCAAATTAATACTTCAGTGGACTGAAACTTATGCTAAAAATGGAAAGATGTATTACATTTTGATGTCTCTGATAAGAACATATAAGATATAACTTCATACAAAAGGAAGATCATGTTCAATAAACATTCTTCACTCTCAATGAAAATAGAGGCATCCTACTTATATCTGATCGTGTTTCAGCTAAACTGCAAGCTAAAACAATTTCTTGGGAATGAAAAGTTCTTGTTTGCTGTACACCATGCTCCTAGCACTCCCTTTACTTTATTTTTTTCATACTTTTCTATATTCTGTTTCACCAACCTTGTTCTCAGTAGCTTTGGTAACGCCCAACGGCAGTTATTAACTAAACACCAATAATGTAAACATTAGGAGGCTAAGGGGAGGCTTTACTTTTGAGGATCCTGTTTTCAGGAGGAAAGGCAGAAAGGCCTAAACAAATGTTGAAAGCTGTGTCCAACAAAGAACACAGCAGTTTTGAAAATTTCTGTCTTAACACCTATTGGAAGCAAAACTATACCTCATGCCAGTTCTCTCAAACAGAGCAAAAGGCAGACAGAGACCTATGTCAAAGAAAGTGGCTTGGCCAGCATGAAGTGTTTGACCTGTGGTGAAGCGATATGCTTAGTATTTTTCTCTTGGTTATATATTTTAAAGACATACAAAATATCATCTCTAAGAAGAAAAGATCATGTTTCAATTCTTTATATAATTAAGCAAAAAGACCTGCGTAAACTGGTTTGAAAAGCATGATAATTGTTTCTCTAGCTTTTATCTCTCTAGAGGTACATAGAATAAGGAGCAATTCATTTGAACTTCTTAACAAATATAGAATATTTAAATGTAAGAAGTATTTCTTTAAATGAAATATATGATAGTGAAATATGCTAAATCAGAGACAAATAAATCTGAAAAGCTGCAATAATCAGAGATACCTGACTATTAGGCAGCCCTGTAGCAATACAAATGCACTTTTAGTGTCTCCTTGTGTGCCATGAGTGAGGGCTCTAATTTTATATGCAGAATATGTGGCAGAGACTAAGGACTACCAATACTTGCTGGGTCAGTGAGAGGAGTGTTAACATACTGGCGCCACTTCCAGAGAAATTAATGTATGGAAATTAGAGAAGTTGGTCTGAGTACAGGGTTAGCATGCCAATGAATGGAAAAAAGAATGACCTTCAAACACAGAGGGAGATGGTTTTAAACAAGGAGAACAGGATAATAGAAGCAGGAAAATAATGATTCACAATTATTTTCTATTCACAAAAAGGAAATACTGAAATAAAATTATGTTTAGATAGAAATAGAAAGAAAACTTCTGTATCTAATTTTAGCCTCCCAATTGTTTCAAGGAAAAATAAACCTTGTGTTTCTCATCCTATATTTTGACAAAGCCCACAGTCAATTATACCTAAAAAATATTACTAAAATAATATCGGACTCTATATTTTATTCTTATCCATATCATTATTATATATCATGGGTAGATATCTAAACTTTTCTTAAGATTCATGATACTCTATTAGTGATTACCCTTTCTTCCTATTTTTGGAATTACTCACAAGTAATTTGTAAATATAATTTATGACAGAGAAATGTTAAAAACACAACACAATCATTGCCATACAATGTATAAAGAAATGTAAATACCACACAAGTAATTCACTTTCTGCTATGTTTTGTGTGGTATTCATCCACAGTGCAGAAAACAGCTGCCTCCACATGCATCTAACAAAAATTTAAAACAACAACAAAAATGTCTCTACATAACAGTTGAAGTGCATGATGACAAGGCACTGGTTCAACACAAGGCCATGTACAATTGGATGCTAATCTGCATATTAAAGTCAAATGCGTGTGTGCCATTCTCTCTCTAGTGCCCTAAGTCAAACTACAGCATTGATTGTTCTAATGGATCTACTTTGGAAGGAGTGCCTGGCAGTCATACAATGGCTTGCCTCATTCTTCACTTAAAACAAAGTCACAGATAATGACCAGAAAATAATGTTAACAGATTAAAATTTGCTATTGCTAGTTGTACTTTTACCTATTACTTAAGAATGAAGGGATCATAAAGAAAAGAATTAAGGGTTGGATAGCTTAAACCTAGACCTGAAAAAAAAGGAAGAAAGGAAGGAAGGAAGGAAAGAAGGAAGGAAGGAAGGAAGGAAGGAGGAAGGAAGGAAGGAAGGAGGGAGGGAGGGAGGAGGAGGAAGGAAACAAGGGCACTCAAGGTTACCATAGTACCCCTAATTCTCAGACTTGATTTTCTTTGTGCTTGCAGCGGTTCTCAACCTGCGGGTTGCGAACAATGAAAATACATCCTGCATATCAGATATTTACATTACGATTCATAACAGTAGCAAAATTACAGTTATGAAGTAGCAACGAAAATAATTTTATGGTTGGGGGTCACCACTACATGAGGAACTGTATTAAAGGGTCGCGGCATTAGGAAGGTTGAGAACCACTGGAGAATAGAGGTCACATTATGAAATATATGTTCCTCTGCTAACATTTGTGAGTATTCTTTTCGTCTAATTCAGAGCTATCATTACCAGGCACAATCCCCTCTGGGTGTCAGGGCAGTGTACTTACTTGGAATTCTTCAATTAAGCATCTTAATTGGACCTACAAGGGCACTGAAATTTAGAATATGAAAGCAATGAAGCATTTGGGAATAAAAATCTCAAAATAACATTTTACCTAATTATTATCCATATTTCATTCTGAAAGTTACATTCAGGATACTATTGCATCAATCTGCGTGGTTTACTGAAACACACTTTAGAGGTGTCTAAAAGGATCTTTACCCTTTAAAGTGTCAGTTCAGTATTTTCCATTTCCCTAGAGATAATTGATGCCAATCCGATGTCCTTAAAAAAGTGCACAGAAAACAATCTCTTTTTTACATAAGGTCATGGGTGAATCTAAATGTCATAAGCTGATTTCCCCATTGATCAATTAAGGTGCTATTCTTGGCCCATTTAAAATAATATATATGCATAATGTTAACTTTCCAATATAATTTACATAATAAAGACATTGTAATACTTTGAATTCTCTATACTTTTAACATTTTGAATCAATGACATAACTAAACAGATTGCTTCAGAACAAATACTTGCTGAAATATTTGTCAGGTGAATGTACTTTGATTTTTGAGAAACCCCTGTCCATATACTTATGTATCAAATGTATTATTACCTAAATGTATTTTTACAGCTCATATTTTACATAATAGTTTATGATTCATATTTTTTATGATTCATATTTTCTAATCTGATAGAAAAAAAACATAGCTTATTTAAAGCCCTTTTAATTTTTAGCATTTTTTATTTTATTCTTAACATTCATAGAAAAGGCACCAAAAAGGAGGAGAGGAAAACATGTTCCTCAACTCCTTAGAGCCCCTGGCTGGGTCTGAAAATTAAACTGACAAGGATGAATTGACAGGAGAAAAGCATACAGAGGTAATTAATATAAGTTCTATGTAATGGGAGCCTTCATAAGGAAATGAAGACCCAAAGAAACAGAGCTGAGTCTGTTTGTGCCAGGTTTGTGGAGAGTGGGAAGTCATGCAGAAATGTGTGAGATTAGGGGCCACACAGTCATGGTAGTGAACTGGGGTAACTTAGCAAGGCCTTTGCTAGGATTCTTCTTTTTTTTAAAATATATTTTATTGATTTTTTTACAAGAGAGGAAGGGAGAGGGATAGAGAGTTAGAAACATCAATGAGAGAGAACATCGATCAGCTGCCTCCTGCACACTCCCTACTGGGGATGTGCCTGCAACCAAGGTACATGCCCTTGACCAGAATCAAACCTGGGACCCTTGAGTGCGCAGGCTGACATTCTATCCACTGAGCCAAACCAGTTGGGGCTGCTAGGTTTCTTCTTAGCATCCTTTTGTCTTCAGAGATAACGATGCTCCATTCCCTGAGGAATAGGCAGGAAGAGCATCTCTGACCTGAAGAATTTCTAACTTATTTCAAGGGGAGGTGGGAGGGGAAAAGGTTAAGGTGACCATTCTGCTTCTGCTGTTTTCTCAAATTCTTTAAGCTTAAAATATTCAATATACCAAGGTACCATATTTTGGAGAAGTGTGTCCTGAACTCCATTACAAATAACAACTCAGATTGCAACTGCATAGGAGCCATTTCATACAGGGCAGGATTCTAAAGTCAACTAGAATTTTCGAACTAGTTATGCAACAGGTGTGGACGAGGTTGATCACATGATTTATTTCCTAACCCAGGCTGCTTTAGAGTGAAATGTGTGCTAGTATTAGTTACACAGCTAGCAAAGTTGTGAACCTGGAAGGAAATATGGTTACTCTAGGATGAACAAATGGTTGATTGCGAATCAAAATATTTGTTTGGTATGTGCACAAACATTTCAAGTGGAATCAGCTTTTCAAAGGAACTTATGAATTGAGAAAAACTAAAAGTGAAAAATCATTGTTTTCTCCAGCTTTGAGACTTTATGACAAAGGGACATAAAATCAGGACATTGTGTAAAATGATAAAAACAATACACCATCGCTCATCACTCAGTCAGTTCATAATATATTCTCATTTTAAAACTATTTTAACCCCTAGAGTGCCAGGGAGCGCGATCTTGCTCCTCCTGTCTTTCGCCAAAAGTGCCGGGAGCGCTATCAAAGCTTCGAAATGGCGTCCAGTTCTAAGTCTGCTTTTATTAGTGATGATGATATTGCTAATATGTCAATGTAGTAATGGTTTCCTTAAGTTTTTGAATATGTAACTTCATTTACTTGCGATTCATAATTTTTTTCCTAAACTGCTGTAAAATCAGCAGAAATGCTTTGGCAATTTTAGCACAGTTCCTAGGATATTGGTTGGCACTCAAAGGGTTAAGGTAGGAAAAAAAAAGATAGGAAACAATTCACCCAATTGTTTCATTTTCACAACTTTACAGATGACACTGAGAGATAAATGAAATCATCATAAATATTTTGATTACATAATGTAACCACTAACTGTTCATTCACAGATATTATATAAAAACTAGAGGCCCAGTGCACACGAAATCGTGCGCCCTTAGGGTCCCTAGGCCTAGCCTGGCCTCTGTCGCATGGCCTCTGCCGCCCTGTGACACTAAGTGAAGCTCCCCCCTCCAGGATGCTGCAAATCCCGTGACTGCTCCCCGAGGCTCCCCCCAGCCCCCCCGACTTCTCCATGAAGCTTGCTGCCACCCCGAAAAGCTCGCCGCTGGATGCTCCGAGAAACTCCCCCTTCCCCCCACCCCATGACTGCTCCGCAAAACTCCCCTGCCCCCCACTGCTTCGTGAAACTCGCTGCCGTGCCAGGGTGACTGCTCCGCTAAGCTCACGGCCACTGCCACTCAACAGTCCCCAGTCCCACCCTGCCACCAGCCCCCCTCATGGTGAGCGGCTCGGGACCGTGCATGGGTGGGGGACCAAGAGGTGCTCCATGCACTTCATGGTGACAGGTCACCCATTCGGTTGTGATGGCACCTAGCTCTTTATATATATTAGGATAATGGAAGATGATTTTCTTAAAAATCATAATTGTGATAATATAAATCAATTAGTAATTATTTATAAGTTTAAATCACCCTTTCTTGAGAAAAAAAGTCACAAAACACCTTTGTATCCAAAGCAAATAACAAAAGTTCATAATAATCTACCTTATCTCTTTAAGGTAAATAGACCACATAAAATAGTACCACAGAACATTATAAATAAAATTATTTGCTTTAGAAAGCACACTGAAAAAATCCTTCCCACATCAAATACAATTAGCAAACACTGAATTTCTTAGACATTCCAGTATCTTTTGGTAAAAAAGACTTCTGTGTCTACCTACTCATGAACAGCTAAAAATATGTGGAATCTTTAATTGTAAGTATTAACTTCAGTATTTTCCTGAAAAAAAAAGATTTCACTAAAATTTTGTCATTTTATCTAAAAAACCAGCATATCATGTGTTAATGCGCAAACTATTAAAATAACTGGCATGGACTGACACGGTGGCATAATCTTGTAACTCACCCTACTATTATTTGCAGCAGCAAGACTGTGCCATACCAGACAACTATCACTTTGCCAGGCACATGCTTTACTCACAGTCTGATTCTTCTCCCCTAAAAACATTAATTTCTATTACAGACAACAGAGATCAACAGGGAGATTAGGAGTTGTATACCGTTCAAATTGTCCACTCTGTTACAAGTGTTGATAACTCGTGGTGAAGAAATGAAACTGAAGTAAAATGAGGCTTCGAAGTACTCTGCTTAACTGTAATTAAATGCAATAAATGTAGCCTTAATCTAGCAGGTGAAGTAGTTTTCACAAGCATAGTACACCACAGATATTATACCATATCTATTTATTGCCTTGGTCCCATAAATTCCTAATGAATCCCTTCTAGGTATTTAAATGCAAAACTATTTTTTTAATTCTTACTTTAAATAGTTAATTTTAACAGAAGTTATATCTTCCATTTCTGAAGGAAAAATACATTTAATAACCACTAGGGCATGGTTTTCCCCAAACATATAGTTATATTTGCTTGGAGGAAGTCGGCCATGCATTACCAAAAAAAGTCAGCACTCCTGGTGTGGCTGATGTATTCCCCTTTGGGTTTATCTTCCAATATCCATAGAAGAAAATTCACAGTACACATAGTACCTTCTCTTTAACTAAATCTGATCGATTTTTCTTAAGGAAAACATGGTTATTCTTTGCAATGAGTTTTATGTCCTGAGCACCAATGAAATATGCAATGAATACACAGATAGTGGATCCCACTATTATGAAAACATTGAGTAGTTTGTAAAAGGTAAAGCGTAGAGGTAGTGCAATGTTCTGTTTTTCCTAAATATATTCTGGTCTGCCTACTAAAGTGGGTACTTCAGGGCATATTCCGGCTATAATTTAATCACTTTTGGTAAATGAGTATCACTTACAGTAAACCTGATTGTGCTCTGCTCAGAAGGATTTCTGCAATCTTTTTATTTGCTGTCAGCTCCTTTTGAAAATAAAATTTCCCACTATAGTATTACCCTTAGAGTCACAACGATGCTCAACAGAGTTCTTTGTAAAAAGAAACATAAGCTAATTAAAATATGAGAATGTGCAGCTCATAACATAAAACCATAAGTGTTTAAAACCTTTTGGCTAACTTCTGTAGTACTAATTTCATAGGTTCTTATAAATCAAAACTTTTTCCAATGATTAAAGGATTGCAATTAAATATTACTTTTCTGGTTTTGGGTTTTTTTTACTTTTAGTTTTTAAAATCTTCAAATATATAAAGTGATACCAAAAATGTATAAATCTGCATATCCCTATCACATAATGTCAATTTTTTTTTCAATCTATAGCCCATCTTATCCCATTCAATATTATTTTGAAGGAAATCCTGAACATCATATAATTTTATTCTTAAGTATTTCACATATATACATATACTAGAGGCCCAGTTCACAAATTCATGCACGGGTGGGGTCCCTCAGCCTGGCTGGCAATCAGGGCTGATTGGGGCCATCTGGCCCAGTCCCGATCGGGGGGCTGATGGGGGTTGGCCAGGCAGGAAGAGACTGTGGGAGGTAGGCCAGCCAGCTGGGGAGGGACCACAAAAGGGCTCCAGGGTATGTCTGGCCCTCTCTCCCAGTCCGCATCAGCCGGACCCCAGCAGCAAGCTAAACTACCGGTCGGAGCATCTTCCCCCTGGTGGTTAGTGCACATCATAGCAACTGGTCAAGCAGTTGACCGAACAGTCGACCACTCGGTCGAACACTTAGCATATTATGCTTTTCTTATATAGGATATGAAGTATTATATACAGAGTGTCTCAAAAAATGTATGCAAACTTTGAATGTTTATTTAAAATAAATCAGTGTTTATTAACATACAGTTCATTTTCAAAATTAAGTGAGTTATCAGCTGTTAAAGTGTGTATTCATTTTTGGGGACACCCGATATATCCTATATAATAAAAGGGTAATATGTAAATTGACCCTAATGGCGGAACAATCAGAATGACCACTCGACCAGTCACTATGAGGCTCACTGACTACCTCGACCAGCAGGCTTCAATCGCCTGATGAAGCAGTCACTCACTCCCTAAGTAGTCCTGCAGGTCCAATCTCTGGAGAACGGGCCAGGCACTGACAGACTAGCGCTGCCAGCACGATCCCAATAGTGCTGCCAGCCTCCTGGATATCATCCTCAGGCACTGCGGCCCCTTCTCCTCCCTAGACGCTCCACAAAGAAGAAAGGATATAAAAGCAACTGCCAGGTGGCTCCCAACAACCGGTGCAAATGTCAGTGGGATGGATCCTGATCCCGGGCTGGCCAGGGCATCCCACTGCCTACCCAGAGGGCTGATTTCATCCCACCACCCCCTCGTGGGGACCCCACCCATGCACAAATTCGTGCACTGGTCCTCTAGTGTATATTTAATGAGGATTCCCTTTTTAAATATAGCCACAACATTGTAATTACCTTTAAAAATATTTTACAATGATTTCTTAATATTGAATCTCCAGTCAGTGATCAGATTTCTTGTCTCATAAATGTCTTAATTTAAAAATTTGCTTCTTTTGTAAGGGTTTAATTAAAATCTATACATTGTTAGAGGTTAATGTGTTTAACTCTTTTCCAAGTATATTAAAGCCAACTTCTACTAGAAAGTTAAGTTGATTAAACCTCCTTCCTCTTATTTAAACCACTTTATTGATGTACTAGAGGCCTGGTGCATGAATTTGTGCACCAGTGGGGTCCCTCGGCCTGGCCTGAGGGATCAGGCCGAAACCAGCTCTCTGACATCTCCCAAGGGGTCCCGGATTGTAGAGAGTAGATTTCTAGTATGACTGAAACATTGTACCCTTTGACTCACAGCATACCTCCTTGTCTCCACCTCCTCAGCAGCCCCTGGCAACCATCAATCTACTCTCTGCTTATGTAAGTTTAACTTCCTTAGATTCCTCACATAACTATTATCATACAGCATCTGTCCTTTGCTATCCAACTTGTTTCACTTAGCATAATGTCCTCCAGGTTCATCTAAGTTGTTGGAAATGGCCGAACTTCCTGCCATCTTTTTTAAGGCTGAATAATATTTAACTGTATGTACAGGCCACATTTTCTTTATCCATTCACCCAATGATAGACATGTAGGTGGGTTCTACCACTTGAGCATTGTAAACAATGCTACAATGAACATGGTATACAGATTCTTAAGTCTTTTTAAATGTATAGGTTTTCACTCCTCTCACATGCACACACACTCTCTCTTCCTTGCAATTTATTTGCTGAAGAAACTAGGTTTCTTGTACTATCCAGTTTCCCATAGTCTGGATTATACTGAAAGGTATCTGTATTTCCTGTAAACTGGAAATTGGATCTAGAGGTTTAATCAAATTGAGGTTTAATACTTTTGGCAATAATGCACCATGAGTGCTATTGTGAAGTATTCTAACAGTAGAAACATTCACATTTTGACCATTGTAAGGTTGTGGTTAAAAGCACAGACTCTGGGGGCTGACTATGTGGAAACTAATCCTTGTTTTGCCTCAGTGTAGTGGTGAAACCTTATGCAAATGCATTAATCATTACCTCACTTTCTTCACCTTTGAAATGGGGATAATAAGCATACCTAACAAATAAAATTTCTGTCAAGACTAGATAATTAACTCAGATAAAACACTTCAAGATACATACATACAATATTCAATGTTAGCTATCATTACCAAATAGATAGAATTAATTGTAAGAAGAAATATGCAGAAAATATAAAATATTTGCAGCAATTTTTATCCACATAGCAGCTAAATTGACAAGTCTAGGATGCGCAGCTCTTCTATTCCTAATATAAAAGTTTAAATGTGAGTGGACTAAAAGGTCCAAATACATCAGGGAACTGGTAATGAAAGATGCAACCTTTTGCTGGTAGGTCAATGATTACACATCCTACAGGTTACTAATGATTTAAAGAAATTGCTGCTCTCCAATTCTGTTAAATGTATTGTGCCCCTCCATATATGCCATTCTTGGCTCAACCTCAGAAAATAACCACAAGCATGATCAATTCATATATTATTCTTAATTAAAAATACTTTGACAGCATCTAGGGAAGAAAAACAATTATTTCAGCTGGGCAGAAGAAATGGGTTCATCTCTTGCTATACAGAGCAATAATTTGCAAATAAAGTTTTCTCTTTTAGAGATATGGCATTAATGTTTCACACATTCAATCAGTGGTTTACAGAATTAATTTCTAAGGGGGCAAAATCACTTAATATGCATTTTTTCACATCACAATCTTGAGAATGGCTATTAACTGAGGACTTAGCAAACATTAAGTTATAAAATCCGTAAGATTGGAAAATGGTGAAGATTTGAAGTCAGTTGAGCAATGGAAAATTTAGGCTGGGTATTTAAGGAAACTGCCTATTAGCAAGAACTATTAGATAATGGAATGGTATTTTTTCTTAAGCTCCATAAATTTCAAAAGTAAATTGGAAAACATATTGGAAGAAAATGTTCCACCCCACCAGGGGAATAAATGAAATGGTCTTTTCGTCTCCTGTTTCTATAAGCTGGTCTGCAAATTAGATGTATAAAATTTGCCTACCCAAACTATGACCACGGTAAGTCCCACATTAGGTTTAGTGTGAGTTTCACTGGGGAAAGTTCCATTTCCAGATCTTCAGCCAAAAGCTGAATAATACCAATATGGAAATTTGGAGCAAAATCAATTGTTAAAGTCAGATTATGAGATTTCAACTGCCATTCTATGTTATTTCCACTTGCCAGATCAACACCCAAGAGTCATTTTGACATTTAAAAAAAAATCCCAATTACACATCCAACTGCTGATTTACAAAGCAAAAGGCAACCTATGATTTTGGCTTTAAAACCTAGCTTGCCTCAGGGATAGCTGGATGAAAGCAATTCTAGCCTACTGTTTAAGGACTAATATCCCCACATTTCCATATCCCATTTAGGACGGGTAGATTTTAGTACTTCAGCTTAAACGGTATCACTTTATATAAGGTACTGCAGTGGAGTAGGCAGCAAGCAGAATGGGATAATAAATGGCAGACAAGCAAAGAGGCTGCGGCTGCAGGTAGCTCTCTATGCCAACTGCCAAAGGAAAATGTCTGCGAAAAGCGAACACCTTTTTTTTTCCATGAGCGAAGGATGAGAACTTAATAGTAAAACAGTAAATTGAGTGTCTGTCCTTTTACCTCTTACTAGAATTTCTTTGTTGTCCTTTGCATGGGGAAGGTTAACAGCTCAACCTAATTCTTCACTCCAAGGAACTTTACAGGCTGTCATTCGGTTAAGGTCTAATGGGCCTTCCGGGATTTGAGAGCTGAACGCTGCTCTCACTGGAGCAGGCTGCTCCACCGAGGGCCTGGAAAAGAGTGTTTGCATTGGAGAGAAGGTGCTGCTGCTCCAACTGCTTCTCCACCTGCACAAACAGAACCTTTGGGGACAGTAGCAGCGCAGTTAACAGGGATCCCAGGAATGAGAAAGGTGTTAAAGTAGCTAGTTCTTCTGTTTGCCAAGGATTTTCCGGCCTTGATGTTTTTGGCAACATTTTGAAATCTCCCACTTCTCTCACCCTGAGCTTTTCCCTTCTCATTTCTCAGGGATGGTTTTGAGAACTGGGCTGACTAGTCCAAACAGAAAGACAGAATTTTAAGAGGATGTGAGGGTCACACGCCTGGGTTCCCCATGTGGCTCCAGGAGGCATTTGGCTGCTGTGGAGATTTGGGGGTAGGGGGTGGTGAACAGCAATAAAAGGATCAAGTTGCTAACAGCCTCAACCTCCTTATTGGAGAAGGGCACTCCTAAAACCTCTTACCGACTAAATCAGGTGGAAAATTTCAAAACATTACCCACTGAAAATGCCACCGATTTCACTCAGCAGACTCTGAAAGTCAAGTTCTTATTTAACCATGTTAAATTGGTACAACATTCCTGGTGAGAGCACCTTATAAGCTATTTCTTTTCTAAAATTTCCAATGAAAAACCTAACTCATCTGTACTAGCCTGTTGTGATATAGTGATACAGTCCTGTGTCTCAAACCTAATATTACAAAAATGTTACTTTTGATTCTGAAACACACATACAATATAATTATTTTCTTATGTTTATAAATTTTGTATTGTAATAAAATATGTACATATCACATAAAATATGCCATTTTAATAATTTTAAATGTCCAAAATCAGTGGCATTTACTACGTTTACAATGTTGTACAACTATCACCGCTATTTCCAAAACTTTTTCATTACCCCAAACAGAAACTCTGTAAAATAAATGTTTTTAAAAAATGGTTTTTCCTGACTGTTTTTCCTGACTATCAACCTCAAAGTAATCGTGATCAGCATTCGTGTATGTATTTTCTAAAAAGGAAATGAGTTAGCCTAAAATAATTAATGGAAAAGTGTAAAACCACTGCCACTAAACCTGCTCTGCCCATATGGTAGATTTAATTAATTTCAGCTGATCAGACATTTTTGTATAATGTAAAATTTCAGTGATTAAGATTGATGACCTACATAATCATACAAATGATTAAAAAATAGCTCAAACAAAATAGATCCAGAGATGTGGAAGGAAGCATGGATCAGACTGATGAATCTCAGAGGCAAGGAAAGTCGGGTTAGGTAAGGGGAGGCAGGAAGAGATTAACCAAATAACTTATATGCATATAAGTATAACCCATGGACACAGACAATGGTGCAGTAAGTAGGGTTGGGAAGGGTGTGGGTAGAAGGGAGGGTACATCTGCAATACTTTCCACAATAAAGACAAATTTAAATATAAATAAATGGATTCATGCACACCACAAAATAACTCAAACAATAAAAATAAACAAATA
>NW_005871048.1:19646230-19670652 GCF_000147115.1 Myotis lucifugus
TGTAGAATTAATGAACCAGAATTAATGAACCAAATTAATCTTTTCCTGCTGTTGTAACCTTAAACCTTTCTCTCTGAAACAATTTGATAGATAGATAGATAGATATAAATAGATATTTGCAGAACTACATTATTTTAATATTATTCTTTATACCTCATGATGGATGCAAAATTTCTGCCTCTGAATTCCCAAAATATCAAATCAGTATCTTAATCATGTAACTACATTCTCTTTTGTAGTATAGACATTCACTTAGATATTTTATTATGCTTTCCGGACTGTTAGTTCTGAGAGTTCATTATTTGTCTTACTCATTTGATATTCTGTAAGAGCAAAATTAAATTACTTTTAAGACTGGCATCATAAAAACATAATAAATAAAAGCTTTACCCAAAGTTTTACAAGTATTTTGAAAATTCAATCAACATTTATTACTTTAATAAAAATATTTTGTATTTTGTGAAACTAGATTGTGGGAACTGCTCAAATGCATTCCAAGGTTACTTTTCCTATGAATGGCTGTCAATCTTTTATCTATTCTCGATCTTTCCTTATAAATATGATACTTTTTTCTGTGCAATTGATTTCTGTACTCACCTCTCTACACATTCATGATGGGGATAGGGGATAGAGGCTTTATAGAGAGGGTATCCTCTTTCTGAACATTCTCTACACTGATAAGTTCTATAGCAAAAACTCTATTTTCTTAGATTTTGTTGAGTTGTAGTTTTCTTTTTAATACTGATATAGTCATACCACAAATAATGTTGCATAAAATCTGATTTCACATATATTATTTCTTCCTAAAGTACAAAAACTCTCAAGTTGCTTAGTGAAGTGCTAAATGCTTTATATTGACAGGCTACCACTGTTAAGCAATCTATACTTGCAGCCTGCCAAAATGAAAGCCATAGTTGGATCGTTTTTTGTTGTTCAGAGTATTTTAAATTACAAATGATGTTGATTTTAGTCATCTTTGCTCTATTCACTCACAAAGCTGCATGCTTCACAAGTCAGCTCTCAGAATCAGTCTAAAATACTTTTATTGGGATTAGCACTTACATAGCACATTACATCTTCCAAATACTTTGTAAACACTAGTCAATCCAAACTAGGAAACAAAAAAGAAAAAAATATCTGAGAGGTCTGTGCAAAACAGGTCTTAGGACAAGAGTTTTCCCATAGATTAAATCTGAAGGCGAGATATTTATTTAGCTGTTTATTTTCAGCCAATAAAGTATATTTCAGGAAGCAATTGTCAGTTCTTCACTTTCCATTGTAACTGGACACATAATTTCAATTTTAACAATCATATGAATTACAGAAGGATTAATATTATTAATGGCCAATAGAATTTATGCCATATGAGGAAGTCTTAACATATTGAATGCTGCTTTGCACACTCTTTAAAGCAAATGTTTTGTGATAAGTCAGTAAGACTCAACTAGACTCAGAGAACAGACATGTATAAATTACTCTTTCTCCTTGCTTTCCTATAGTAGCAGCAACTTCACTCAGTATAGATGCAGGTAAGACTAATTTGGTCCAATTATAAATGAGTCCCCAAGCTCACATTAAATATATAAAAATATATAGCCCAGCAGGAGTCAAACTAATATATTATTTAAAGAGTGCACTATAAATTTTGTTCCTGGTTTTCTAAGTAATATATAGCTTCTGCCTTCATTGGCTCTGCATTTCCTCCAGTCTTCCTTTAAGATTCTTTCTTTTTAATCTATGTTTTTAAAGAGAAAGTTTATATTTTTGTCTTGAAAAATGACACACTTACTGTGCCCATAGGAAAACTTAATGAAGAGCCTAAGATAGGATTAATATTATACATTGTGTTGGAGATTAATTGAGATTTTAAAAAATTATGTCATGAGACTAAGGACAGTACTTGTCATTATTGCTTTTTATAGATTTAGATATTGAAAACAGAATGAAAGAGTCACACAAAGAAGAAACTTCAAGGTCAAGAGCGACAGATAATTTGTTTTAAATTAAACTGTGGCCATAGAAAGAGAAAGCTGCACATGAAATATATGTTAAGGAATGCCTGTATTGTATTTTCAATAATTAAACAATAAAATGCAACATATTAAAGTCACAATTAAAAGCTATATGCCTAAAGCTTTAGATTTTTTAATCAAGAAATACTGCAAATACACTGATTTATTGAGAATTGTATTTCTACATTCTTTGAGGATTTCATCAAGAACAGACAAGTTAAGGACTGAAACTTGAAATAAACTACTGTGTATTTCAATTTAAAAGCTGTGACTAAACCAAAGTGATCTCACAATATTCTAGCTCCTTTCTTCTGTATAAGAATCATAAGGTTTACTTCTGATAAAAAACAACAACAAAATATTACGCACATCCATCAGAATTCAGTGACATATTTAGGACAATCTTCAAAAATGCAAAGCAAGCCTCTTAACCATATGATAATGCAGTAAATTTTTTACTCTGAATTTTATGTCTAATTGAAATTTTCAATATTATTATCAACATCATAATCTTGCTAAGGTATCATTGTAAAAATATTGATTCAAAGGTGGCAGCCTTTGATCATGCACACTGGAGACTGATGTCCCTATTATAAAAATGTAGAGCTAATAAATTTTAATATTAAAGTTTAAGAGAACAACATTAGCATTCTAGAAACTAATGTGTTTCTATATGACTTCAATATGAGTTATAAAGGTAAATCCCCTATACATTTCTTTTTAAAAATATATTTTATTGTACACATTTATATATTTTTTTAAAAGAAATGTACACATTTCTTTTCTTAAAATATATTTTTATTGTTGATAGTATTACACATATCTCCCAATCCCCCCCCCCTGTTAAGAGCCCCCCTCCTCCTCCCAGCCCCACCCACCTCTCCAGGTCATTACTATCCTATTGCCCGTGTCCATGGGCTATATATATATATATATATATATATATATATATATATATATATATATGGCTAATATGCAAAGTGTCCCCTTGGGAGTTCGATAGCTCACTATGCCATGCGCTGACCACCAGGGGGTGCCGCAGAACATGGCGGGTGACCAGTGGCAGCTGCGACAGGATACTGAGAGAGCCAGGAAAGGAGGAGGTGGGGAGGTGGGGAGGCAGGGAACCTGATCAGCTCTGATCACTGGCCAGGCCTAGGGATCCTACCTGTGCACGAATTTCATGCACCAGGCCTCCAGTATAAGTATATAAGTTCTTTGGTTTATCTCTTTTCATCCCCTTAACCCCACATTTTAATTCCACTATTTTAGTCTTTCCTTCCAGAAACTCATCTCTTATCAGATGCCAACTCCTTATCACGTATGCAAGAAAGAGGTAAAACAGGCTTGATAATAAATTTGAAAAGAAAAAGAAAACAAATGACCAATTAAGATGTGGTTTCTGTAGCTCCAAGTTTGCCTAAGAAGTAAATATAACATATCCCTTTCCCTGTTCTCAAGTGCCTGAAATTCTACAATTTGATATTCTGGATTGACTGTTTGATTAAGTAAATATTCTTAGGAAGAATATTACTTTAAGCTGTGAAATTTTAAAGCCACAAAACCACATTATTTACTTGACAAATTCTGCCCAGTTTCAGCTAGTAATTATCTAAACTACAGATTAAAATTGACCACTACTAAAGGATGCTTACTCAAAGCCTGGCCATATCTCATATAGCTGGTTATAGTTATGGCACGATTTATATTTTATAGCTTCTACATATACCTTAATGGGAGATTTGTAATGACAAAATAAAATGTGACATTCCAGGAAAATATTATAACCCAAATGGGGTAGCTTATTTTAACAACTTACTATCAGAAAAATTTTCCTCCCATAAAACCTAAATCCCTCCATCAACAGCTAAGTACATTTAAGGCCATTCTCAGTTGTTCTAGGGTTTGACTGATTTCCTCTTTTTCTTATGGTTAGGACTTCATATTTTCAAAATGCTTTGCCACCACATTTACTACTTTTTCCTCACAAATATCACTGAATTTTTCCACTCTTTTCCAGATTCTGATATTAAAGCAGAGATGTTAAGAAGCATGCTAGACCAATGGATCTGTGAGGCACAATGAATTAAGCAAAAGACACAAACCAACTAGAAAATAAAATAATGAAAGAAAAACCAGGATTTCCATTTCTTTATCCACAGATAGATATATTAGTAAATACCCAAGGATGCAATGCTGGTTATGAAGCTTCCAGGCAGATTCGCAGAGTGAGTAATCTAGTCCTGTCTGTCTTCAGACTTTCCCACCTGTTTATATCAGGACATAAAACTTTAGTAAGTAGGTCTTATATCTGATGACTGAAATGAACATGTTTTGTTGCCTAACCTCTAAACGCCATACATGTGGGATTTTTCAGAGAAATGTCTGAGCTCCTTTGCTCAACTTCTCTTTACCAGCTCTGTCTTTTCCAATCAGTCCTTAAGATGGTGATCAGAGAGAGAGAGAAACTATTAAAGACTTGGGAATTTGGGTTTTGAACATTAGAGCAGTAAATTTGGAGATCAAGAGCTCTTGAACTTGCCCCTAAACCCTCATTTGCAACAGAAGCTTACAGTCGTTAGAGTAGGAAGTATGATGAGGTATTGAAACACCAAACCGAGGTTTCAGTAACTACCACATATTGATGTATCAATACTTCAAGAATATTAGCTGAGAGACTTCAGAAATCCAAATATCCCTCAGTCAACAAGCATTCTTTGAATGCCCTTAATGTGTCAAGATATGAGCTAGGTGATAGGGAAAAGCCATTCAAGCACTAACCTAATTCTGTCTGGAGTGTCAGAAGAACTTTCACAGGAGAAATGATATTTGAAGTTGAGATTTGAAAGATGAGTAAGAGCTAGCCAGATTGAAGAGGTTAGGAAGAAGAGTATTCAGACATGAGAGGCAGTACATACAAAGCCACTAAGGCGGGAAAAGGCATGACACACTGAAGGAACTGGGAAAGAAGTTGCAGAAGACAAAGAGACAAGTTGAGGTTGAGATGTCGGCAGGGACCAGATAATGCCAAGCCTTGGAGGTAAAAGTGAGTATTTTATCCACTTTATTCTTACTGCCACAAGAAGCCTTAGTATGTTTAAGAGGAAAATAATATTATTGAATTTGCATTTTTAAAAGACCTCAGGCTTCTGCATGTACTTACCTGTTGCCAATAGTCTCTCTAGGTCCACTTGTAGGTGGTTTAGCTCTTACCATACACAAATCCCGCCTCATGAGGAAGATGGGGCTGTTGGGAGAATCAAGTAATTAAATGATGTCAGTTTCCCTGAATTTCCATACATTACTGCAAATTTAGCCTCCAACTGAAATAAACCAACTAGTATGCTCATGAAACTCAAAATTATGCTATCATCAGCTAAACTGAATGAAAAGAAATTAGACATGGAAGTAATAAGCAGCCCATTTTAACATGTCATCATTTATAGAAAAATCATTATATGGCACAATTAAAAAAGGAAAATTTATTTGCATATGCATTTATAAAACATAGCTCAACAAAAGCAAAACTACAAAAAGATCCTCTGAAACAGTCAAAAGACTATACTCAGAATATTAGATTAAAATCTACATAATAAATCATGAGATTAATTCAGAACTATGAAGCATTGCCAGTATTCAACTGATAGTCAAACCCATTAAAATACTAAGACTAATAATATACTACCTTAAATAATTTATCATCAAAATTATACATTATTTGTTACCATGTCTTCTTAGTTACATTACAATAATTATTTAAGTGGCATCTTATTTTCAGGTAGCTAGTAACTCCTTCAGGCCAGTGCATGTGACAGGGTCTTTGCTTTTGTTTTGGTTTTTTTTTAAGTCTCAGTTTCACTTAACTTTTCAACCTTTTAAATTAATACCAAATAAGTCAAGCCCTTAATTGGATTTTATATAGCTTGAACTTTCACATTTACTAGAACTAAGTAAAGTCTCCCAACCTTGGGGAAGATATTTTTTAAGCAAAAAATAAAAAATGGTGAAATAGCAATTTCCTATAATAGAGTGTTTTATGTATATGATTTTTAAAATTCTTTTTTCACAGCAATTGAAATCCAAGAAAGATGATAATAATCTATTTTTAACGCCACATAATGGTTGTGTAAGTAAAGGGTCAGAATTGACTTTTGGTGCCTTGCTCCTAAATTCAAATAAAAATTATCTCTTTATTGTACTGATTTCCCAAATGATTCTAATCAAGAATAGCCATTAATAAAAAAAGTCTGAAAAACATTAGATTTTCAGACTACTAGACTATTCTAGCTTTTAAAAAAGAAAGAACAGAGATTCCAATTCTAGAGGCATTTAAAATATACTAATTTTAGCAGATCTCAATTTTAAAACCTTATTTTAGGAACATGAGCAACAACAACAAAATGCTTTGTTAGCACTAATGCTGCTGATATGCATTTGAAGTAAAAGAATATGCTTGAAAATTATAAAATATAATGCAAATAAAAAACAATACATATCAGATTCCAGTAAGGTCAGTTGATCAAGAAATGATCAACTTTTCTATAATTATCATTTTCAAAAACGATCTATTTTTCTATAGAAAAACACAGGTTTCCTCTTTTGTTCCTTCTTAAGTTCCTCCCTGTGGTAGAACTTAATCTTAGGCAATTCACCAAATCTCTCCATTCACCCATTCACTACCCCTGGTACATGTTCCTTGATTAGCAGAACGAAGCTGCATTTTGCCTGGGTGGGTTAGCTGTCCACTGATCATCCCTGAGGCACCTCTGTTCACAGTTGGCCTTCAATTTTAGTTTACACAAAAAACACCCAATCATCCCTCTTTCCAAATCACCACGTCAAGACCAGCTTTTTCTAATATGTCAGTATCCTTCTGGAGTCCACAGGCCCATTCCTTCCCTCGAACAGAATTCCTATTAAAGAACATTTCCCATTAAACTTGGTGAAACTAAAGTTCCATTCCCCTGCCACTCACATATGCACCTTGGGCTCTCCTGTGGGAATCCAGGCATCCAAAAACTCTGCTGTCTTTCTCAGACCTCTGCGCCCAGGATTCTTCCTGGTGTCTTTGCCACTTCCGTGAGCATGATGCTGTCGTGAGAAAAAGCAGGTCTGAGCACTTGTATACCTATCCTACTTGTTCCTGGCGCAGTCCGCTCGCCTCCCCTGCGAGGTGCAGAAGGGAAATCTCTCCTTTTCAGGTTCCCACTATGCTCTCAGCTTTGCCTGGATTTCCCCTCACATGTTAAGGAATCCGCTTTAGTCCAGGGAAAGGAAGCCTTGTTCCTGTAACAGGTAGGAACCTTAATCTCCTAAAAATGTATTAGCAAAAAGCTCTTATTAATCTCCATTCCACTCAGTAATAGAAGCGTCGTTTCCATCTATTTAGGCCTCTGCCTAACTATACCCGAGGTTGCGTTAAGTGTAAGCGGTTAACGTGCTTCCAGGGCTGGGCGAGAACCAGCTAAACAGGGACTTCGCTGTACTTAGCTCTATGGGGTCTGCAAACACAGCGCCTGAAGGCAAAGTTAAACCATCCATCTCTTTTCCCAACTACGGAGCCTCTTCGGAAAACCCTTCACTCATTTACTAACTCTGCCAGAGGCACAAGAGTTTGGAAACCTCACTGAAACTTCCTGGCTCCATCTGTTTCTTTCTGTTGAGACACGGCTCTCAGCTACTCCTCCTCTGGCCCTGCTGCCCTCTGCTTTGTACAGAAAGGGAAGGACAAGTCACCCATCCCCTCCGACTGCCTGAAACATCAGTGCTTCTCCCAGGCCCTTTCCTGGCAGGCAAGCCTCTGAACCCCCTTCTTCAGGGATCCATGCTATCTAGGTATCTACCTAGTCACTTATTCTTTTGTGACATAATTATTTCTCTTGCAATTATGTTTTTCTTGTTGAAATGTAGGACGTAAAGAGAAACCATAATTCTTGGCTATTGTTTTGAATTGGCAATCTGATTTTCAAACCTCAAAAATTAACATGGTTTTCTCTGCTTCCTGAGGCAAAGGCTATCTGAATATTACAAAAAGTTTCATTAGGAGATTATATATATGTATATATGTGTATATAATATACATAACAATTTGAGAATATTATGCCATAACATCATTATTCTTCTCCTCATCATTCCATGTGGGTTTTATGTTCTCCCATTCAGAAACATAAAATTTAGTACCTATTCAAATTGATTAGTCTTTTAATTTTTTATGGTTTCTAGCTTTGAAATTTTTAATGGGATCGATCAATAATTTAGTTTACAGAAAATAGTAGGAAAATAGTTTGAGGAATACTAGACTACATAAGATAATGTCTTCCTTTTAGTCCTTAAATATTAAGGAATAAAAAGCATGACACACATGATAAAGGCCATACTAAGTGCATGGTCAGTGTGAATGTTTTTGTACATTGTAAAACCTCATGTAAATGTTATAATCTGAGTTCCTGGAAGGAAGAAATTCTCAATCATCAAAAGGCAATATTAGTGTCAGCTGGAAGAGACATAAAACAGTTACCAGTTTGAAAAAAATAAAAAAGTTTATACATTGAAATGCCACCTTTTTGCTCTATGTCAACAACAACAAGGACTTCAAAAGTGTTCTGAGTCTCTACATCTGAAATACAATGTATAATCAGATGTTCTGTTTGGCATGTAATAAAGTTATGTGTCATTTTTCTTTAGCTGCCCTTGCTCTCCCGACTTTGTCATAAACATGTGGGTCCAACTTTTGTGCACCCTTTGTGTTGATATTGTGATCCTGTACAGTAGTCACATGGAATGTTCTTCTAATCGCTTTGTTTATTTTTAGGTAACCATATTTTCATATAAAAAATGAAAACTTAAACTTGTTATTTTTCTTTTTTCTTCTCATGATGTAAGATTCAGAAACTAACCAAAGGTGTTGTTCTTATAGAAGATCAATAAACTCATCCTTACAGCTGAACCAAGGGATCTGGCCCTCAAAGGTTGTATTAAAACACTTTTATGAATAGAGGGTATTCTGCAAAGCTCAAAAGTAAGAGCAAGTTCTGAGAGCTTATAAGGTATAAATAATTTTTTAGAAATACTAGAATTATGCTCAGATAACTACTGCCTGTGGAAAAAATAATTGCAATACACTTGTGATATAGCTTAAACCAGTATTTTACATTGTACTTAACAGTTCATTTCATTTTTTATCATTATAAACCAGCAGTTCTTTCTGAACAAAATTATACTACTTGACACTTTTTTTTCCACCTTATGGCACACACCCACATGTGTAGGGTTATTTAAACAAATGTTTACACAAAAAATGTGCAAGAAGTTAGCCTATGAGGTTAACACTGAAAATATATTTTCAAGTGCTTCTAAAATTCCAGGCTGGCTTCAATATATTCAGTAAAATGAAAAAACAGAAAAAGTTTAAATCTTTCCATTGGCTCATTATTATTCAGACATATAGAAAAAGAAAAAAAGCTACTCCAACCCTAATGCATATGCAATATTTGTTTTCTGATGCTGATGTTCAATCATACCCGAGACACTTGGTTATGTTACTTAATGTGCTATCTATCTGGCGATGCTGCTGTGTTGTAGGTCTAACAGTAATTTTATTTTCAGGTTCAGTCATATAATGCTTTCCTATAGGAACAGGTTATAACACAGGAGCAAATTATTCAAATCTAATTTAACAGACTCAATAATTCTCCTCAGTTTTATCTTGGGCATTTTGTATTCGTTTCCCTACACCTAGTGGCGATGTAACAATTCAATTACCAAAGTTCTTCATCCAGAAAGTGCAGTTGATTTCTGGTAATTCTTATTTTGTTTGATTTCTTTTTTTTCTCCTAGTTTAACACACACCAGTTGGTGTTGACTGAGTTAAAAATCTTGAAATAAGCCTGGCACTGTGTCAGTATGTAGGTTAAGAAATGAAAAAAATTAATAAAATACACACTAGAAATGGAAAATAAGACTAGCGGCGACATGTCTTGTCATGAGGACATTTTTCCTCTACACACAGAAATAAAACAAGCTCAAGGCAGCTGAAGAAAATAGGAATAAGAGAGATGATATAAATTGAAAGATGAAAAGACAGAGGGTGAGTATAAAGAAGCACATTGAGAGCACAGAGTCAGCTGGCAAGAAAAGGCAGCTCCAGGAACCTCAGGAAGTAAAACTCCAATTAACAGATCAAGTGGATAAGAAGCAAGTTTTGAAATAAAAAAGCGATAGCATAAGCAAATTCAAGGAAGATTAAAAGAGGAAAGTGATAAAAGTATTCAAGAGTCTATGGAGATTATTAGGAATTTTAGGGAATAATAAAAAATTATAAGGAAAAAGTCTTTATATATCTATAATAATAAAAGAGTCATATGCTAATTAAACTGGACGTCCTTCTGGACGACCTTCCAGACGAAGCTGGGGCTGCGAGGGAAGCCCAGGTCCCAGGTGCCAGAAGGAAGCCGGTGCCAACAGCCTGGGGAAGGAAAGCCTACTCTTGCATGAATTTCGTACATCAGGCCTCTAGTTCTTTCATAAAAGAAAATCACCTGTCGAAATCTGTCTGCATGGACAATAGAATTAGGTTCTTGTTCTTCAAGAACAAAATATGTCTTCTGATCAGATTTGGGTTCATCTTGCCTCCATTTCTCCAAATAACTTCTCTCTGTCTGATAAAATATGCAAATAGAAATATATACCTATACATAAATATAAATAATGGAACCCAAAATTCCAAGAAATTGGAGAAAACAGACAAAGTAGGAACTTCATGAAATACATTGGTTAAATGAAATAGTCTTGCAAATTAAATTTGAAAGTGAATTTCCATAAATTGTCTAGTTATATTAGCTATATTGACAAAAAATAAAGTTTTTTTAGAGATCAGCAATTATCTGATTCTATTATGCAATGCAAGTAAATTTAAATGAATCAGATAGATACATATGTGGAGAGAAGGCCTGAGCCAACTCCCTTTGTCAGTATTAATTGAACCAGACAATGAGTTTCTACTTAATATTTGACAAGTGCCCACAGACCCCCCTAAAGATTCCCTTTCGGGATCTGTCAGTTGTATAATAGAAATATATATAGTTCATATTTTGCAATTTGTCTACTATGTTTTGTGCTCCAATAAAGAGTTTTCATAGACTTCTTTAGAAAGAGCCCTTAGAATGTGCTTCTTTAGAATGATTTAGATATATAATCATTGTAAGTTAATAAAAACAATGGACAAATATTCAGCCCTTATTATGAGGAAGATGCCTTTATTGTCTCAGTTTTGCAGATGATAGAACATAGGACTGGAAAGTTACTCCACTCTTCTGTCTCCTTTGTGTTTAGATTTCAACTACGTTACTGTATATCAAGTACTTCTACATATAAAAAAAGTTTTATGGAAAAATGGTCAAAACATAGGAATAGGCAATTCCCAGAAAAAAAACAAAATATTTGAAAAGTTGATCAACACTCTCAGTAATCAAGAAAATTAAAATAATAATGTAATAATTAGTAGAAAATAATCAAACTTAAAAGTGAGCATGATGATGAACAGTTAATTCTGTTTCTAGAAACATATCTGTTAGAAATAGTCACTTGTGTGTAAAGACATATGAAAAAAGTTGTTCATTGGAGCACAATTTGTTAACAGCAAAAATATGGACAAATTGCTCAACAATCAGGGAATTATAAATAAAATTATATTTCTATTGCTATTATGGAAAACTCTAAAGTAATTTAAAAGAAAAAGATAAGTCATATATAAAGAACTCTATGATATATTGTAAGTGAAAGAAAATCAAGAGTAGTAAATTGATAAGAAACTTACATTATTACATCAGTAGAAGGAAATGGAATATGCTGCTAAGAGTTTAAAAGTAGGCTATCCTATTTTCATTCTATATACTTCTGGGTTTGGGGATAATTTATAAAGTGTTTCTATATTACTCATGTAACTAAAAAGCAATACAGATATGAAATTATTTATAGGTCTTATATTTTCTCAAGTAGTTATAGGAATCATTTATATGTCTAAAATTGTTTATTTGGATTTTGTGTATGTGTTTTAAAATGGCTCAATAAAATTTAAGATTCTCAAAAATTATAAACCCCACTATACTGGAAAAAATATAACACATTTAGAATTACAGAACTTTGCATTTTTTCTTTTTAAAAACTTTTGCAATCTGACCTCAGTTTCCCTTGCTTAAAATAATATCTTTCTTGCTTCACTTTTCATCTCCATAATCATGTCTATCCTAACTCAACTTCCAGAATTACTGTCAAATGCAAAGAATTCTATAAAATTCTCTCTACAAACAGCACAACATTTTATACATTGACTAGAGGCCTAATTCCTGCACAGGTAGGGCCCCTAGGCCTGGCCGGCGATCAGGGCTGATCAGCCTTCCAGCTGCTGGCTGGGGCCTTCCTCCGTTCCATGTCGCCCCCTGGTGGTCAGCGCACAACATAGAGAGAGATCGAACTCCTGGTCTCCTGATTGAACTCCTGAGGGGACACTTTGCATATTAGCCTTTTGTATATATAGATAGGTGCAGATGTAGGTACTTATTTAAACTGAGACTATTGGAGAAAAATTATGTAATAACCAATTTTTTTGTTTTTCATGTAACTCAATATACAGTCATACTAAAAATTCATAAACAAAACTCAAGATTCAACCACTTATACTTAATCTTTTACTTCTCAAAAATAATTATATCATCAAAAATTTTTCAAACTGAAAAAGAATGCCCGCGGAAAGGGGAGGGCACCTGAGGATGCGGCTGTCTTTTTGAATCGGGAGGGAGTCACAAGCTCCCGACTGCTCTGAACTCCGGTTCCGGGAAATCTCTGGGGTCCCAGGGCTCATACAGGGAGAAACTGGACGGTCTGGCAGCAGGCAGAACTCGGAACTTGAGGGCGGCTTTCCCTCAGAGGTGCTGGCAGCAATTACTGGGACACTGAGACGCGCGGCCCCTTAGGGCAGGGCTGAGAATCAGCCATAGCTGCTTGCTCCGCCCTGTTGATTCCGAGACCCCACCCCTTCCAGGCTGCTGCAAAGCCTTTTGCATATGAATGCCCGGGTCCTTTGAAAACTGACAATAACCTAACAAATTGCAGCTGGGCCAGACAGACCCAGAACTTCCAAGAGAAGGCCCAAGGCCCCACAGCAGCTTGCATTGCTTCTCAGCTGGGCCTCATCTGGGCACCCCCAAACCCCCCAAAAAAGGAAGGGGAATCTGCATATCTCTTCGTAGCTCCTGCTGGGTAACCTCAGGAAGAGGCTTAATTAGCACCTCCTTAGATCCAAGAGCCAGTGTACCCAGTGGTCAGAGTGGGACCATCCAGATTACAACTCCTCAAATTCATAAGGAACACACTCAGGGGGCAAACTCAGTGAGCACCAAAGCCCCACTGAAGCAAGTCTTGCCCCAGAAGGGTGTCTTCAGCACAGAAGTTCTCCCACTGTAGGCACAGCTGATTCTCACTGCCAATTGGCCTGGAGGTCAATTCCTCCCAGTGACACCTAAAACAACCAAGGCATAACTACAACAAGACTGTGCACAAAGCCCACAAGGGGGTGCCCCAAGAGTGTCCACCTCAGGTAACTGGGGAGGCTGAGCCACTGGGCCCTGTAGGACACCTAGCACAGAAAACCACTCTAACAACACAGGGAAGCAGACAAAATGCGAAGACAAAGAAACAGGTCACAAATGACAGAAATGGAGGACAGCAAAAGACTGGATATAGAGTTCAAAACCACAGTTCTAAGATTTTTCAAGAATTTTATGGAAACCGCAGATAAATGTAGTGAGATCCTCAAGATCAACCAAAGGACTTACATGCAAGCATGTAGGTCTAGCCAATGGACACGGACAGCGGGGGGGTGGGGGCATGAGTGGGGGGGGGGGTAGGGGGTAATGTGGGTATAAGGACACATATGTAATATCTTAATCAATAAAAAAATATATTAAAAAAAAGAAGAAGCCATTGGCATTGTTTTAGAAGTCAATATTGAAGTTTTACTGCATGCCTATAATCCAAAAAAAAAAAAGACTGTAAGACTAAAAAAAGAACTTTTAAAAGATTTTACTTGCAAAAGATTCAGAGTCAATTAGTAGCTTATTGTAATTATTGTATGAATGTTCATAGACAATGTAATTATAATAAACAGAGACTATATTTCTGTATTAGAAGAACTCAATTAAAATCATTGATAAAACTGAATAAAATTTTTTATTTAAAATTGCTTAGGTTAAAAATCATATGTTAATTAAGATAGATAATTGATGGACGGATAGATAGGTGGATAGATGATAGATAGATAGATAGATAGATAGAGCATTCATGCGATAAAAAAATAGATGTAAGTTCATAAATTACATTAAATGCAACAAAAAATAAACCATTTTCATTTGTTTCTCTAACATTTACCAAGTGATTTTTACAAAAAACAGCTTGACTAATAAGCAGCTTCATGGCTTGGAAGTTAATGTGCATGAATAGTTTTGATGGTGGAATATGAAATGTTTACTTTAGAAAGTGACAGCTCACAAAGGAGAAAAAAGAGAAAGGGAAGACACAATAAGAAAATGATTTACATTGAAGGTTATAACAGCTGTACAAATAGAGAAAATGGTGCAATCAACAGTTCACATCCTTCTGATGGATCATTGGAAAAACTCTATGTAAATAGTTATGACGTTCAAGCTCCTGTAGAAAATAATATCGTTTTAAAAACGGAAGCGAGGAGCTATAGAGTTGAAGAATCTTACACTCACTTTCCCTCCAGCAGATACAGACTGCTGATCAGCTGATTTATATATTTAAAAAAAAAACTCTCAAGATTAATGATTTCTAAAAATGAAAAAGTACTGCAACCTTTGATGGAAAACTTAGTAAAGGTTTAAGGGCAATGTGCTCTGTTGGATTGGGTGCTATGTAAATGACAACGTGATGGTCTGGATTTTAGCCTCAGTGCTAAATCAAGTCTCTAAATGGAAAAAATTTTTCTCACCTTAAGATTTTTTTAAGTAAAATAAAGTAACAAAAGTTAATGGCCTGCCAGATGTTCACCACAGGGAGTTTGCTTTACGGAAATTGAAGGAGGAACTTAATTTTGAATTTATGGGAACGTTTCTTTCCCATTTTCTCTTGTTTGTCCCAGGTTGCTTTTCAGTTTTGTTGACCAATGCCAGAAGTGCCACTCTGGGACTCTTTCAGTGCTATTCATATCTGCATTAGAAAAAGATGTGTTTAACTTTCCCTTAAAAACAAAAATCTCTCCAGGGTATAGCTAGAAGTAGCAGTAAAATTATCCTGGAACTGACAATTGCTCTGACAATATTTATCAGATCAACAGAAAATGAATCGCTGCAAATATCTTAAAGCATGGTCAGACACTCAAGCTGTAGCATCCTGTGAAACAATGAACTTTATTTTTCAGCTTCTATATTTAGGGCATGTATGTGTGCATTGTCCCCTTCTTAAGCATTTTTTTAAAATAAAATGAAACATTGCACTTGCGTGGTCTTCAAGACTATATGAAGATATAATAGTGGAGGAATCAACTTTTTCAAAGTAGTCTTAGGTTAAGGAGTTGGGAAGGGGTTGAAGCAAGAAAGAGAAATGGGAAGAAAAGAAGGGGAGTTCAGAATGAGAGAATAAAAGCAATCCGCTATTCCTCAAATTATAGAACTATATTTATTAATTATGTAAGGAGTGTGTTTAATATCCATCCATATGTGGAATTCTGCACAAATGCTAGACTCAGTCCTTTACTTTTTCTTTGAGAGGTTCCCAATCATTGAAGAACAAATAAAAATCACCTGAGAACTTATTACAATTGTGGGCTCCTAGATTCTACCCCTAGAGAAATCACATTTTGGAAGATATCTTATGAGAATTTTCTTCAGATGGTACATAACCCACAATTTGCAAAACACTGCTCTAAATTCTTAAGACACACACACACACACACACACACACACACACACGCCCACAAAAATCTAAGATAATATTACCTACCAATTTTGGGGGGTTCTATTTCCCTTAATATCAAAAGAAATCAAGCTAGAATTTAAAAATAAACATTATAATATAATAAATATTTTATACTTATCTGAAAGAGAAAATAGAATCCTAATAAATATATGTCGAATATACAATTAAAGGAATAAATATGCAAATGATATACTCGATATGTGCTCCTTGGATATTTATATTTTCTAACCTGGAAAAAACCCTTACTTAAAACTGATTAACTTTCTTCACATGTATGATTTAAAACCAATTCTTCTGTTACGTCAAGCCCAAGTGAGCAAAATAAATATATTAGTGGGCAGTGCTAATTTATTTTTCTCCATTGGAAGATATCAGTCTAATGCGCTCACTCTTGTTCAGTGGTGCTGAAAACAACAAAATGAGTGTCCATCTCCAAAATAAGACAAACAGAGTGAAAAAATTAGGTATTTCACCTAATTTTTCCCTTTAAGGGCAGTGTTTCCCAATGTCATTTACTAATATATAATATCTTCATAATTTTGGCCATATCCTTATAAGACATATCACTGTATCATGAAAAAAAAAATGTGTTTGTTACAGACATACCTAATTTATGTCACACTAATTCCAGTTATTCCATTAAATCTCTGGTGTATTTTGTCAGCTGAATTTCCTATCCCACGTTTAAAATTTTTAAAAATTCTCAACTATTACAGTTACAAAAGGTTTGGTTCTTCTACTGCCTAAAATTAGCTCATGTTCTAGCAGTGGTTTATTCACTGCGTTTTAAGAAGGCATGCTCACAGAGTCTCAACCCCAGAACTGCACAGCTCCTCACATACTCTCACACTCACCTATGAATGAAGGACTGCTCCAAATCTTTCCATGTATAGGAAATTCTTTAAATGTTCAAAATACTTGAATGTCAAAGAGCCAAGCCTTCACTATCTCTTCCGAATGATCTTTGACAAGTAGAATCTGGGAGTGGTGATTTTAAATGTCTTTGTTTCCACCCCCTCCACACTTCCAAAACTAAGGCTATGTTGAAAGAGAAATCCCCAGGCAATTTCCAGAATCACTCTTCGGGTTATATATATTAAAAAAATAAAAAATAAGCAAAAACTTAAATCTACATGATTCAATTTGCCAAGAGTTAACTAAAATGAGGTGGACATTATTCCTAAATTACTGACATAAACATCTCTCTACATTTATTTGCCTAAGGAGAACTGCCTTAGCCTTATGAATCACATTTTCAAATTGAATTAAAAGTCTATCTTTTATGTGGTTTGTTTTTTTTTATTATGTTAAGGTTTACCTAAGTTATTTGAATGTCAAGCCTGATTTGGGGCTTACGAGAAAACAAATATTTGGCTAACATGTGATTAAGTGTATAAGAAGGCTATGTATGTTGCCATTTTATATCACAGAGAAAGAAACTCAGGAATAAAGAAGAAAGGATTGCCCTCAAAACTATTTCTGAAATTTATCTTTACATTGAAAATAGTACTAGTATCTATAGGCATGTGGGTAGCAAAGTTTAATTTGTATCTAATCTCAAAATAATAGATCAGGTGCCTAGAGGAAATTGAATAATTTTTGGATATTATCAGCACTTAGCCCATGAAACAATATGGTGAATTAGAAAATAAATGCTTGATTGCAGCATGATCTACTTGAAAATTTAGCATTTTTTATTCACTTAAAATGAGAATTATTCTCATAAATGACCCAGCTCTCCCACTTGTCTTTCTGGAATTACCAACTATTCTGCTCTATCCAAAGAATACCATGAAATAGAGGTATTTGTGTGCTCCAGTTTTATATTTTCACTAAAAATACATTAATACTTAAAAGTGAATAAAACTGAATATAAGTAACTTTATCGAGTTAATAAAGTATTTCCATTTTCTACTGAGGTGGAAATATGCAAATAAAACTTCTGATTAACAATGTTTTAACTTCAGGTTAGCTCTTATTTTACATAAACCTACCCCCACTTAGTGTACCCATATTCATTGCCAGAACAAGTATTCAGGAAGCCCACAGTTTCCTTGGAGTAACAAAGGCAACCAAGTTATTAAATCACAATGATAATGTAGTAATGTATGTGAAAGGACACACAGTTGACAGAGCAGTGAAGAGAGAAACAACTGTCCAACTTATGAAGTGTCCTAGGAAGGAGCTTTAAAATTTAACAGCAAATAGGCATCCTCTCTTATGAATACTATATAATGCTAATAGCAGCTATGAATTAACACCAGTGACCACATATATGAGCCACTAATCATGCATTAAGCCCTTACTATTTTACATACAATATCTTAATTCATCTTTTAACCACCCTGTGAAGTAAACATTATTATTCCTCTATTTTATAGATCATGAAGCAAAAGTTTAGATGAATTAAGTTACCAGTCTCCCAACTGGTTGATAATAGAATTAGACCTCAAACTAGGTGTGTCTGAATCCAACACCTAAAGTCTTAGCCACTGAACTACACATCACTTTGTGAACAAGCCCTGTAGTCTGGGCAGAGCACACAGCTGCCTGCTCCAAACCCAACTTCCCTTGGAAATGTTGAGCTCTGTCACTTACATTCCCGTGAATGCTGCCTTTACTCAAAACAACAATAATGAATGTTTATTTTAATGCCAAAGTTTTGGAATCTCTCCAATAAAACCGGAGCAACATTTCCATACTTTCCATGAAGATAATGACATTTATCCTCTGGCTTTATGTGCCTCACTGACACCTCTACAATTTGAGAAGGTCAGCTGAATGATATGAGAATTACAAAAACACACATTATTAAAGAAAATAAGCTTTTAAATAAAGATGAGAAATTCAAAACAGGGAAGTAAATGTGGAAAATATTTGAAGTCATGAATAAAGTTAATACAGCAATGCCTTATCAACTGTGGCTTTAGTAAATATATGTTTATTTTTCTATAAAATGGTTATATATCTGCATAAAACTTTTAAATTGCATGTGTATTTCTACATAGAATAATTCCAATCCTCCTAAGTAAAAGAGTCTACTGGAATTATTAATTTCCCACTTTTCTGGATCACTTCAATGAGTCTAGAGGACACTGCAGCTATAAGGCATCTATTTAAACTCCACAGTCTCAATATGTTGAAAGAAGAGTAGAAATACATGTCCTTTAGGACCTTGGTAATTTGTGAACATGCCAAGCAGTTACATTAGTATTTGGCTGAGAGTTGCTGAAAATGCAAAGGAGATTGTAGGTGTAAGACACATTAAATTTCAAGTCAGTAAGGGGTGGTTTGAAAACTTCAGAAAGAAATGCACATTGCATAATATAAAATCTCTAGGAAAATGTGCCTCAGCAGATTACACTACTTCAGCAATATTACCTGAACAACTAAAAAACTATGAGTGATTCCTGAGAAAATTTACCTACGTGTGTGTTTGTGAGTGTGAAGGTGAGTGTGATTGTGTGTGTGTGTGTATGTGTGTGTGTGTGTGTGTGTGTGTGTGTGTGTCTGTGTGTGTTTAACTAGTGCTTTGGTTTCAATGGGATGGATACTTTTTAATTAATTTTATTGAGGTGACAGTTAATGGGATCATGTAGGTTTCAAGTATACATTTCTATGATACAAAATCAGTATATTACACTGTTTGTCCACCCAAAGTCAAACCATTTTACATCACCTTGGGATGGATAAATTTAGAGCAGATTTCTAACTCAGATCTAGTTTATTTTGGAAGTGGAATTTTTATTTATTGATGTTTAATTTTGTAAAATACATTGAATGTTTTTTTTTTTGCATTCTCTTGGTCTAGTCAACTATAGTTTTACCACACACTAGAACTTTCAGGAATGTAATACTGTGCAATTGATCACTGTGCAATAATAGATGCCAGGATGACACAGTATGCTTAGTGGATGTGGAACATGGATTTGGACCCAAGATTTTCAGAATACAATCGATTACACGATTCACCGCATTCAGGAAATAATAATAAACCACTGACAGGACATTCTTTCTCTCCCATACTTGATTTCTCGTCCAGGCTGAAACTGTCTGGAGGCATCTCTGATGCCTCCCCACTTTGGGTCCCATATTTAATAATCAAGTCCCGTAGTTCCACTGTCATGAATCTTTCAAATCAATTTCTTCCTTTCTATTCTCATTGCCACCACCATATTTCAGACTTGCATTACCACAATCTGTTCTGTCACAATACAGGCTTCACGCTAATCAATCCTGAAAATGCCATCAGGTTAATCTTCATAAAATGCAATTCAAGACATGTCACTCACCTGCTCAAAATTTTCAACAGCTCCCTCCAATGCCTACAGAATAAAGTCTATACTTCTTGGTTTAGAATTCAAAGTGTCCCCTGTATCATAATTATTGCTGGATCTTTAGTTTCTTCTTAGGTGGTGGGACATTTTTAACATGTGTGCATATAAAGTGCATATAAAGTACCTGCAACAGAAATTTACACATAGAATCATGTATTTATCCTTATAGATTCTACCATGACTCATATCTGCCTTTCTCAATTCCATCTATTATATAATTATCAAAGAATTATGCTCTCTTATTTTTAATTGCCCCTGGAATATAATAAGCATTACTTCAGAAATGTTTCTATCATGCTTTTAAGAATTAAGTATTAGAGCCCTAGCCGGTTTGGCTCGGTGGATAGAGCATCGGCCTGTGGACTGAGGGGTCCCAGGTTCAATTCCAGTCAAGGGCACGTGCCTGGGTTGCGGGCTTGATCCCCAGTGGGGGTTGTGCAGGAGGCAGCCGATCAATGATTCTCTCTCATCATTGATGTTTCTATCTCTCTTTCTCTTCCTCTTCCTTCCTCTCTGAAATCAATAAAAATATATTTTTTAAAAAGAATTAAGTATTAGAGATAGTTTCTCAAAAGTAGCCATCACTGTTGATTCTACATTGTTGATATTAGACAAAGAAGAAAAGACATTCCATTACTTATCTGTGCAGCATAAAATCCTTGAGATCAGAGTTTGACTCTAATTGTTAGTCCTCCTCAATCTACCTTTTTATTTCATTCTTCAATTTCTCAGTAACTTTGTATGAGCACAAATGCGTTGGCTTACTTCTGAATGAGTCCAGTGATTGTGCTCTCTAACTTCCAGTCACAGAGAAATCAGATAAGAGAAAATAGTGCTGAGTAATATTTCCAAAGACCATATTTGTCTGAACTAATTATTCTAACTTACTGTGAGTTAGATTTTACTGCTGCATTAATAGTCCACCTACTCTGGGGTTGTTTATCTATGCAGCCACTCTCTGCACAGAGAAGGAATACAGGAGAGTCTCACGTGGGTAATTAGATGGAAGATCACTTACCAGGTCACTTGTGTTCTCTTTAGAACTAAAAATACTATTGGGGCCCCATAAATGTTAAATAGCACTAAGAATGATAATAACTCGCCTCTTCGTAGTACATGTGCTCCTGAGTGCATACACTTGAATTTTCCCCAATTACAATTCAAGAACATTACAGTTCCCTTTATGCAGGACCATTACTCAGGCTCTTCTGGAAATGTTTTATTCAGGTTGCACATCTCCACAATCTTTGATTTAGAATTCAGCTCTTTAATAATGTGTGGAAACTGGGGTCTGAAAGAGAAAAACACCATTTTCATAAACGATGAATGCTACAGGCACACATTGTCTTAATCTGAAAAAAAGAAAAAAACACACAAATGAAATGCTGAAACATTTTCCTAAACTGCTTAAATGCTTGAAATTGAAAACAAAGAAAAAGGCAAATTACAATACAATACAACTTTATTTTTAAATATCTGTGATCACATCTGTGACATTGCACATAATACATAATAACATCAAAAATGGGCTGAAAGCATGTTAGTGGTGTTCTCTAGGCACATGTGCAACCCAAAGTAGGCATGCATTATGAGTATAAGAAGAAAATAGGAAATACCCATTTTTGTGTGTGGAGATGGTTGCTGTTATTGTTGTTGTAACAATAGAAAAGGCCTGACCTCTATAGGACAGCTGTGCTCAGCCCATACGTATGCTGTAGTTTACTCTCTTGTTCATACCTGAGGACAGTTGGAGCAACCTTTCAAGAACTATAATGAGATCTGCTCTGTTTATCCCCAGCTCAGGGAGTTGGGGCAATTCATTGTGAGATTCCCCTCCTTTTAACCAGGAAGCAGGCTGTTTTGCTTCGCCTCCTTTGTAAACTCAAGTTGAACACATATCTGCTTGGCCATTCTTAGAAGAAATGGACATAAACACAGCCAGGGCTGGAGCATCTGAGCACTGTAAGTTCAGCGTGCTCTGAGGGCCCAGCTGAGGCAATGGGGAACTCAGAGCAGAGTGACTGAGTGTTAAGAGAGGAGTAGAAGGACTCGACGGGTACAGATGCAATGTCTACAAGTGCCTCAGTGGCGAAATCTGCCAAACCAGCAATGCCTAGCCCAGGAAATAAGGATGCATTTAGAACCACCTATTTTTAAATGACCACCATGACAAGAGCTGTTAAGAACAGTATTAAACAGGTGTGTGCTATCCGTGATTGCATTTGGATCTCCCAACTTAGTGGTGACAGTAGAACTAATGACTGAGACAGATAAAGTGGCATATTTCCTGCATGGATTAGGATTCTGTACGAAAGCCAAAATAAAGTGCTGCACACCTGCCACATTTGAGAAAACATAGTCATAATTCCTAAGATGCTTATCTAAACTTTCTGGCCTTAAATTCTCAAATGGATCAACTTGAAAAGATTTCAGATATTAGTTTCTGTAATAGTTCAGATATTAAAGAAAATCACAAAAACTTCTGTAGACATATATCAGTTCTAAGTATCTCAGTCAGGTCAGATTCAAAATTACTTTTGCTCTGACTCCTGTATGTGTGAGCTGATAAGATCGCTGACATATATTAATTACTATAAAATGAAACTAAACAATGGCACAGAATGAATAAAATACTGGTTTAAAAAATCCCTTGTTAAAAAATATCCCTTGTTCCAATGCTCTTCACTTTCATTAGTTAAATTTAAAAATATCTACATATACTCTATTTGGCAAGTGAAATAAAACCTTGCAAAATACTTTGAAATGTCCCCTCAGAATTTTGTTATTTTATAAACACTATCTTCTCCTCCTTTTTTTCTAATATGTAAATAAACATGTATTGAGCTTTTTCTGAAAGCATCTCAGCTCAGCAATTAAAAAAAATCCTCCGCTCTATTCAAGATGTTTTGCTATGCATTATACTGTGTAAAATGATAAATAAGCACTAGCCCATATCATTAAAAAACTTATTCTATGAGTAGAAATTATATATTTATAAAAATACAAATATAATATATACAGAATCAAATGCCATAAGAAAAATAGAAAATAACTGTCAGAGTGATAATTTTTAGTTTTTATGTTTTCAAAAGTTGAAGGCATTATTGAGACATGTCTTGGACAAATGAATAAATTTCAACAGAAATAAATGATAAAGCCTTTTCAGAAAAAGAGAATAGTGGGAGTAAGACTTAATAAAATTAAGTTATCTTTGTACATAAGTCAGGAGCAGTTTGCCTGGAATGAAGGATGCATAAATAAAATCCAAAGGGCAATAAGAATAAGATCAGAGAAGCCTTTAGCCATATTAATGAGAATGAAATGTGCTCTGTAAGCTATGGAGAATAAATAACATGCATTTTTTTACTACTTTATTTTATTATTTTATTTGACAAGTAATATATAACATAACATTGGAAAATATCTATATCTATACTAATAAAAGGGTAATATGCTAATTAGGGTGGACGTCTTCCGGATGTCCATCCGGACGTCCATCCAGACAAAGCCACAGTGGCTGTGAGGCCCAGGGCTCAGGCAGCCTTGGGCTCAGGTGGCTGTGAGGCCCAGGGGTCAGGCCTCGCAGCTGCCGCGGCTGGCAGTGGCAGCAGCAGTGGGGTAATGGGGGTGGTGCTTTCCCCTGATCAGCCCGGTCGCCTCCCACAGAGGGAGGCCAGACTGTGACTTAAGCCATTAGTAGGACAACCCCTGAGGGTTCCCAGACTGTGAGAGGGGGCAGGCCTGGCTTAGGCACCCCCCACCAGTGCACAAATTTTTGTGCACCAGGACTCTAGTATATACATATACAGTGGGGCCTTGACTTACAAGTTTAATTCATTCCGTGACAGAGCTCATAACTCAAATTACTCGTATGTCAAATCAAAAAGTGAACAAGTGAGACACGTGATGCTGGGCTGATGTTGTGGCATTCACTGTGACGTTCGCTGTGCCAACTAGCGGTGGGGTATCTGAAGCTGGCTCGTAACCTGAATTTTAGCTCGCAACTCAAAGCAAAAAATCGGCCGAGAGACAGCTCGTATCTCGAAAACTCGTTAGTCGGGACACTCGTAAGTCAAGTCCC